>NC_133576.1:32248717-32558912 GCF_964106895.1 Numenius arquata | reverse complement strand
GGTAACAAATGAAATATGTCAGAGAAAAATAAGGGAGTCAATGAACTGAACTGCTTTGGCTCCTTTTATTGACACGAGCACAAGTTCTGTCTCCTGAACCCTATAACTCACAGAGGGCTTTCACAGGGGAAGAGCCTTCCTCCACCAGATCGGGCTTTTGCCGTCTGTCTTGATCTCTTTTTTTCTCCGTCTCTGTGCAGTCCAAACAGGAAGGGAGAACGTAAAAGCCACTGACACGTTATTAAATGAAAAATGTTCAGGAGAGGTCAGGAACGAAATCTCAGGGCTGCTTAAAGTTGCTTGATTGCTGCCTGTGTAGCAAATAAGGCAACCATACAAAGGTCACTGTGTCTCATCCTATTACATCAGTGCCCTTTCAAAGTACATTGTGTCCCTTCAAGTTGTGTCACATCAAGAGCTGGTCGAGTGCTTCATTGTGATTGATATTCATTGCTAATTTAACTTTCTGCTAACTGGTACATTCGTTGTGAACCAATTCTCGTTCCTGGAAGCACATTCGTTGTTTGCAAGAGTGTTTGAGCAATTTGCAGATGCTCCATTTGATCGTTCACGTTGTTAGGAGAGTCACATAAAACAAGTGATTCCTTCTGGATCAGATGACACTTTTTTTTTAGTAGCAGAAAAATAAGATTACTGAAGCATGTATATGTCTGTTCGTTCCTAAATAGCTGTAATCTCCTTAAGAAAAAAAAAAAAGAAAAAGAAAAAAAAAGAAAAAGAAAAAGAAAAAAAAGAAAAACTGTGAGGAAAAAGAACCAAAAACTTTGTCACAGAAGCTGACAATGAGCATGAACTTGGAGGATTTAAAGTGCTGACTGTACTTTTAGTACATGCTTGTAAACTGAGGTATTTTTGCATTACAAAGCCAGTTAAAAGTCAAATCCCTTCAAATGTCACGTTAAGAGTAAGGCTGAGAATTCTCCGCTAGAGGACTCTCTCTTCTTTTGAATTACACGCTCAGCTCTCTAATAAGGGACTACAGGACCACGTCCTTTGGTCCCAGCTATCGGGGTGGTTAGTTTATAAAAATGAATGAGGTCAACGCTGAGGGACTTGTGTGAAGTCTCAAATGTTCAGCCTTTAGTTTAAAATGGAAAAAGATTTTTAAAGCAGCATCCAAATTAATTAACCAAGCCGTGAGATTGAACCCAAGTGCATGGAAAATCTCACTCTGTTTTGACACATGCGTAATATTTTATACATACTGTTGCACTTTCAAAAATATCTTCACCTTTTTCTATCATTCACACTCAAAAATTTATCAAACATGATTCTCACCCATGGTCGGGACACATTGTTTTATTTTGGCTTTAGTGAGAGTGGGGATGTGTTAGTGCTTAGTATAAACTATTGAAACACTAGGGAAAGAAAGTGTTGCTTTTTCTTAGCATCTATTTTCATGTTAAACCCTCCCCATTTAATGGAGAAATGCTAATGAAAGGGCTAATGTCCCCCATCAATCTGCTTGTACCTGGCTAAGTGTTCCCTCTGCCTTTCCTCTCCTCTAGCAGACCTAATGATGGTGCAGCTCCGAGGTGAGCCGGATTAATCAACTGGCTCAACAGCAAACAAGCCCACCAAAATAGTCAGATAGGCAAAAAGGAGGCAGCGCGCTAGGTCCTCTGCCAGGGAGGTGGACGCAGGGCACGCTGGCTGGGAAAGGCAGGAGCAGGACTTGCTCTCAGCAGCAGTTTGCAGTTGCACCAGATTAGGTGCAATGTGATACCGCAGGTTTTCAGGCCATGAGAAATGTCACGCAAGCGCCGCTTTGGGTTTTATTTGTTTTGTTTCTGAAACCAAAGTTAGGTCACATCCAGGATTCTGATGTGTAATGTTCGATTCATGCACTTTCCTGGAGTTCACTGGGTTCACAGCTGCTTAGTTTTATGCAGCTACAGAACAGGTGGCCCGAGAGAATTGGACCAATAAAAGATGCGTAAGTAAACTTGGGTTTGCTTTTTTTTTTTTTTATTTCTCCTCATGAACATTTTTGTCACGTGGCTGTTCTCTATGACATTACAAACTATAGTACTCAAGGGATGCAGTTATTGAAAATTATGAAGACGATATATTGTGAATCCATTGGTTTGTGAAAACAGTCTCTGTAGTGCTTATTGAATAGGATAGAGATGAACTTGGACAATGTTTACTATATGTATTCAAGTTATAACACATTCTTACATAGTTACATGGTACATTTATGTCAAAAGCCAGATCCTCTCTCACTAAGAATATGTGTTGAAGACACAAACATGGTGTGATGATTTGATGTTTTTCCTGTGTCTAACAAATTTGTTACCATGCCTCTACTGGAATGAATAAGAGAGGAATTACTATTATTAAAATAAAACATATGAAATAGAAAAAAATCCCAATGGTTTAACATTCTGTATATTTTTTTTGTCTTTCAAGGGTGATATTTTATATTAGTATAAAACAACTTTACAGATGTTTATGACTTCAGTAGCATAATAGAATGTGTAAACATGATTTTCTGCCTTTTTTTGCTTGCTTTTGAAACGTACTGATAAGAAGCAAAGAGACTTTCAGCAGGCAGATGTAAACCCACAGAAAGCACACTAGTACCTAGACCTTACTATGCTAGTTGGGTGTCTTGCCTTTCTTCTTGATGGACTTAAGAAGAGAATATCTTTTCATTGTAAAAAGGTAGGCTGTTTACCTTAGTTACTTGATGCTGGATGACATGCATGGTTTATACAATAGGCACAGCTTAGAAAGGGATAAATTCTACAAAGTCACAGGATAAAAGAGTGCACACTTCCACAGAACAATGCAATCCGATTGCAAGACTCTTTGAGGTTAAAACCTAAGAACTATAGGTAAGAAAACACAATTCTGTTATCTACCTACTTTCATATGAACAGGCAGTTGTGGTATCTAAGTTTAACATTCTCCATTTCGTTTCAAGACAGATGTCTCAAGGACCTAGAATATGACATGGGCCATGTTCCCATGCAAGGGAGTGGAATTCCTTTTATTTGTGCTTGAGATGGCTCTCATCAGCTTTAATCTGGACTGTTTGCCTGTTTGTCTGCTGCATGAGATGCTGGATGAGAAAGAAAAGGAGAGGGGGAAGTCTCTTTCTGTAAACTTCCATTTGCTGGCAGGGGGAGAGAAGGCATCATGGTGTACTGCTAATACAGGCCCACCGCAGGGGTATGCATGAATCGATTCTTGCTATGTGACTCAAGGCAAAGTTTAATTAATAATTCTTTACCTAGTGCCCTTCATCTAACTTTGAAGCTTTGTACCTTGCCGTGGTAACCATAGGTAATGTCTTTTCGATCCGTGATGAAAAGTTCTGAAAAAAAAACCCAACCAAAACAATTCTGGTGGTAATTTTAGCTGGACTACTGGTGGAAATAGCCAAAGTTCCTGAGTGTTAAATTAAAGTATCAATAATCAGAATGAATTAATATAAAGCAGACTTTGAAGACGTAACAAGTCTTTCAGTATTGTCAAAACACATTTTAAAACTAGCTAGGTAGCATATACTCAGCATTGCAGAGTCTTCTCAGGCAATGTCTGCCAGGTGTGGATGATAATTTTATTATGGAATAGAAACCAAACGGTTCAGCTAATATAAAGCAATGACTGAAATCAGAGAAGCAGGAAGAACCATCCATGGTTTAATTTTTGAACCTCAAAAACTAGATGTAGTCAGAAGAAGAAATCTAAGTAGAGCTTAATGGCAGTATTTTGGAAGAAAGTACGTATTTTCTTAGACAAAATGATAAAGTTGGATAAAATGGAGATGCTTTTGGACTTGGCATTCATTAATGCCAAATCCGAAAGCATAATGTTTTTCGCAGTATATTAGCTGACTTAATAAATGATATATCCTCTTTCCTCACTTGTATCCTTAGATCATCATGGTTGTAAACAACGCTGATCCCATTTTGGCAAAATATTACAAAGTAGAACAAAGAGATCTTCTACAGTGATAGGTATCAGAATGAAAATGAGAATACACATTCCTGCAGAAAGTAGTTCAGTCATGAAGGTTTTAATTCATCATCTGTGTCTCCTTTCCTCTTCTTGTGATGAAGGCATCTTTCTTTCTGCCAAGCACATGCATAGGTGGCAAAAGTTCTTTCCTGACTATGGTAAGTGGAAAGGTCACTGTTTCTAGGTGAAAGTTTCAGATCTTCATTTTCCTTTGGAAGCAAAGGTCAGTGTCTAGTCTCATCTGTCTTAAGGTCTACAAAAGTCAAACCAAAAACAATGGGAAGGCACAATTACGTCATCTAACAGTAGTTACCCACGCAGGGTCAACTTGGTGCTGTCAGTTCTGACCTCTGGTAGAATTTTGGGTGTCAAATTCAAAATCTTGGTCTTTCCCATTGATAGCCATCCTAGGTCTTGATTTGTGATATGTAAACTATAATCCAATATACCAGGACTGGGGTGGGCAGCTTCAAGTCTCTGGCACAAGGGTGATCAGAGCAAAGCTTTCCAGAAAAGCACACCAACACTGTGGAGTGAATTTCCCCAGAGTCTGTGAACCATCATGCCCCTTCGTCACCTTCTGCTCCAAGTGCATTTCTTTGACCCTTCCCCCCTTCCCACCCCATATAAATTCACAACAACATATACACTAATGAACACTTTAAAAGCAACCCTCCTTCCCTACCTTCCTCTCATTAAAAAATCCCTCTACCAAAGGTTTTTCTCTACACAGGCTCCTCTCCCTGGGGGCAGGATGAGAGGGGAAAGAAGTGACAGATGTTAGCCGGTTTGGTTAATGCACTATTAGAAAGCACTCAGGCACTATGGTGATGAGGGCATTATAAAAGTCTATGTGGAAGAGAATAGAAAAGGCACATCACATGTAACATCAGAAGCACAGTCGGCGTAGCAACTGCCTACAGCTTGTCTGCTGCACCTTGCTAAAGCATCTTGTCCGCTTGCCAACCCGCACCATTTGTCCTGGCCCGCTGTTGACAACCGGACGGAGAAACACACAGGGTGAGCACTCTTTCAGAGAACGTATACTCTGTCTTGCATGTCCTAAAGCACTCCAGGGATTAAACAATAGGAATCACAGGCAGAATTAGCATTTTAATGGGGAACAATGAGTTTGAAAATTCCCATAATTTGGCCTTTGAGCACCATCTAAAAAAACTGCAGGCGCAGGGGGATGGAGACAGAGAGACGGAGAATGTACTCTGACCAGACTTATGAGAAATTCAGCCTGTGTTTTAATGAGGGATGGGTTAAAGTAAGTCAATGCAGCTGACCTTGCTGGAGACACATTTTCCTCACGCCAAATCCTGACATTTCAGACCTGCTTTCACACGTTCCATGAATAGATGTCATTACTCATTATCACATTTATCATTACAAGTCTAAAACAATGAGGTGTCAGCGAGGGGAAGGATTAAAATAGGCTTTAAAATTTCCCCCTCGCCTCCCCAGAAAGTACCTGGCGTAGGTTATTATGTGGCAACGTGTTCTAAGAGGGGAAAAAGAAGCCAGGCTTCTGACACCAAAAAGTGTTCCTCGGAGATGTTATCCTACTGGGACCAAAACTTTCCATTATCCTGTTCCCTTCCAGACTAGCATAAGTGTTGTGGTTTCGGCCGAACTTTCCAAAACCAGACCGACAGATGGCCCTCCCTCCCCACCCCCAAAAGAGAGGAGAGGAAGAGACAAGGAGATTTAGAAGTTTAGAATGAACTAAACTACTTTAATGAAGAATTAATATTAAAATAAAAAAAGAAGAATATAATGAAATAGATACAATATATACAAAACCGTATCAAGCTCCCAGGATGACAGTCAGGTCACCGGCAGGCACTGGGGAAGTCCCAGACTGAACTCAGCGATGGATGGGAACTGGGTTCCAGCTCTGGAGTCAGGAACACATGGATTGGGATCAAAGGCAGATGAACAGACAGAGTCCTCTTCGACATTGGCCATTGAAGAAAGAGTTGACCCTTTGATCCCTCAGCTTTTATGCTGAGCATGGGGCAGATGGGATGGAATACCCCAGTTGTCAGGTTTAGGTCACCTGTCTTGTCTGCTCCTCCCCACAGATGTGACCCCTCTACGTTTTTTCCGTTTCCGACCCTCTAATGGGGTAAATAATGAAATTGGCTGACCTTGGTTGTTATAGCAATAAGTACAAGCAAGGGCCTCTCTGCATACCATTCCTTGGCATGGAGCACAAACATTGGTCTTATCATTCTGAGAACGAGCAGTTTTCTTCACAATATGCCGTTAATTTCAGAGAGTTAGAAGAGGCCTAGCTAGGACGTAAAATTACAGAACAAAAAATTGGTTCTGTTTTACTTCAAACCGGAACAATAATGGGGTAATGGTTTTAAATTGGAAGAGGGGAGATTTAGATTAGATATTAGGAGGAAATTCTTTACTGTGAGGATGGTGAAGTACTGGAACAGGTTGCCCAGGGAAGTTGTGGATGCCCCATCCATGGAAGTGTTTAAGGCCAGGCTGGATGGGGCTTTGAGCAACCTGCTCTAGTGGAGGTGTCCCTGTCCATGGCAGGGGGGTTGGAACTCGATGATCTTTAAGGTCCTTTCCAACCTAAACCATTCTATGATTCTATGATTCTATGAATAAGACATTGAGGTGAGCTTGAAGACATAATAGTCAGGTCTTCTCTGTACTGGGGGTTTTATTCTTTACTCCCCTGCAGGTAGCATCAAGCACACAGTGTAGAGGAGTTTTCCTCCTGTTTTGGAGGAAAGTCAATGCAGTTTTCATGTATGGCAATGAAGTACGTTACAAAGAATAACTTGACAGTCAATTTCTGAATCTATTTGTGGCAAACTGTTATGGGATAGCTAGGGTGAATAGAAAATGACACAGTTACTGAGGTGTGGAGAAGGGTGAATACCTGGCATGTAAAGCTAGAGAGGCTGAAATTGTCTCCTTACAGATGTCACTCACTAAACCTAAAGAGAGCTCAGCCACCCTGTTTCCAGGAGGAGGTGATGGTCGGAGCAGATCATGAGATTTCTGCCCTACGTGGTGCCTTGCTCTGCTGTGCCAGACTGCTCTGTCCTTTGCCCCACCAGCACCCAGATCCTGGAAAATTAATTTTGAAAAGAATCCTCCTTTTATTTTTTTGGTAGGGTTTGATTGTTGGTTTTTTTGTTGTTTTGGGCAGGGGGAGTTTAAGCCCTATTAGTTCTCTGTGCTGGTTCACAACATGGCCACATGCATGGCCGTGCCAGCATATAGGGAGGAGGCAGAACACCATGGCAAAGGCAGAAATGAGCAGGAACTATGAGAAAAGAAGATGGTTAAGAAAGTACAGGGAAGCACTGCTGTCATACAGCTTGTGTAGTGATTCCTAAGCCTATTCCACAATCCTAAATCTGGTCATAAGTGCTGTGTGCTGGGAAATCATGACTTTAGAACTGCTTTAATAATTTTCTTTTTTAATAGAAAGAAAACTGGCATATCACAAATAGTAAATCCTGCTATTTGCAAATGAACATTTTTTTTAAAAAATTGCATCAGTTAATAGAAGTCTCTGTCATTTAGCCAAATGCAAACTCAAGTGAATAAGATTGCCAATTAACAGTATAGTTTTGAAAGAAAGGTATTCAGAACTAATTGTATGCTTCACTTGGATAGCTAGTCTTTATCACTTTGTGTTTGCGGTGCCATCTTCTATCCAACTGACAGTATTATGGCTTTTTTTTAATGCAATCTTCTCATTTGAAAAAATGAAAGCCTGAGTAAAAGAAAATCTGTCCCCCCCGCCATCCCCCCGCCCCCAACTTAAATCTGTCAGTTACTTTCTGATGCCACTCCATTGTGACGAGCAGAACAGTCAGGAGGACTGGAAAACTTAACAGAACCTTGTTGAGGATGGTGGGGAAATGACCGGTTCTGTACACATGCATAGTCCTGGTGAGGAAATTGCTTATTACTTTTTTTGTTGATTCATAGAGCCTGCTCGTGCTTACGTCAGAGTGAGTCCTGTGTGAGAGCTGAGTTAACCTTGCCTTTACTCACATACTCCTCACGTACAAGCCTAGAATCTACAGAGCACTGACGGATCTATTTTGCTTTCTCTAGCATTACTGGAGTGATAAGGTGCTGTTTGCCATACTGACAGTGGAAGGGTATCGAAAATGGCTTATGTGATCCAGCCCGTGATGCAAAAAGCTTTTTACAGGAATGGATAATGCCCACACATGTGCAGAATATCATATTAACCTCTGTATATTTTACAGCATAAAATGTCAAATGCATATGCCACTATGTAGACCAAATTAAAAGAGACATTGCCTGATTTCGGAAACAATTTGATTTCCACTTACTGATCACAGATTCATGGATTTAAAAGGCCAGAGGGACCATCATGATGGTTCTGTCTGACCTCTTGTGTCAACAGGCCAGAGAACCTCACCCATTAATTTCTGCCCCAAGATCGTAACTCCTGCTTATGTGAATACAGTTCTTTTAGAGACAGACTGTTTCAGTGCTCAGTCCCGTGACTACAAGTAAACAAGAATGGGGCAATTTTGTGCAAATGCTGTAACTGCCTAGTGGAGGATTATTTTTTTTTTTTCTCGGCTTTGTTTGAAACTTCTGAATGGTTTTGCCATCATCTCTGACAAATGAAGTCTTGCACTTAGGCTGTCAGCTGTTAAAAGCACAGCACTACTTGTTTCTCCAACACCCACCTAGCCCTTGGCCTCTGCCAATGAAGGTGCCAGCTTTGGTGGCAGTTTCTCTAATATGGAGAGTTTTCAGCTCCAAACTGGACAGACAAGTTAATTCCCTTCACATGGTCCACTGCACAGCCATCAGGTGGTGATAAATTTCAGCCGCTGTTCACCTGCACTGGGTTCACTTTTGTAATTGTAAGTAACTGAAATATTGTAATGTTCTACTCTGAGCTTTATTATTGGCATTTTATAGCAATTCATTTCCCCCTTTTAAATTGTAAGCATAATTTACCATGCTAGATATTTGTTAAAAAAGAATGAAGGTGTAATTTAGCATATGACACAGTGTACTTATGGTATTTCACAGAAGCACCAAAAATAGTTAGCCTCTTCTTTAAAAGTTTAAAATCTCAACTGCATAGAATATGCCATGGTAAAAACCTTGTGGTATATTATATGATATAACTCTTAAGATAACTCCTGTCACTATGCTTTGATACTTGCCTTGCATTTCCTGTAAATTAATCTTTGGTTTCCAACTGTTAATCTATGGAACTGCAATGTAGAATATAAATGGGACCTTTTAAAAATAGCACAGTAATATAATGAATTAAAATGACAGTAAAGAAAAAAAAATCTTACCGTTGTGCCAGAAATCAGTTCAATATGCTGGCTTAGTCTTTTTTAAATGAAATTGAATTGATGAAGTTAAATGCAGTTCTTGCACAGAAAAATATGCATGATAAATATTTATGTGGTCAGCACTTTAGAAGTAACATATATTCACCATATATCTCCATATGATCAAAACTCAGGGATATCTTATTATTTTTATGCAGAATGCAAACAAGCATAAGATTGTATTGAATGAAAAATAGAAAAATTTTGTCCCATATAAACCATATTTATTAGAAGGTAAGAGTATTCTGTCACCCCTTTTGTCTGAAAGTTTAGTTAATTTTCAAGGCTGTGACTTTAATTAGAACTACAAATGGTCAGTAAAGTCATTATCTCCACTTATAATTTCTCATTTGAGTATTTTACACAAAGAATGCACCATATCCATACATTTGCACACAGGAGGATTCAAACAGGTGATATTTTTTTATGGTCTCAGCCCTCTGCTCCTTAGCTCTCAGCTTAGAAATCTCTCTGAAGACTTTTCTGAAGGCCATAGAGCATGTTCCTAGTGCTTCTTTAAGCTGTCTCTGTATTTTCTGCTGCTTCTGTTTCAGTTTCTATCTCTCTCTTTTGCTAAACTGTTACTCAGCAAAATCTTCCTGATCATTGCTGCTTTTATTTTAAGGACTAACTGTAATATTTTGCTTAACTACCTCTTATACCTCAGCACTTTATTTGCATCTTGATTTTTTTTCAGCCTCCATAAGCAACAGCAGTGTTACATCTTAATATTTTCAGTGAAGCATGAGAGGCTCTATATTTGTGTTTAACCTGTGTTCATCACTTTTAACATTGTGCTCATGGAAGACACTGGAGAAAAGAGAAATGAGAAACAGCTCTAGAAAATATGGCACAAAAAAAATACCACACAGAACCTAACACAGCAATTTTTTTCTGTACCTGTTAATGGCTTCTGTACCTAAAATGGTTTTATTCACCACTTTTCCCTATTAATTCTTAGCCAGACAACTTCAGCAAAAAATGTTTACTCGGTATCATCTAATATCAATGCTCACAAGCATAGAGAGTAGCCCTCACAAATCCTAATGACTTTCACAGTAAAAGGCCATAGGATGGAGCCTTGGACTGTGGGTGCTGTTTATATGCTCAGCTGGGTTTCTTTATTGCTAGAATCCTCCAAGGGATTTTGCTTCATTCATATCATAGGTGTCCAGCCCAGGTGCAAATGTTGTACTTGGACTCCAATGCTGCAGTGAGTTCAAGTCCACAAGTTTTGGCAGAATCAGGAAACAATTTGCAGAAAAAAATATTTGTGGGAGGACCTTTCTTTGCTCCTGTGAATGGGTTTGGGGACCTGCCTGTGGTAGGCAGGGGATATCCATTTGTAGGAATTAGGAAAATAAGGTAAATTACAGCCCAAAGATGATGTTAATTGCCTCAATAGAATAACTGTGAGTCTATAATCTTCAGTGCTTACAAAGGTCTCATCTTGGATCAGTGGTGCAGCAGTAGCTAAGTAACTGCTTCTCCTAAAAGTCAACGTGGGATGGAATGAATCTAAATTTAACTGTCTAGAAATCAACCATCTGTTCTGTACCTGGACTCAACAGAGAGGAAGGTTCCTTCAGCAATGACACATCTCAGTGGACATAGTGCCTGTAACACTCCCTTATATCCTAATATACTATCTAAGACTAGATGCTTACCTTTAAGAAGATAAGATGAGTTGTATCCCAGCATTGGTGTATATTTACATGGCAGTTAGGGAAACCGGCTTGCTTGGGCAACACAAGCAGTCTGCCAGTAGTCTACATGTGACATCCATTTCTGATATTCTGAATTTCAACACTTAGAGGGGTAAAATTCTACTCTACCTTGAATGTGATGCTTTGCCCCGGAGCATGGTGGCTTAAGCCATTACTGTTTGTTGCAATAGCAGGGAATGATTCTGCAACCTGTATTGACTTGAAAACGTTGCCTTTGATTTTGGTTGCTTGTTGCTCTATCTGAGGTAACAACTAGCTTAGGAATAACAGGCAACTGTAGGCAAAATCTAGGAGAAATACTTTACAGCAGAGTAAGGTGTTCATTATTCTTTTCATTCTATGTTATGTGATTGACTGTAATTTTGCCAGTATTTTAGGGTTAGCACCTATTAAAATGCTTCATCTACCATAAGGCTTTTCTCCATGTTCTTATAGCAGCTCTGAAGTTATTTGTTTGTAATCATAAGAATTGGTAAAAGGAGGAGGGCAGCAGGAATCAGAGCTGATATGTGAAGTGTCTATCAGCTTTTGGATCATCATTTGCTATGACAGCAGTGCAAAGGAAGAAGAATGGTGGTCACAAATTTATTTTAATGTATCCTGCAACCTTGTGATTGATTAGAGGAAAAACAGATTGTTTCATCCTTTTTCCACAATTGGATTTTCTGGTTAAATCCAGAACTGCCGAAGTGCAATAAAACACTCTCATGAAAGCAGTAATCTCCCTAAATCTTCAAATTCCCCCCACCCCCCCACACCTCATTTCATACACAAACACGGAACAAAATGATGCATAAAAGCAGCAAAACTGATTACCATCAGCAGAGTTTCCTTTCTAATGTATTAGACCTTTAATCTTTTCTTAAGTGTTGGCCATTAAAATTATTAAAGTACTTCCCCTCCTCCTGCCAATGTGTATTTTTTGAATGAATTGACTAGAATATTTAAAAAAAAAAATGTTACTGCATTATTTCCCCGCTCTCCTGGTGTGTTTTTTAGTGTAATTTTTGCATTGTTTAATGAAGTTATCTCATCATTTTTCTGCAAAGCCAGTGGCTCCTGTAAGCTGCAGGAACTGCTTCTCCCCTCAGCTCTTACCAGGAGCCCAGGGGTTCAGGAAGGTCCTCTGGATGAAGATGAGGAGGCAGAACGACCGCTCTCTCTGAAGTCATCTGCTGGGAGAGGATATGCAGGCTTTTCAGAGCTACCTTTTACTTCTCTTTCAGGCCCACGGATTGAGTGAATACTAGTCTTAAGACCGTCCACATCCAGTAGGCTAACTACCAGTTAAATACACATTATGACAGCTAATATTATACAGCACTGCAGGCTCCATAGGGGCAGTAGCAAACAGCAGCAGGTTAGACAGATCCTTTTCTTTGCAGGATAATTAAAATGACTAGCAAAGATGTTCTGAAGGGGTGAGGGGTTTCAGGACACCCTCCTGAGAGATCTCAGGGAGGCACTGACTTTTCAGAAGAGCAGAGGACCTGCTTTTCGAATATCAGACTGCCTAAAGGAATCTCAATAATGGAACTACCCCAAATCTTTCATAACATTTGAAAATACTGATCATTAAGAAACTTAATGCTATTGATCCCAAATTGTTACCCTGTGTATCCGTGAGGTCGGGGTTCTCGCACTAGACTTAAGAGCAAGTGACAAGCCTTTCTTCAACTTTTCATTTAGTATAAATCTGGTGCCTATGGCTGACAGAAATTAATAATGAAGGCTTGAAATATGAATCATGGAAAATGAGTAAGATAAAGGCTTTTACTAAATAGGCCATACACTGACCACAATGACTTCTGCTCTACACTGTCTGCTCTCCCTGGAGAGTAATGACTACGAACTGGGTGCTGTGGGAAAAATGTTTGGGTGAAGCAGCTGAGTTTCTGGATGTTGTGATCTGATCTTGTGAGCACTTAAGCAAATGAGTAACTTCCCACGTTTCAGCAGTTCCACTGACCAGAAGTCACTTCTTCCTTATATATTTGCAAACTCAGGGGCATATAAGTACTCAGCTTTCTCTACAAACAAAATTTAGTCATTTACTTTTCATTTGTAACAGTCAGTTTATCTTTCATTTCACTCAAAACAAGTAACGTTCTTATTTAAACAGGAACTGAAAGTGTGTCGCATCAGTACGTTGACAATTAGCCAACCCAACAAACATAGTGTATGAGTTACAGTAAGCATACATGAAAAGTTGCATCAGTCATTTATTTTGAGCAAGTTCGCCAACTTGGCCCATCTTCCTGAGTAGTTCGCTTGTTTGATACAAGCAATGAAAGACATTCCACTTATCTTAATTGCTTTACTCGCGTCTTCCATATTCCTGTAATGGTTCTTGATCGTTCAGCCTTAGAAATTAAATGTATCGTCTGCTATTATTTCCACAGTTACCGAGTATGAGCAGTTAGGTAGTATCATTGATAGATATATTCTGGCCTTTCACTTTTAAAAGCCTGAAATTCAGCTTTTGCGTTAGATTGAAAGTACAAGCAATGTTGGCTGAGTTAGTTTAGCTCCTGCCTGGCACCTATAACAGAGCAACCAAACCAAACTGGCACTGTAATCAGTTATCACCAGCTGTATTGATAACTGTAGTTCTTGTGCATAACTTACGTGTAGATAACCTTGTATGTGATCGGAGAAAGTTTAATTTCAGCTATAGCAGTTGCTTTCTCTTCACATGAACAACTTTGTTTTAGACGTTTCTGTAACAGGCAGGCATAACTAGTAAAGTTATGTGAAGGCAAAAAAGACTAGGCGATTTAGATACAGTTCAAAAAACCCTCCAGCAGCCCATATGAAAGTAGATCATGTTTGTTCAGGCAAATACCAATTGCTAGGAAATACCAGAATTAATGTTGTCCATGTAACCTTTACATGGCTGTCTATATATATATGTGCCTAAATTCCTTGTCCTCTGGTACCTGAGAGGGTACAGAGTTGTGTAAGACAGGGGAATTTTGATTTTAAAACCCTCCTCAAATACAGGGGTTTTAGGACAGTTTTAAAGGATTGAAACAATGCACTGCCACTAACCCACCCCCCACCCTTGTGTTTGGGGATGCCTGCCTTATTTTAGAGTAGTTGTTTCAGAAGAGGCATACTTCCTGCACCTACAGTTCTGGTCCTGCTTGGTGGAAGCTCAGTGATATTGAAAAACAACACAACATTGGGATCTTTAATGGAAAGCGTATGACACCCATGGTGACACAATGCTCCAGAGGAATTTCTGTTGGGAATTGTGGTCATTTGGGTGTTTCTGTGCTAGATTGCTCCGAGCGCGAGGCTCATGGAAGGGTTTTCCAGCTGTTTGCTCTCTTTTGCTTCCCCTGTGCCACAGTTTTGTAAGTGCTCAGTTGTGCTCCATATGTGGCTACACTTGAAATTGTTCCATTTTTTTCCAATTTATTTTTTTAAAAAAGCATGATTTCACTGATTGGGCTCAGAGAGTGTCTCCACAAAGAGTTGCAGCGACTCGGCTGAGGGGCTTGTAAATTGTGGTGGTCGTCGATATAGTGGGTGTAGGACAAGAGGGAGATCAGGAACCTGTCTTATAATGTGGAACAAATTATGCATTTTTACTTGTGCTCTCACCTGTAACTTTAATTTACATCTCTGAAGATATAGTACTGTGCTGCTACTCGAATAGCAGTCTCTCACCTACTTCATGAGCACATTTTATCCGGACCTCAACTTATCTGCAGGCAATCCGGTATTTCTTACCGTTACCCTGTTCTCTCGGAAGGCGGCTGCAAGTCGTGAAGGCAGAGACCGGTACATTGCTTCCTGCTGATCAGATCTCAGTAAGAATTAACAGACCTTAGAAGAATTTCCCAGCAGACCCCAGTAGAGATTAATTAAGTACCCCTTCTCCACTGGATTAACCAAAACATACTGTTTCATTTAGTAACGAGTATTCTTCGCTATGCAGAGCAGGCGCTGCAGCCTTGTCCTTGCCTGGCCCTGGGCCCCACTGAGCCAGGCTCTGTCCTGACCCCGTCCCCGTCCAGTCACCATCCCATCCCAGGGGCTGCCTTCCTGGCTGGGCTGGGCCCCACAGTGCCTGGGGATGGCCAGGCTGTGGCCAGCCCCAGTCACTGACGCAGGCCCGGCCAATCTTGCCTTACTGGGGTCAGTGGGATGGGACTGGTCGAGGAGGGAGGGCCTCACACCACCCTGGTGGTCCTGTGTCCCCCAGCCTCTCCAGGGTGCCCCGGTGCTGCCTCCTGGTCCAGCTTCACAGCTCTGGAGCAAAGCTTTCCACAGAGTGAGCCCTCTTATGTCCGATATCGTTAACAAGTTAATCAATTTTGCTTGAGGGACAAACTGAGGCTGATGCTCTAAGAAGCACACATTAGCTTCTCGAAACCCCTTCCACAGCTAATATTCCCTGTGAATGATGTTTGCAGTAAAAATGGGCACAGAGCGGACAGAGTCTGACTGCAGGAGCTGTGAAGGAGTCTCAGCACATGCTGAAACCAGTGAGCAGCTCTGTAGATGATGCTTGCCAGTCCTCAGAAGACAACAAAAATCAAAGCATTTGTCCTTAGGACCTCCTAGAGTCATAGGAACTTCCTAGGAGCTGCACGAGTACCCTGACTCCCCTTCCTCATGTCCTCGAGGCCTTGTACATTGATCTTCTCCTTGATTTCCATTGCCAAGGCTGCACCTTCATCTCTCCCAATTCTCCGTCTAGGCAGAAGCCAGGACAGAAGGCAAACTAGAGAAACAACATCAATTTTGACTGCCTTTTCTACTGGATGCCTAGCAGGGAACCGTGCATGGCAAAATGTTTCCTTAAACTCAGCTAACCCTTTCTAGCCACAGTGTCACTACCAGGAGACTTTCATGAAGAGGTGAAAAGAGGGCAAGATGGCATTTCTCTGAGGTTTTACCTTTCCTTTTGGCTCCTGTTCATGCTCATCTGTCTCACAGCATAAGGGAGCACAGACGTCTCTGAACAGGCTACCTGGAAAATTCACTGTTGTGCGCTGGAAACTGGAGAAAAGAATGCCTGATTCATCACTGCGCTGCTGCCGGGCCGAGGGCAATATAACACCATGGAAATCAGCTGGGATGAAGCTGGAATAGAGCTACAGTGGATCAACACAGAATAAATGGTCACATTGTCATATATGTACTTGAGCTCCTTGCGCTGCAAAGCAGCAGCATCACACTTGTAAGTACCAATAAAACACACCTCTTTGCACAGCATGACCTGCTTAGAACAAAAAAATTACAGGAATCCCAGGTTTGTGTAAACAGCCTGGTTTTCCTTTACAAACCTGCACGCTTGTAACATATCGCTACTGACTGTCTGTATTCAACAAGAATAATGTCAAATGCTCTTCTGGCAGAAAGAAATGCAGACTTTGACCACACATTAACCCCATTAGTATGGTGTTAACTTTTGACTTTAATTCTCGCACAGTGTTAGGGATATTTAAAAGCGGAATAAAATGAAAGGAAATGTTAAACACATTTGTCTTTCTCTTGAAAACTGGAATGATAATTAAATGCTAATGTCATGAGGTGGCTGAAAGGGTTTCATGTCTCTGTGTCTTGCATAGGGTGTTACTGGAGGTAACCTGGGCAACTTGCAAACAACTGCTGAAAAAAAGGGACGTGTAAGAAGCTTTTAAAAGGAATTACATGTGTACTTTACCCCATGAAGTCCTTTCAGATGGGTATCTTATGAGGAGTAAAGCTATTACTTCAGTAACACATTCATTATTTGATGAAAATATAATGGTGATCAAAATAATATAACAAAATAACTCATTAATTATTAAATTTCCTATATCATAATTTATGCCAGCACTTTACATACAAAGAAATCTTTCTTAATAAACACTTCATAGGATCACAGAATCATAGAATCATAGAATCATAGAATTATAGAATGGTTTGGGCTGGAAGGGACCTTAAAGATCATCGAGTTCCCAACCCCCCTGCCATGGGCAGGGACACCTCCCACTAGACCAGGTTGCTCAAAGCCCCATCCAGCCTGGCCTTGAACACTTTCAAGGAAGTGGCATCCACAACTTCCCTGGGCAGCCTGTTAAACGCTTGTTAGGGGAGTAAGCCTCCTAAGGAGGTGTAATTTTGATCTTTGAAAGGCTACATACACTTCCTCCAGAGGTTTAATATTTGGCATAATGTAATTTGCAGCTTCAGTTGCAAAAAGTGTCAGAGAAAATTAGGGGCCATAAATTGCTAATTACTTAAAACTTATTATAGCCAAATGATAGTTGCTTCCAACAGTGAGATTACTATAACAAAAGCCAATACTCTGACTTCCCAAGATTGCAAGATTGTAGATGGATAAACATGAGGCATACAAAGAGAGATGTGCTCAGCACACTCTTAAGGTAAACCTGAATTTTATTTTTCAATGGTTGCATATATTTACTGAAGGAGAAATGTGGAGTCAGCTGCAATTGCATGAAGAAACCGTTATATCCTACGGGTAGTAAACTCCAAATATGCCCCAGGGGACTGATTGGAAGTTACCTACGGTTCTCTCATTATCACAGCACTTTGCGTCTCTGGTGACTTTTGTCATGGTAAACAGATTGCAGAGGATGGAGTGCAGGATGAAAAAATCAAAGTACACAAGCATATTTTATGAGATACCCACACTTCATCTACTTCAGTGAAATGCAGGAACAAGCAATCTTAACTCTTCAATAGCTCTAGTTATTCTAGTTCAATAACTCTAGTCTTCCTGCATTGGTGACACCTTGTTTTGACAGGATTACCCCACTGTGTGTATTTGTAAGTAAGTACTATAAAAATGTAAAAAAATGATCCATGCACAAGATATTCTCATTTCTCTTACTAATTGAATGGTAGAGGGTGAGCTTGAATTCTTCAAATAACATACACAAGGCCAACACATCCAACAAAGGAACAGATAAGGCACTCTAGCTTTCTGAGACCTTTGCTGAGATGTGAGAATGTTTCCATTGACTACTGAGCTAATCACCTTGGTCATACCTTCTGGTCCATGCTGAAAGCCATGCAGAGGGCATCTCCATGTTGCTGGGTACTGAGGCACAGATGGCTTGTATCTTTTCATGTTGCTGAAGGTTAAGCTTAACCACTTCTACAGGAAGGGCAAGTGGTCAGCATGGACATGCTAAGACTGGAGTTTGAGAGACCAGTATGCTCTCCTTCATGTTAAAGAAGATTAACCATGCTTTTTTTTCCCTTATTTTTCCCCCAATTGTATGAAAAGGGGCATTTGTTTGAGCTTTAGATGCACTAGGAGCAGATTATGTTATTTGGATGTTAAAATTAATGCAGTTCTTTGCTGTCAGCCAACATAAAATGCGTTGCTTGGGATTTCTCTGAAGTTTCACATCACATTTGTTGTAAATTATTTTAAATAACAGGGATGAGAAACATGGTATAATGCAGCACAAGAATTTTAGCTGAGATAACACAGAAATAATGGATGTTTCTTTATAGTCACAAAATTTGTTACAGTAGTATAATTTATACTTTAGTAAATGAAATATTTGGCTATATTCAGAATATCATTGTATTAGACATTGTAGAGATATACTGTAACTGATTGTCTGTGTTTTGGAGCTATGATCTAAGAGCCTTAACAGAAAAAATAGCTGCAGAAGGGAGAAAAGGGTGACAAAAATATCTCAACAACTAGAGTGCAGTTCAGAGCCAAGTATTAAAAGCAATTTTTGATGTTGTCTTCTCTTCATGGGTGCCAGATCAAACAATGTGATGAGTAAGAATTCCCTCTGCTTCCTTTCTCTGGGCAGAACTGCACCAGACATTACCAGCCTGAGAAAGGCTGTGGCTATCATCTCACCATTCAGCTACATGCATGAAACATGCCTGGCTGAAAGATGAGCATGCTTCCTACGTGCAAACCAGCAAACTTCATTGTAGAGGTTTTTTTCTGTCAGTGACTTCTGATGCAGTTACTTTCAAAGACGAAATGTAAAAATCTATCACTTAATATCCAAAACACCACAAAAGAAATTTAGAAACTAAACCAGTGTGTATAATTTTTTTTAATTGATTTAGAAATGCAGCTAGTCCTGCGTCTTAGTTCTTCTTTGGAAATCCCTGGAGAGCAAATGTTGACTACAGAAGAAACACTGGGCAATCCCTAACATGGGCAACTCTCTTAAGGGCTAAGGAAAATGGCTGTAGTAATTGAATATAGTAAAAACAGTAAACATGGTATAAGTTGGTGGCTGCCTTTCCTGAAGTCATGTGTTTCTTGTTTATTTTCCCTATCTTTTCTGTTACTTCCTTGCATTTAGAGGAGGAAAAAGTAAATATTATTTAGGATTCATATACCAAATAAAAGGCATTGTCGTTAAAACCTCTAGATAAATACATGTTCCAGAAATCAGCTTCCACATAAAAGCAGACAGTTCATACATATTCTTCATATAATTGTTTAACCCTAATATTTTTTCACTATAAGGTTAATATTTTATTTCATTTTACCTCCCATAAATTCTTGAGAAGCACACCATAAAAAAGTGACAAGAGGTATCCAATTTCCTACTAAGAATTCAGGGGAGTCATTGCAGATCCATTGAGTTAGCTCCCAAGCACTGATTTTCTAATCATACTTGGAAGCATATCTTTGTTCTCTTCATTAACATGAGTAATTAGTAATTAATAGGAGAAATACACAACCTCAAAGAAGGTGGTGCAGAGGACTAGACTTTCCAGCCCTTAACTGTCTGGAGATCCCCCTTAGTGCAAAAAGAAATACTGATTAATGCAGTGTCCCTTCTGATTCTCCTCTGCCCTCTTTTCCACAAGCACTTTTCATGAGACCATGCTCTGAATCCACAGCCACATCAGCTATTCATAGCCATGCCTGTTCTGTGGCAAAAAGTTACTCACACTGAATGTACGTCAATGCCCTCGCAATAAATGTGCTACAACCTGCTACTGGTAGCCCCATGCTCTGGGCTCTGACACAGAGCCTCTCCTGGTGCCAGGAGCCCTCAAGGAGCCCCAGGCTGTGGTATGGTACAATGCGTTGTCATCATCATGTTTATGCCTTCTCAATGGGATGCTGCTTAGCAGGGATGCTGCTGATTCTTCAGCTCAATGTGCTCTTAATCACAACACATAGGGCCATTCTCCTCCAAAATACCAATGTAAGAACATAAACTATAAATAAATGCAGTGCAAAAAGCGGAAAGCAGCATTTATTTTCTCTACTTTTTTCTCTTTTTCCTGCTCTCTTATTACTTCTCACCAGGTACTCCCTATTCCATCTTTATTCCATGCTTTTTCATCTCTTTCCTCTATCTTTTCTCCCTCAGAGATGCCCATTTTATATGAAATACTACTGTAAAAAGTACTGCCCCATAAAAATAATTCAGCGTAGCTTGCTACTGGTCTGTGGATCAGTTTCCAAGGAGCTATGTTTATTTGACAAAACTGATAAGAAGTCAACTTACTAACATGAAAAAGGGGCTGGCAGCCATCAAAGAAAGTCTGAGAAGCCATTTTAGAGAGCTGAAGATGAAATAAGAACAAGTTGGTTTCCTGAACGAGAAGAGATTCCACAGCCTGGAGGAGGGCTGGATGCAAGAGGGAGAGATGAAAGGACAGAACCTGGAAAATTTGGACTTCAGCCTAAAGTGTTCTTCAGAAAACGGAGCCACAGAGAAGCTAAAGAAAACTCCAGTGGCTTATGTGGCTGGACATTTGGGAAAGGGAAGTCCTAGGTTTAGCACTACTTCATGAGACTTTACTCTTGCAGGACACCCATACCAAGAAGCTGCACATTGGAGAAGGCAAGGAAAGAGTGGGCTGGACTTCACACAAATCAAAGGCAGCTTTGAAATGCATTGGCCCAATGTGTGAAACTAAACCAGACACATCTAACTACACAGCATCTCCTTCTTTCTTTCTTGTCTTCCATAACCAGCCTTGTCTAAACTGAGAGAGACATGAGTTGGTTATTCACTATTAATGGCCTTTTCCTTGGGTGGATCTCATATATCTGGGTTCACAGGCTGCACGTGGATTGTCCTGTCACGGAGCTACTTTGCCCCATGCCTGTTAATTGGAGTCTATTGTGGCACTCTGGAAGTTCAGAGTGGCTGAGAAGCACTCAGATCCACTCGTGCAGGAGTGGTTACTGGCCCTAATACAGCCAGAAGCAAAAAATAGGCCAGGACCTATAGGTCAGTCAGTAGTATACAAGTGGTACTCAAAAATTGGAACTTGCTATGGGCTCATTTAGCATTTTGAACAAGCTTCTAGTTAGCAACTGTTTAAACCTTTAAGCCTGTCGAAGACATACTGAACAAATCTTTGTCCTACATTGTTCTTTCCAGTTCTCTCTCAGTAGATTGTTTTCCGAGAATCTCCAACCACAAAAATCTGCTTTCCTGCTGATATTTTATAGATGTGCATTTCTGACCTTTCAAATCCAATGCTGACCAAGTGGTGTTTTCTTGCCAGAGTGAACCACAGGGTTCATGCATGCAGCTTCACAGAGTCCCAACCCTCTCAGATGTCTTTGTACAGGATGGAAAGCCAAACTCCTTGACCTCCAGAGTGGTCTTGCATGAATTAGAAGGTTGTGCTTCTGACTTTTTCTTCATTATCAGTAGGCCCAGTTGATCTAGCTGATCAAAACAGGCAACTCCTTTGCATGGTATCTTTATGACTATAGTTATTTACCACTTAACGTTTCTTCTGCCAGATTTGGCTCCATATGATCACACTTCATGCCAACATGAAATACTTTGTTAAGAATTCATAAGTACTGCAGCCAATACATTCCTAAATCCAGCCATGCTGCTTCCATCTAAATTCTTGTCTAAGTTCTCCGCATTTTCTATCTCAGTTATTGCAAATCACCTCCTTTAATCTTGACAAATGTGATCTTGCCCCACTGTTTTTTATTCAGGATGCTTCTGTTCATCCTAACCTGCCCCTATAACCCTGTCATCGCTTCTTCCAGTGTTGTCTTCCCTTCCTTGGGTATATTTGTCCCTGTTCTCAAATTGCTTCCTAGCATGTCTATGCTCTGCCTACTACCTCTTTGTAACAAGACATTCACGTGGCTCCCCCAAAACACACTTTCCCACTTCAATCAACCATGATGCTAATCTACTTCACTTTGTTTGGTGGAATTTCAGACCTGCACCATTTTGCTTTTACTACCACCTTTTGTACTTGAGAGGAGTTCCCCATAAACATCTCTCTCTGAAGACACCTATTTAATATCCACTGTTGTACTTCATGTCTGTATCTAAGCTCTCCCTTGCTACTAATGTTACCTTGATAGTCATTAGACTATTAATAAGCTACAACTATTGTTTAGCATGGTTTCCTTGTTCTTTCTGGCCTCTATACATTACCTTTTGTCAGATAGTTGCCATAAATTGTTTGCATCATAGAGTAAATATTTGCCATATAAACCTAGCAGAAAACTTTTTCTAACTCATAGAAATAGCAAATTCCGTTACAACATCAGCACCAGTTCAACTTTCTGGGTATAAAGCAGTAGCTGAAGCCAATTGATGTGATTAGTATTAAACTGTCCAGGTGCCTGTTGGAAAGTCAAGTGAAGAGGTTCAAATGCTAAGTAACATTTGATATCAATTATAGAACACTAAAGATTTTCCTATTTGGACTAATGAGCATATTTTCTCAACATTCTTGCATATCATCTTTCCTGTTACATCGCATTTGCCCAACAATTTCTGAGACATTGTGATCTTTTTTATTCATTGGTCATCACTTTATTTTCACCCTGACAATACTTATTTTTCATTCCTGGAACATATCCGTGCTCAAAATTTAATACACAAATTTGCTCCCACCTTTACTTCTTAAATATTTTTGTGTCTTAGAATTCTGCAAGGTACACAACAAACTTGATTCTCAATTATGCTAAGGCTCTTTTTTTTTTCAACCACTCTTCTATCTAAAAGGATCTTAAGCTTTATGGCAACAGCCCCATGAGAATAACTCTTGCACAAAAAGCCCTGTAAGCAGCACAAGAGCTCTCACTCCCTTGCCCTGCTGTCAGGAGGGAAATACGAAGACAGGAATTTGTTGTGCTGTACAAGTTCTTTGCTTTGCATGACTGTTAGTAGGTCATGGGAATCAGAGCCCTTGGGTGCCTCAAATTCATGGCACAAGCATATCCAGTAGAGTGCAGAAGGTACAAGTGTTTCACATTGAGAAACATGCACACGTTGCTGTCAGGTCCCAAGTTAGCTGTTGCAGACTTTCCACATTATGATTATGTCGTTTTTGAAAAGCTGTCATTTGTGGAGTAATTTTCATAAGTCTAAAACTGTCAACAGAGAGGTACCCGGTTTTTGTATTCTGAAAACTTGATAAGGCCTGCATTTGTTTCTCACATTGGCTTAGTGGGTAGTGCATCCAAACCATTCAGACTGCACTCAGTACACCATTATTTCCTAATAAGCAATCATAGCCCTTTACATCTAATGAGAAATGAAAGACGTAACAATTTAAGGTATGCCCAGGTTTATTTCTGTGACTGCAGCTGACTTAAGGATCTGAATGTGATCTACATTTATTTTCTGCTAATTTCAAACTCTTTGATTTGGAAGCAATTTTGCCAGGCTTTACAGTTTGTGTGGTTATCATGCGTTTTGCCAGCAAGCCTGGCTTAAAAGACCATTACCCTATCAAAAAATCTACAAACATAACAGATTTAAAACATAGAAATTTGTCTTGGCTGCTCCATCATATTCCCTTTGGTCCTATTTGGATTCTTTTCTAGCTGAGAATAGTGCTGTCATGCATCCAAATACCATGATGGTAGGTGCATACAAATCTTTTAAATGAAAATAACCAATACATGCAGTCAGTGGTAGAAAAATATTGAATAAAGATTATATGTTTTGGCCAATGTTCACAGGAAATTTTCTAATGAAATGTTATGTGGTTTCTAAGATCAGTGGAAAACAGGGTTAGGGGGTTAGAATTTGGGGGTTTTTTTGGTTTAAAATTTTGCCTAAAGGATGGGTATGCAGCTGTCAAGACAGGGCTTACAGTCTGTGGGCAGACAAGTCAGTATGGCTGAGATCGGAACCTGTTGGTCCATAGTACTGACATGTTTGCAAGCAATATTATTCTATCCCCCAGCAGAATAATTAATATTATGTATGAAACAAGCAACCGAAAATTATGTGTCCCCCAATTCTACAGAACGAGACTTGAAGATTATGAGATGACAGTATCACTATTTCCCAAGAAAATTCTGTTTTGATCTGCGAGCTACCCGGTGCAGGGGATCCTGCTGTCAGAAGAAAGATCAACAATTTTGAACATTTTTTTTTCAAATAGTACCAGAATGCATATGCACTAGAGGCAAACTGTGATTACACAGCCAACCTTGATTGTGTCATTTTCCAACTTTTGAGTACTCTACTTTGCAGCTTCAATTTTAATTATGGTGAAATTATATAATTTGGATGTGTTATTTCTTAGGAATATTTTAAGGTAAGGGTAAAATTAATTATAATTTGTATGTGTGATGCATATGAGCAAGAAAAGAAAATGGGTTAACTTCTGTAATACTTTTTGCTCAGCTGTAGCAGAGGAGTGTTTTAGAGAAAAAAAGACTCTTCTGAAGCTTGAGGGTGTTTCCTTTGTGGTATATCAAAGCCTTACAGCAAACAGTGAAGCTGTGAGAGATTCGTAATGGACAAATCACAAGGTTCTTTTATCATGGAGAGTATTAACTAACCTAACTACTAGGGAGGATACCAGTTGCTCTCTAATAGTCCTGTGAAAGACACCTGTGTTACTTGAAGAAAGAATAGCAGCCTAGTACGCATATTATACTAATGAAAAAATTACGAAGAGCTTCTAAATGTCAGTGTTGGTTCTGCTGGGAGGAGAAACCCCTGGAAGCTCTGGCAGCAGCCCTTAGCAACCATGGCTCCATGATATGGGTATAAGAGCCTTAACCTGCTGGATCACCAGGCAAGGCAGATTTAAGCCAGTTTAGAAATCAATATGAGGCATAGCCAAATTAGCAAAAGCATGCAGTGGTGATTTTCTGCCAGCACGTGTCACTGGTATCCTAGGCAGCTCCCTGCTTGTCTGCCCTGTGCGTACCAGGACACCAGCCCTGCTGCACAGCGGGAATATTTTGGGGCAGTTCACTTAGACAGCGCCAGCTTTCCATTTCCAAGGTCAACCGGTGACCCAGGAAATAGCTTCATAAAAAGTACCATGCCACCGGCAGGCCAATATGCCCCGGGAATCTTGGCGTTACAAGTACCATGTGCTATTTTTGCCTGTCCCTTGAGCAACAGAAATAGCAGCAACAGCATGTATCCATGCCTGGCAGAACCAGGCAAATGATGCGGCTGCAATGAGGCTTGGCATCGGCTTTCTGTTCACTGTGGACCATGTGGAGAAGGCAGGAGGCAAGAGGCAGCAAATGGGAAGCACAGACCAACAAAATAGTCACAGCACACGCAGGTGTTTTCTACAAGAACTTATCCAAGGCAAGGAAGGGAAATGTTAGGCTTTTCCCAGCAGAGCTGATGTGTATAGGTGTCCAAACCAGCTGGTTTTGGCCTGGGACTTTGTTCTGGCTAGACTGCAGTGGCATTTGCTGTAATTGTTGCATGTAGACATAATGGCCAAGGTCTGATGCCAATGTCCAACAAGAAAGAGATGCTACAGAGCTCTGGAGCCTGCATTGAAGGGTGGGCGGGAACTTTGGGTGAAAAATGGATGAGGACGGAGTGGTGAAAAAGCTTGCAACTTTGTTGTGCCCATGCTGATAGAGAAAGTAGCTCCCACTGAAGAGTAATCAAGTCAACAATCCTGTGATATACTAACCTCTGCTTTACATGGTATGCCTTGTAGAAAGCCTGAGTTAGTGGCCTGGCAAAGCTTTCTCGAAAGAGTTATGAGCCATTTTTGTATGTCATACAGCCAGCAGGGGACTTAAAGAAGCGACTCGTTTTTCTCAAGAGTTAAGAAAATCAAAGGAGTTAAGAAAATCCCTGCAAGGTGGACAGGTGAATTTCTTTTTTGTTGCTTGTGCTCAGAGCTGGCTGGATTGTTGACAAGTTTTGTTTGCTTCATGGTCATTTTCTTCTTCAGTTTTTTGTAGATCTAAAATTATTCATTTCCAGTGAAATTATACCTTTTTTAAAAACTCAAACAAAAATATTATAATTTTTATCCTCCTCCCCCCCTCCCCAAGCAAAAAAAACACAAAAAGCCTGCAAACCAAAACCTGAAAACAAAGGGAGAATTCTAAAAAAATTAGAGGAAGGAGTGCTGATCCTCGTAACTGGTTACAATAGTTATAATAAGGATATATTTCTAACCATGTACACATGCAGTAAGGCTATTGACCAGTCTAGAGGTGATGCAGGTTTAGATTCCTTTGCAAGCAGGTAGTAGAACTAGGATCTTCTTCTGCGCAGGAGTTTCTAACTAGGAGGACACAGAGTGGGTTTCTTTCAGTCCATACTGTCCTAACCATTCCATTTCACATGCAAAACGTAGATAATTTTTGGTCAAGCTACTCATTCTTGGTTTTTATGTTACTCAAGTGAGATCACACACTGAAGTTTTAGCCCACCATGACCGAATCTCTGCAAGCACCGATTGTCAGGATCTGGGAACTGACCTGAGCAAGCTGGGCCCCCTTGTAGCCCGTGCACTTTCTGGAGTTTCCTTCCTATGGGCACCAGGCCAGAGATGGGAAGCAAACACTTAACGTTTCCCCCCAGTACTTGGACCATGGCTGCAATGTGTGCCTGGAGCTGGAAAGTATATCTGAGTCCCACCAGGCTCTCTGAGACCAATCCTGCCCCTCCTCTCGGTCCTGAACCCCGTGGGCACCAGGAGCCCGTAGCACTGTTTCAAATGCGGGCACTGCCTGATCTAAAAGGGAGAGTTAAGCCCTTGGTCATGCCTCCTGCCTGCAGGGTCTGGGCCATTCCGGTCCCCTTAACGTGACTCATGCACGGACCGGACGGACCCAGTTGCAGGCACCCCCGTTCCTGATGCTAGCACGGGGATGGGCCTCAGAGCAGCGGCAGGGCAGCTGTGCGTAAAGTGGAAGCAGGGGAAAGTGGGGAATGAGGGGGGAGAGAAA
Source organism: Numenius arquata (assembly GCF_964106895.1). NCBI lineage: Eukaryota > Metazoa > Chordata > Aves > Charadriiformes > Scolopacidae > Numenius > Numenius arquata. The sequence continues at coordinate 32,531,667 of NC_133576.1, read as the reverse complement.
GAGGTCACATCCCCCTCGGCTGTCCTGCTAAACCCACACCTGAGTTTCATTACGTTATTGCCATACAGCTGACATCTAATTATGTAAGCTCACAGAAGGCTTGGACTTTTGAACTGAATAGCAAAGGGCAATTTTTGCCACTAAATCAAGGTGGCGGTGGAAACATATGGTCCATGGTTGATCCCTCCTCCTTGCCCCGATTTATTAGAAGCCAAGAACTGGATTTTGGGATTTGCATTTATTTTCTTTGTGTTAGGTATTTGGGACCAGTTAGATCTCTTTAAAAAAAACCACAAACCCACACATAAAAACCCCAGAAAACCTTTATACACAGATTTCTATTTAGCTGATATTCTAAATTTTTTTACTTCAGAGAGCATTTTAAGTTGTAGTCTCTGACATTGCCTTCTGTTGAACTCTGCTACTCTCCTTCCTTGCAATCTCTCTAGGATTTAGTAAGTTTTCATCCTCTATCCATATTCCATTGAGATTGCTTTTGGCTCAGCTCCTGCACTAACATGGTCAAGAAATGCAAACATAATAGGAAAAAAAAAACCCCATAGGTGAGCTAAAAGTCCTTTTCTGGGTGATTTGTATGCTCTTTCCAGCTAGCTGTAATAGCATCACATCTAAGTGATAAGAATACTGCTAAATTTGCTTTAATTAATGTCAACTTTACAGTTATAAATCATTATTAATTCTCACGTTAGTTTTTGGAAATGGCCTACATTTTTTTGGCCACTGCTGCAGTTTGTCTGGAAATTCTCCCACTCATGGACCTTTGCTTGTTCTTCTTACTCTTGTCCTGCTGTTTTCCCTGTCAAGTGGAGCTTCCATCTGGCTTGAATGTATGCATAAAGCTACTCTCACTTCTTGAACAATGACCTAACTCCCCTTCTGTCTGTGCCTGGCCTTTCTCTAATTCCAAAGGTACATGAGATGTTGGAAGTTGCTGCAGCACTTTCAAGAGACAATATCATTGATCAGCAATTGTCTTTCCCTATTAGTGCATTACTGCAATTCAACAATACTACTGATGTTTACGGAGAAAGGCCGAGCACATCACTAATACATCTACATAGCTTAAGCTATTCCTTTTAAATGAAATATAGCCACTGACTTGACTGGGACTTCCTGCTTCCAGAAGCATTAATGAAGGTGAATAAAATATTCAAATTACTTAACAGCTCATGTATTTTACTAGATGTTGACTTTCCAGTGACTATTTATCAGGCCTTTCTTTAAATCCATTTGGGAGCTTGGACTAGTTTGTCTTTGCTGTTTTATACATATTGACAAAATTCACTTCTGCTTGAGGGAATACATTCTTTAGGAAGGCTGTGATTCTCTTATGGTTTCAATTTTGATTTCTATTTATACACTTCCCTTAGTTAACATTATTCAGCCTCCCTGTTTGCTGTGTCATTTGTATGCAGACGATATTCGGATATCCTCTCAGTCCCTGCAGAGCCTACAAAGAAGTTTGATGTTTTGTGTAATTGCCTCTGTGATATTTAATCACGGGTAACTTCAAATTTTGTTAAACTTAACACAGACAAAACTAAGTTGCTATTGATTAGTTCACTGGCGCAGAGGTCTCAGGTGTCATCTGTGGTAGTTTCCATTTGTGGTAGTTCTTTTATCCTTCAGATAATGCTTGTGACCTTGGGGTCATCGTGGATTCGGTGCTTTCTTTTGAAGCCCACATCAATCATGTAATTAAAGTGTCTTACTACTGTCTTTGGAATCTAGCTGGGCTGAGACCTATGCTCTTTCTAGCCCGCTTGCTAAAACTTTAATCCATATTTTGTTTGTCTGACTTGACTACTGCAGCTCTTCCGTATGCCCTCCACTCTTTGCATTAGGGATACAATCTAGCTATTTAGGAACACGCAGTGCAACACTCATGAATTAAGGATGCTCATTGACTTCCATTCTAAGTAGAGGATTTATTTTTAAAACATGGTTAGACTCTGGGTATTGCTCGGCTTCTTCTTAGCTGGGGGCTTTTAATGATAATTCATTTCACAGGATACTCTTTCCAGACAGAGCAGTAGAATTTTTACATGAATCATATCAATTCACTCTGTTATTTTTCAACCTGTTTCTGAATGTGGATGGCTTTAAAGCATTAGAATTTCAAGATTGCTGTCACTTCATATTATTAAATGCTATATATTTGGCAAGTTGCAGCAGCATTGGTTATGATTCCATTACAATCCTGTTTTTACTTACTCGTCACCTTGGGGGACTAATGTTTTCCAGAACAGTGCCTACTAAAAGATTACTTGTTTCAGTTTCAGTAGAATTTTTTTGAAGCAATCCTTTTCTCAAATAGATGTTTTTTCCCATACAATGTCATAGGCCACATTCAGCTCTCACTTGTGTCTGCAGAGTTCAGTGGGATTGTACAGGATTAACAGAAGCCTTGACCATGATGGAGAGTTGTAAGACTTTTACACAATTCAGATAAACCAAAACAAGTATGTATGTAAACACTTATTTGAGTCTAAAATTTGTTTAACTTTATTTAGTTCAGGCTGATTCCCAGTAGTCTTAAGCTGTACTGAAAGTGAAAATAAATGTGAAGCAGCCTATTTTCCTGGTATAAAAATCATGCTATATATTTGCATTTTTGAAAGTTTAATGCATAAACATAGCTTAACTGCAGACTACTGCCACATACACCTAATTATGGTTCATACCCCTTCTAAAAGGTGAAGCACTTCAGGTGAAGTATGCTCTGACATAAAGTGAGTAAAGGTAAACGCTAAAAAAGGCAATTCACGGAGAGACAGAACATCTGTTATCTGTATTTGAAATTATTCCCCTTAAAATCTCTGGAAAGAAAGAGTAACATGGAACACCAAGTGGATTATCAACCACATGCACGCCAGGGTGTAGAAGCAATGTACCTCTGCTTCTATTTCTTGACACTAAGAGTCACTCCTGAGACTACAAGAGACAGGAAGCTGCCTAGCATTCAAATACCACAAAAATTACAATAGTACAAATATTATTTTTTTTTTCAGTTAGATTCTATAAATACGTACCTGAAACTATTCATTAATATTGCTACACACAGTCTCGGTGTTTATAGGGCAGCCAAATGGGTGAATTTCATGGCAGCAAACTGCTACAGGAAAGGTTCATTTACAGGGAGTTCAGTGGAGTGGTCTATTGTCTGCCTTTGCCATGATGCTTTTTGTCTACATGCCCAACTGTAATCCAAGGCAGTATAGGGTATACTTAGATGTGAAAATAAGACGTATGGGATAAACTTAATTTTTTTATTTATAACAAGAACATTAATATACACCACACTATGCACTACGTGCAAAGATGGTCTAATGGCGTTCTGGAGCAGCTTGTTCCTAGCTGAAATGTGAACTTTCATCTCTGACAAAGAAGCACTGGAACACTACAACTTTCTCTGAAGTTGGATGGTCTTCCTGAATCATTACAAAATTGTCTGGCAGTCACTGCAAGTGTTAATTGCTGCAACGAGAAGATAACTTAACCTACCTCTCTAATTAGAGAAAGTACACTGGCCGAAGGAAAGGAAATGTCTGAAGCTTTGCCTAGTCTCCTAAAATGGATCCCAACAGTGAATAGATTAAATTTTCAGTACCTGAACATCACTTCCTGCTTTTCTTATGGCCATCTGCAGCCTCTGGAGGCTACTGGACTTGGAGAAAAGGAGAGGTGTCCTCAAAATGCGAGGAGTAAAGGAAACCTGAAGTTATGCAAGAAACTTTCCAGACAAGAACTTTAATGGGAAGGTTATTCTGAAGCCTCTAGAGAAGTTCAGGTTTTGTATCAAAGATGCAAAGCTTCATTTAAAGCTCGCGTAAGCAACTGAATTTTTGAATTCACCCACAAATGCAGCTAATTGATTTTAATAAGCCACACGTTTGCTCCAGGGTTGATAACAAAAGAGCAAGAATTGTTCCAAAACATTATTCCAAAGATAGCACTCACTTCAGGAAGCATTGCAAAGTCAGTTTCTGTCCTTTCCACCTGGACTCAAAACATTTGTGAAAGCCATTCCAAAAAGAAAAGAAGTTGCAAACTTTTTCCTACCACATAATGTAAGGGTCAAACACAAAATTAAAGGGGATATAACATGAAGAAGTATTTGTTCTGCATTATGATGTTCTGCTTTTTGGCAGCAGTGGAAGTTCAAAGAGAATTACTTTATCTCTAATATGGACATGAGTAATAGATGGCAGAATGTACTGAGACTTATATAGGCAGATTTATGAGGCATGCCAGAAAACAGTGGCCCGCTGAGTTTATTTAAAGCCATAGAATCTGAACAAGTCTGCAGCAAGGACTACAGCAGTCATTGCCCTCCTTGCAGTAAAACTGACTCAAGTTTGCAAAGGTGAGTGTAGCACCACTGCCTTCTACCCAGAAGAAATTGGAGCCGCTCAGTAATCTCAAAAGCCCCAACAACTAGATGAAAGTTCTTTAGTGAGAAAGCAGACTTTGTTTTTGAAGCAAAAGTCTCTCTGTTTTAAGTCTGTCTGACTTGGTTGACTGTACAGTGAAACAGAGCTCTACGTAACTGCAAACTTCATTACAATAGATTTTTGAGATGGTTTGCTCACTTCGGTCAAATTTAGATACTTGGCATTTAGTCTGTTGGCACTTTGATGTTTATATCCTCTAGTTAGTAAAAAAAAGTTCCTGTGACTCCAAAAAAACATGCCCTAGGAAAGTATGAGGGCATCCCTGAGGAGGAATGTAATGTTCGGCTGCTGTATAATGAAGAGAGGTGGAACTGGTACTGGAGTTACCATGCAGTAAAATATTCAGAACTCATAATGTTTCATGGGGCCAATGCCCCTGGGAAAAGAAAGAAACTCTTTTCTATGGCAGAGCAATAAACATTTATATATTGTTTTGCCCAAAGATCTCTATCAGAAGGGACTGAGAGGGAGCTGAGTTTGCAGAAAAGAAAAAGGTGCAATCCTTCTCTTGCATTTACAACCTGAAGATAGACAGGCAGAGAAGAAGAGCTTGTTCCTATCACATTTAAAGAAATTAGCACGTTGAAGAATTTCCAGAGAAACTGGTAACCAGATGTATTATAGGAGTGCTGTTTTTTCCCTTTCTTTGTCTTCACACTGTTTAGGAACAAATCATATATGATCTTTGAATCAACTCAGCTGACACATTAGCAAATTTTACTTTTTGATGGAGGGAAAATTGATTGCCATTGAGGTATTTTCCTGCAGAATCTGGGTTATTTGAGTAACCACTTAATCCTTAGGGACAGACGAGAAGGAATCGCATTCCTCTTGAGCACAGAACATTAACTTTCCCAATTTTCACAAATGCCCATTGACACAGTCCCTTCTTAGAAGAATATAATTGGTTGAGAAAAAGAAGAGAATCAAAGATTGCAGGGAAATCATTCTCCCCCACACAGACTGTGTTAAAGGTATTTCCATAAGTACAAGCCTCATATACTTAAATGCAACACCCACAGCACCAATTCATGAGACACCACATGAAAGAAATAGGTTCCAACTTAATTTTCTACTTTAGGGAGTTTAGGCTATCTCCCTAAGACATCAAAGCAGCCCTACAGTCTTAAGTCAGACAAGTGAGGTTTGGAGATTCACAGAGCATCACAAACAACGCATCACCCATTGTAGGCACGAGAAGAGAAATTCTTTGCACATCTAATGACTCTCAAATGCTCCTCAGATATTAAAGATTGAGAGGAACAATGTTCATCTAAGAAGATCTATTCACAATTTACAGATAAGGAAACTAAAGCATTATTATAATGAGCAAGATTTCAAAAATCGGTCTCTGATTTTGCAGGCATTGGTAGTTGTTTTCCACCCTGAGCCAGGCAAGGTATAAAGATGTCTGGGAATTTCCAAAAGAAATTGGGTTTGGGTTCCTGATCCATTAAGCACGTCAAATTGTCAATAGCAGAACATTTTGCAGAAATATATGACTTTAGATGAACTTTTGCTAAAAGAAAAAGGAGGCCACTGCAAATCGCCTTGCTTCCTTCCTACAAGAACCCAGATTTCTAGGGTTGAGATTTCTGTAGCAGTCCCTCTGTATGGATTACCACAGACTTAGCAGCCTACAAAGTTTTAAGGTTCCTGCAGCATATTTGGGAGCCCAGAAACCCAGGCTGTCATGGATGTTTTTCAATATTTCAATTCTCCAGTTTCCAGAAGCTTGGAGACATTCAGCAAACAACTAGAAGAATGAAATGGCTCAGCTTAAACTTGAAAGGCTTTTGGTCTTCTAGGAGCAGCTCAATAAGAAGCAAGGAAAACAATTAGTTAGTTAGTTAGGAAACATATACTTTAGTTTTTCTTAATTATTTGTAGGGGGTGGAAATACAATTTCTGCAGGGGAGTTCAGTATGTGTAGCTTTTTTTCCAGTGATGGACAAAGAATTTTGAAATACTGAAATTTCCTTGTGGAACAGAAATGTTCCATTTAAATCTGCTCTTCCCTGTTGCTGCTCAGCCTTTAGGGAGATCTTGGCTTCTCTGCTTTCTTTCTCCAAGCAATGACCAACTTTTGAAAACACTGGACACTGAAAATGGTGGACATGAGAAATATCAAGTGAAATCACTAGAACTTCCTTTTTCACCTCTCAGATGTGCATGACATGGGTGTGGAAGACGTGTCTGAGAGGCCAGAGAGGACCCAGGGCTGCAATGGGAATACAAGTGCTGAGACTTGGAGAACTGAAGACAAAAGCAGAGAAGCCCTGTCAGCCTTCCTAGCCATCAGTCTTCCTTCCCTGTTTCTAGAAGAGAGACTCAAGTTGGAGTAATCCTGTGATTTGGGCAGGAAAAAACAGGGACACTGAAACCAGAGGGGAATGACCAAAATTTACAAATGGGAAAAGAAAGCCAAAAGGACCCTGGTCCAGGGGTTGTGAGGGGTGTGGTGCTTGGCAGGACTATAGGAGGAGGGGCTGGCTGTCACCTTGGGTGGCCTAGGGTTGCTTGAGGCACTATAAAAGAGAGACCATCTCTGGCATTTGGGGCTTTATTATATGTGTGCGAGTATTTAGCACTCCAAGCAAAATATTATCCGCATTTCTTCCCAGCAAGATGTTATCCTTTTCTGAGGTGTAAGAGAGAGGCTTTCAGCTGGGAGGGTTTAATGATAAGCAAGCGCAATTCAAAGGAGAGTTGTAAATTGAAGTCTACTCCAAAACACTTCTTAAAACCCTGAGTCATTAGAGGCTGAATCACATTATTCCTGTCAGCAAGATCTCTTCTTTAACATCATCCTCTATTTACTGTACATTACCTCATGGTCCTGGTCAAACTGCATCTTTTACACAAATATGAAGAATCCTAGTCATTAGGATGAGTTTGACATGATGTGAGCTTTATTTTCTGATGCTAGTTAGAAAACAACAATCCCAGTTCAAGGATTTACTTAGGCTCATTGTGCACACAAAAAAAGCTTTTCCTAACAAGCAGATCAAATAATAAGCCTTGTTTTCTGTTTTTCACATTTCACTTATTTGCTGAAGCTCATGGCTGTCTGTTACAAGGGCAATTCTAAAAGTCAAAGGTTACAGAATAAAGCATCACCCTTAAAAATTCATCATTTATCTGTCGAACACTGACCTCATGGTGACTCTGTCTCAGCTACAAAGCCATTGATTGCATGGCCCTTCGTTTTCCTTCTGTAAATCCTATAAACAAGCCCCTCTGAAATATCAGAAAAAATTTAGCATGCAACTCTTGTCACATATTAAAATAATGATGCAATATTAGATTAGATATTAACTAATTACCACATATTTAGCTCTTTTCAACAGTTCATCATATAAGATTAGGGGATAAATTATCAGAAAAAGACATTATTTGATTAATTTTCAAATGTTTTAAAATTTGCCTATAAAAATGTATACTTACCTGAGTATATATAACTTTAGGCTTACTAATATGACAGGTATTATGTTAAGGGGATAAGGTCCTACAATCCAGATATGTGTTTGAATTTTAGTTGCTTTAGGCACAGAGATGTTGATGCTGGAAAGGCACAGGATAAGAAAGTTTAAGCAAGCTGAAAGATAAGGATCAAAATTAAATCGAAAGTTACTTCGGTTCATTTGTTTCGGTGATTAGAGAGACGATATTATTAAAATAGCGAGTCAATTGTTTAGTGCTGCTTATGACACAACTGCTTAACGGGCAGGATTAATGATGAAAAATTTAGGAACTATAATTCTACTCTTTGCTGAAATAAAATACTCAAACTTGCAGTCAAACAACTATATTTACAGTCTGGATGATGACAAACTTCACTGACAATATGTATTTCTTCAGTAATACTCCTGAGGGAAGTGAAAATCAAGCTTAGCGCATTTCTTCTCAGATATCACCTTCTGTAGAGGAAGTTCTTTAATCAAAACAGACCTCTATATTACAGAGGTGCAGCCCTGTTATCATTACTGCATCCCCTCTTTTCTCTTTAAACACCTGGTTTTATTAGGGATGATGAATAAGAGGAAGAGTTTGGGACTGAATTACAAATCCTGATACAAGTTCATAGGGTGTTTGCTAATAATAACACACAATTCATAGCATCCGTGGGACAAAGCCTGCATCCCAAGCCAGTTTACAACCACATTGCAGAGAGACCCTTACTTTAGCCAGCCTCTTAACCTAGAAAGTTATTATTGGAATTGCACTTTTCCCTGGTCATAGTTAAAGTACTCCTGAGGCACCTGGGAGATAAAATTGCAAAAGTAGTCTTGCCGGATCTACAGTTTGGAAATTACAGTGTTGGAGCTATTCTATCAATTCAGTCAGCAGATGGCCTCTGGCAATATTTTTTTCCTTTGGATTAATTAACATTTTCCCTTAGCCCCCCGGTTACAGGCATGATCATAAAATCTGTGCATGTTAGCAGAAGTTGTATCAGATACTGTTCACCTAGCCAGCTGTGTAGCGGTGATTTTCTGCGCCCGCACAATCTTTCCTGGTGTTTCTAAGGGATGGGAGTCTTCAGTGCTGAACATGAGAATGGTCAGATCTCAAATGACTGGACTGAAAGCCTGTCAAATCTTCCCATTCACCTAAAAATTTGTATCTTCCAGGCTAATTATGCTTTCATAAGAAGGAAAGCTGTCATCCTATACACAATCAGATTTTCATTTTCAGAAGTACAGTAATAGCCTCCCATCAACAACACCAGGTCAAAATTTCACAGGTTACTTCAGAGAAAGCTTCCCTTCTGTTTCTCCATCTCATTGACAGTATATATCTCAGCTTCTGAGGCTGATAAAAAATTTCCTTTAGGAAATCTCCTTCCTTCATAAGGCCTTGTTGGATTGTGGTCTCACTATTCTTCAAGATTAATTTTTCTTATTACAAAAATCTTATCTGATATTACTAAGAAATGCTCTTCTTTCAACAAGGTATGAGATCATGATGCATATGCATAAGCTATGGTGGAATTTTCCGAGTACCTTTTAACCATCAGCTTGATAATATTAAGTTGTTCCAGTAGGAATCTGCATGGATGTGAACAAAGCTGGCTGTGACTAATGTCTGCAAATAACAAAACTGCTACATCTTACAAATGGCTTGTCAAATTTCTACAGAATTGCTTCCCTCTTTCACTCTCAACACAACTTTAACCACACACTTTCTCTCACACAATACTAAATCCTCAGGAAAAAAAAAAAATGAAAAAATTTAAAACAACAGGTTTTTTTCACCATTTGAATTTTAAAACATTGCTGATTGAGGCTGATGAGAAGCTTGGAAACATAAACTATTTCTGGGAAAGGAGGGACCAGACCTTGGACATAATGAATACATGGATTGTCTCAATAGTATGGTGATGTTGAATATGCCTCTAGCATTATACAACTGCCAATGCTTTGTTCTTTAGATCAAGGTAACATCCTTCCCTTCCTACTACTTTCCTGGGACTTCTGGATGCATTCCTCTGGCTCTTGAAGCAAAAAGAGCAACTGAAATTAATAGAAAACCTGTGGAGGAGGACTTAGAGTGTGAAATCTGGGTACGTGGATATCGTACCCAGCCTACAGAGATATCTACACCAGTTCTTAGAAAATCTCCTAGAGGCCCTTGATAAGTAACAACTGGAGGGTTTGTTAGGGAAGAAGTCATGAGACAAAGCCTGTCTCATATATAAATGAAATGTATGCACAATTGGGCTGTGTTTAAAAAAAACAGAACACTGAGGGCAACATAAACCCTATATTCGTGAATAGGTCAATATCAAAGATCATCTGTAGATCAAAACCTGGAAAATGCAAAATGTTCAGATTAGTATGCAAAATAAAACATCAATGTGGAGAGTGGATTTATATGATTATACTATGAATAATTCATTAGCACAAGAAATACAATTAGCTTTTAAAATGATCTAACTACTACGCTCATGTTTAGCAAATCTAACATATAGTAACATCGGGAGGTAAAAGTCCGTAATGCAAAAGAAATTAAAACAAATTCCTCTAGGAGTCCAGCTGCCTTATTACTAAGGGGGAAAAGGGCAGTGGATTAGATGGGTTAGATCATGCCCAGAGAGGTTAACTTGCCTGCAGTCAATACCCTTGCATTTGCAGGTGTGCCCTCAATTGACCTTATTAATATGTGCAACCCTTGCTGGAAACCTTATTTCAGAAACGTTAAGCTCTGGTTGTTTGAAGTGGCTCTGACTATGGTGAAGCGTTCCTTAAACTTGTAGGGGGCTTGTTTGGTGGGAGGATGCAGAAGAGCTGAGATATTTTTCATGAGAGAGGCTTTTCTGCACTTCCAGTAGACAGAAATCAGAAGGCTGAATCAGACAGAAGATAATCGATGCTATAGCTGGCATACTAAATCAATACATTACTGGCAACTGTAGCTAGTTTTAGCTGAACTTCTGCTTTCCAGAGCATTCACTCCAAGTCCTGACTTAGTCATTTTCAAGATGAAATTGCATCAGGCTCTTAATCTGTATTGTACTGGTCTGATGCTAGGCAGCCTGATACCCATAGTAATTTCCTGGGAGGCTGGCTTCTCTCAACTGATACTACTCAAGAACTGAGCAGAGCAAGTGCAAATGGGCTTGCAGTAGAGAAGCTGTCTAGTTGGTGTTTTGCTTCTTCCCTGTATCCTATTTTTGCAGATGGTTTATGTAAGGGAAGACTGACAGTGCTTATCTACCCTTTGGTATTTTAAAAGTATTGTGTATTTGTAATAGTTGTTCTTTCAAGAACGAAGAGTGCCACCGCTAAGTGACATTATGAACAAGAAGCCAAAAGCTGATACAACAATTCAAAAGCGTACAAATTAAAGTCGATTGTCAAATGGATTTTCCATTCCATTAAAAATGTCAGGATTGAAAAATTTTGACATATAAAAGATCATATTAAATATTCATATTAAATTAAGTGGGGACAAACCCAAAAAATAATCCAAATTTTGTGCAAAATTAAATTCTGAAAATAATTTGTTTACCCAAAATGTTTTAATCCAAATATGTTGTTGAGTTTGGATCCTTCCTTGGATCCTTTTATTTTCTATTTCAAATAGCAGCTGATTTTTAAATAAAGCAAAATTTTTTGTGCATATCTCAAAACCAAAGCATTGCTTTGCTATGATGTTTTGTTTCAATTGTTATTGTTACCATTATTGTTATTTATTCAAATAAAATAATTTATATTTATTATTTATTCAAATAATTTGTCATAATGACATTTGCCAACATAAGATAGCTGTAATGAAAACTTTCAACCTACTGTAACATCATTGTAAATTAACCATTACAATTCTACTGGCTGGATTAGCAATAAATATAACTATTAGAACGTGACTATTATGTTCTTCTCTTGAAAAATATTCTTGCTATCAGGTGAGTGCCTAAGCTCAGATGTACTCACTTAACACAGGTCTTTTCACTGAATAGCAATGGACTTTTGAGTTTGGCCTTCAAAAATTTTGGATGCTTCTGCACACCCAAGTAAAGGAGAGCCAGGGGACAGTACCTGCCTGAAAGGCTGAGTGGCCGTGACCGGCTCACTTCTAAGCTCACTAGGGCTACTGGCCCACCAGAGCGGGCTGGCTGTTGTGTCACACTACACGGAGCTTGGTTCTCTGTCTCCTGCCCTGTGGGGCACCTCTCATGCCTGTTACTCTTTGGTGTTGAGGACACTAGTTCAAAGCATATTAAATAGTGCTGCAGACTACCAGAGTCCTGTCTTTATCGTGGAGCTGGGAGGGTGCTTTGCATGCCACATGGTTGTCGCATGGAAGTGTGTAAAGGTACAAAAGAGGCCTCCATAGGATGGAAGAAGACAAACTCAGTGCAGTGTGGTCCTTGCTGCCTGTTAGCCGATATCACTGATGTGAGCTACCTCCCAAAGCAAATCCAAACTTTCCCCAGGCAGAGCTCCGTTGGAGAGGTCCCAGACAGAGCCAGATGTGAACTAACAGTTCAGCAGTGTGACCAGTCTGGAGGCTAGTGGTTAACTGCTCCCTGCCCCTCTTTTACTCAGCAGTATAAATCCTGTAATCTGGGGAAGTCCCAGGTCTTAGGAAGTGTGACAACTTAATTAGGGGGAAGAAGTGTCTAAATTTCTTCCCTCCTTCCTAGAGAATAGAGATGAGGGCAACTGTATCACTACATGTACATCACACTCTGCCTTTATTCCCCAAATCTGCTTCATCTGTATTAGAAAGCTCTGTCAACAGAAAGGCAGCCAGCACAGTGTTAGTGGCAATATTTGTTTGGCACACAATGTTCACTGTTGCCTATTTGTGTTGATGTTTTTGTTCTCACTCAGCCGTGGGAAGGTGTCTCCACATTTGCTGCACTTCTTCTGTCCCATACTGAGATTTTGTTGTGTTCAGCGCTGTAAACAGCTCTTTCTGCACCCTTTTCTCAAAGAATAGTGGCATTTCTGAGCCACATTTGCAATAGCTCCATCTTTTTCAGCAGCTGCTCCATTTCTCACCATTTTAAGACTCTGTTGCAAAAAAAGATATAGTGCTATTCAGCAATTGCTTGTCTGTGCAGTTTAAAGAATGCTACATCCAAAATGAACCTGATTAAAAAATCCAGTTAAACTCCACTAGCAGAATGCCTTTTCTCATTCTTCATCCACTTCAACATGTGTGACCCATAACTGTGCACCACAGCTGTGACCTTGGCTTCTGCAGGCACATCCTAACAATCCATTTGCAGAAGGAGCTGTAGGTGCCTGTGAACTCACCTGAAGTGTGTTTTGTTTTAAGATGAATAAGATATCATTCATAACAAGTTTTGACTAGAGCTGCTGAGGCAGCAGCTTTGGAAGAGTAGGTGAAGACATGGGATGGAGTTATCCTTAAACACTTCATAGTAACTTCGACTAGAAGAAGGACACAAAGTGCTATGACCCAGATTTTGAATCTGAAGTACCAATGCAATAAAGACAGCTTGGTAGCATAGATGTAATGAAGACAAGGCACAGCAAGGGAAATTAAAGTGATTTGGTCATAATTCACAATCACCCACGAGGAAGAGATTTCTGAGAGAAGAAGCCCTTTTGTGTAGTAGAAAAAAAATCATCAAGACATGCAGTCACTGGAAGCTGAAGCTAGGTAAACATGGGCTGTAAGTAAGAGGCATTTTATTTTATTTATTTTATTGTATTGTAACAGATGATTAATCGCTAGCAGAGTTTACACAGGGACACTGTGGATTGTTTGGTGAGTCTGTCCTGGCAGTGACTCATATCATGGTCCTTTCCTCTTGACACAATTTTCCACATCTAGGCTCCTGCCTTCAGTGCACTCTGATATGTAAACAATAACTCAACGTTTATCCAGTAACTCTGCTGCACATTTATGAATTTTAATCAACCATTGACACACTTACATGAAGTGAAACAAATGAGCGGAGTTGACAAATGGGATTTTTGCTTAGAAAGGATTTTAGATTCATATTAATATTCAGTTACTCTCTAGGACTCTTGACATCAACTGTGTTTCAGCACTTGTATGGCTGTCTTGAGCCTACATGATTATTTTCTATAGCCCAAACAGAGAGCCCATTGTGCTAAGCATATAATAAAAAGACAGCTGCTGTTTCTGAGAGCTCACAATCTAAGGCAGAGAGAGCAAATGGCTGGTAGTTGAGGATAAAGTAAGCTTGAACTACATTCAGCAAGGTAAGAAGCTCTGTTGATATACCAGTTAACTAGCCGTTGGAGCCACATAATTGGAATATGTTCCAAAGATGTGGCAGATTTCTGTATATAATGCAATCCTCGCCATTTGGATCAGATTTTTTTAAAAGCTGTCCCTGGTTCGTCAGCTAATGCAATTTTCCCTCTTTTCCCTCTGCCGCCCCGAATCACTCCCTGACCAAGCTCCCCTCAGGTAAAGGTCTTTGTGCCTTTGATTATTTTATGGCATTTGCTGCAGCCCAGTTTTCATCAGAGGTCTTTCCCAGCAGACTAACAGCCCCATGAATGAAATCAGCAGGGAGGCTCTTCATTATCGCAATTCTGGCAGTGAAGTCTCTGTACTTTTATCACTGTACTGGTATCAATTATTTGGAGCCACATTAAATAAATGAAGTCAGTAACATGAATATGTCATGCCCAATTCATACAGAAGCTCATGAACTCTCTTTAAAAAAAACACCCTCTTTTATGCCTGCTGCTTCCCTTATGAATTTTTTGTAAGCTCTGACCTTAGACATTTCTCAATCATTGCAAGCATGCTTAGTTCAAGATTGAATACACATCCATTTTATATGGGCTGAGGGGGGCAAAAATCATGAGAAAAGCAGATGGCATTAGAAAAAAATGACTTTTCAAAGAAGGTTCAATGACCTCCATATAGATATGACATGTTAAAGTCACTGACTTCTTTTTAACTCAGTACTTGCATATATATATTTGGTATTATATAATGTACTTGTAAGGGCAAAACCTCTTCAGCATTTGATCTACAATATTTATTGTGGAGTTCTGACTCACCTTCCTTGGGTGTAGCCCAGAGTCACCATAATACCAGTAATGACAATGAAATGGGACTGAATTGGCCAATGCCCTTTGGTTGTTCGATGGGTCACAGCAGCATACTGATCCAGTTTTCTACAACTTAAAGACAATCATTTATTTATTGATTCTGCTGAATCAGAATTAGGCTTGGCAAAGCCTGTTCTCAAAAAAAAAAAAAAAAAGAATTAAGAACTCTTTGGGATTTGGAGAATATTTTTCCAAAACATTTGTAACCAAAATTAACATATTTTGATCTTAAGTAATAAAAAAAATGTACATCTCTGATGCATAGACTATTAACTTCAGAAACCCGAAAGTGAGCTCATTTTGCTTGTAATTTAACTGACCTGTTTAAACAGAGTAGAAAAAACACAGAACTGTGATGGGAAAGATTTCTTGGGCGTTGCTTTGCACATACTCAGAATAAAAAAATCCGGAGAACCTTTGAGCTTACTGAGAGTAGAATTAAACATAGATGGAAGGAGTAATGGGTAAATGCTTTGTGGGAGTGTTTGCAAACTCTGAAACTCCAATTCAGCCACATTCGAACATGTTTCAGCCTCTTTTCCGCTAGCATTAATTAGAGTGGCTTTTGTTTAAAGGAATGTTGGAGAAAGGGTATTCTAAACTGAAATACTCTCGCAAACACACTTCATTCAAACCTGCCTGAGAAGTGTTTTCTCTGCTTGTAATTCAGACAGCCAACCTGGCAGCCGAAAGAATGGCATGTTTCTTAGGTGGGCAATTACACACCCAAAATAAGGAAGACTGAATAGGTAGAAAACATAATTAAACTAAATACAGCTTGTAAATAAGCCCAGTCAGAATACAGTCTGATGAAATGATTAGGCAGCCTGCGCCCCATGTTACGATTTGCATAGATGCTTAGTTCGTATGCACTCTACTGCTGCTAAGATTTACAGGGAAAAATCCTGTCCTCTTATGGACAGAGACAAAAGCATTGATCTCAGGATTTTGGAGGGAGTTTATCAATTTAGATCTGTGGCTTCACTAGGACTATTAGTGGTGTGCAAATCTGAGCAGGTGTCTGCATCTTTGCAAAACTGAAGCTGACTTCATAAGAAAAACAATAAAACCCCACACTTTTTGGAAAATTGTCAGAAAAAAAGGGGCATGGGGGTGGAATTCAGATTAGAAATATGCAGCCAATGATGAGTAAAAAGAAAAAAATTAGTTCTTTCTCGAAACCCTTATGTTTGGGTGCTTTCTTGTTTTATTTTTAACCGATTTCTTAAACATAAAGAGAACTGGGAAACTGATTATTCAGATATCAACTCTGAAAAAAAACTTGACTGCCAAATCAACAACAGGAATAGTTTGAAAGTTAGTATCACCTGAGAATTTCCAAAGAGACCATACCAGTTGTCAGTGTTCTTTGTAGAGGAAGGAGAACCAAAGCACAAAGAGGGTCTTTATCTCAGTCTTCTGTCATATGATGACCAACTGGAAGAGTTTAAAATAGGAGGTGACAATCCTGTATTCCAGTTTACCATTCTCCTATCTCTGGATCTCACTCCTTCTGTTTTCTGTAATGTAATGCAAATATACAATACTTTCGCAATGGGCGTTTAATCATGAGTTAAGCCATTTTTGATAGCATTCATCCTGCAAAGTTGCCCAAGCACAACGAGCAAAGCTTTTTTGTTTGTTTTTTTATTGACAATCTCTTTGCATGTGTTGTCCAGTAAGGCAGGTGTGGGAGATGTAGCAGTCCTTCATCTAACGTGCATTCGTGGCATCATCACGTTATTTTATGAAGTAAGACTGTCAGGTGTATACTCACAATGACAAGAGAAAATGGTATTGTGCTGCTGTTCAGGAGAGAAAGCAAAAGACAGATGAGTCAAGTACGCAGCTCACTCATCAGAAATTGCAGGTGTCTCTTGGTTTGGATATATTTCCACATATTCCTAAACTGTTCATTATCATTTTACTATATGATTGCCCTGCAAGTGCTTGTCATCACTGCAGAGGCAACCCTGAAATCAACCTTTCTGAAATCCATGAATTAAAACAAACAATCAGATAAATGCAGTGCTATGTATGAAACATGAAATGACACATCTGACTGTTGGTAAAGGCATAAAGAATTTCCAAAAGACCTTACTGCAATGCAGACTGCCACTTCCATTTGTTTCTGATTGCTATCACACTGCACAGATGCAATGATTGAGAATGAAACTTGAATTTGGTGCTGGGAGTCCACTGTAACATCAATCACTTGAAATAAAAATGTCATGCTTATGATTCTTTGGAAAATGCTGCACTTAACTTCCAAACTGTTGCTTTCAGAAAAGGCTAATTCAGGGTTGGGTACATTAATGTCAATGTCCTATAAAAGTGCCAGCTAAAAAAAAAATGTCAGCAAAGACATTTTTTAAGCCTGTGTCAGCACAAAAGGGTGCCTCAGTTGTTTCATCTCACAACAGCTGCATGCTTTCATTGACATTTGTTGCCCTTTCTTTGTGCACTCATCCTAACCTCATAGGTTATTTCCTGGCCTCCCTTCCGTGACCTATGACCGCTGATGACCTTTAGCTAGAGAATGTGACATTTTGTTCTCCTCTGGCTGACATGTGATGCCCTCATTATTCAAAGGTATGTGAAAATAATGACCTGTACTGACCTCTCGGTTTCCTTTCGTTTATTGGTCTACACTAGGTGCTTGTTCAGCAGATTGCTATGACTAGGTGGTGTGGTGTACAATTTCTTTTGAAGAAGGAAGCTCATGAATTGCACCAACATTTTAGCCCTTTGTGTCTGTTGCTCCATTCGAGGAGTGGGAGATGAGGTGGTGCAGCTGGGGGAAGAGGGTTCAGGGTTCATGGTTCAGTTCAGTTTGGGTGTTGGGAGCATCCTCGCAAGGCTGGCAGATATGGCCAAAGACTTGTCGTCTTATGGAATGGCAGTTGAGTCCCAGGCTGGATACCTACCTTAGGGTGTCTCAAATCATACAAGATGCCAGCGCATGAGCTACTGATTCAAGTCCTCAGTTCTCAGTCATGTGAAAGAAAGGATGACTAAATAACCTTAGGAATTCAAAACAGGAGTGATTGTAGTTTTCCCATCACCAAGATTTCTACACCTTCCATGTTATGATCACAATGGAAACGCAGTCACGGTTACAAGAAATACAATATTAGTCTAACATGCTAACAGAGCTTTCTTGGATAAGTCACTTTTTGCATTTCAAATGGTATAAGTTTCAGTGTTGTTCAGAAATGCAAGCCTGAACACATGAAAATTTTTACAAGAAGTAGATTTTATCTCCTGTGATGTGAGACGTGCCCTCATTGACTATAGTAAATATTTCAAATACTGAAAGTCTAAAGGAGGAGCAAACCGCTCTTGTGTGGGAGATTGTGATACCAATTAAGAGTTTATTCAAGACCTAGCCAGCATGCATATTTAAACATCCTTTCCTTGAAGAAAGGATGGTTACTTCAGGTCAGGGATGAGAGCATGTATGGAGCCGCATAAGGAACAGATGGCTGTTAAAGACAATTTCTGACTATAAATAGTCCCTATTAAGAATATAGAAATAATCAATTAGGGACTAAGGTCTCCTTCCTGTTGCACAGGAGCAGAGCAGCAGAAGAAAATGTTAACACATATGTCAGTGTGTGTTTCTGGCTGGGAAAGAGCTAGCAGGCCCTTTCCCACTGAAGGGTGGGAGGCTGCACTGGGTCTGATGGTTAAGATGGAATATTGTCAACAGCTCTTTAGAGAAGGTTTTAGGTATTTGGTATGCAGACCAGAAAATGAAAAATCAGGATCAAGATTTTGACCTTGTCTCAGCACTCTGTGCAAACTAACGCAGAAACTAGGGGAAAAGTCCTAGTAACAGCCTTCATTGGTAAAGAGAGAACATTCCCCAACACCTGGAGGTTGTAAAGAACTTCATGTTGGAACATGTCCACTGAAGGTGCAAAAAGGTATTAATGACTGACATCCAGACGTCAACATGCAGACTTTGAGGTTTGACCTGGACCAAGCCAGACACTCATCCTGAATGGTAAACCAGCTAAATAATCCATTAAATGATCAGGCTGACACCTACAGCGTTGCAGTGCAGTGGAAAGAGGACTCTAGGCTTAGATTACAGATGTAAACTCTAGCCTGGCTTTGGGTTGAAATAGAAGAGTTAGTATAATCTGATGAAGAAACGTATTTTACCTGTCTTGGTAGAAAATACTACCTATAGATATTTCTACATAAGCAGCTTAACTATGGATATGACTTACCTATCGAGGATATGTCTTCATCTAAAAGAAAATTTCTGAGAGTACCGTCCTCTGTCTACCAGTATCATCTTTATCTTGCTTGCACTCAGCTTTGCTGCATCAGTCCCAGCAGCCAGTCCAGGCAGAAGGCTGAAACCAAAGAATGGCAGAAAGAAATGGCATCTATGATACATCTATTCTGTTGGTCATTTCACAAGTGCCCCTGGTATTGCATTTCTGAGAGCTAGCTGCTGATGGATTAATTGAAGGAAAAATAAGAGTATACAAGTGGGTCCTAGCTGGTGCCAGGCAGTCCTCTGGTCCCTGACCTGACAGTGCTCCAAACTGTGTCACCGAGCAGGGCTGTTACATGAATCCTGCCATTCCCCTTTGGCTGACAGCAATTTTCATATAACTCACACATGGAATGCTTTTAAAAGGATTCCGTTAAGGAGTAGATGCACTTTTACGTGTGACCCAAGCCCAGATCAGATGTCAGATTGCTTATGACCAATCATATAAATGAACTAACCCACCATGGCAACATAACTTTAGGAGGTCTTGCAGAAACCTTGCAGAAATATATTTATTAAGTGCCCAAAAGATTGTGACACATGAAATCAAGAGTTACTTTTGACTGCTTTGGCCAAGAAAGACAACTTGTTTTTATGGAAAGAACATGAGTTTAAGAGGATAGCACTAAGGTAAATTTTTAAACCAAGATCGTGTTTAGACTTTATGGTCTTTGTTTTTCCCCAGAAACACAGTCTCAGAAATATCTATTTTTTTTCCCCTCTGTCTCATTTGCCTCTCATTGTTCAGGAGCTCATAGGGTTTCACTCCTCCCAAGATCCATAAATCAGATGATTAACTTTCAGTCCGAGACTGTTTTATATGTGCAGGAGAAATCTAATTGGAATACAATCACCCTCCTACTGCTTTTCACAGCTTTCTTTGCATCTCAATGTGATCTGAATTTCAGATATCTCTTTCTGTGAGATATTTATTTTTCCCCATCATGCACTGAACCCAATTGTGCTGCTATCTTTTCCTGCCCTTTTAAGCTCTGGCTGTAAATTAACCATTATCCAACTGAAATAAGTTCCTTTAGAGTTCATAAACAGTATTTCAGCATGATAGCTTCCAGACTAGTTGCCAGGAGCAGACTACCTAATTGTCTGAATATAAGGGGTTAATATCAGTTTCATTTTCCTGTCTCTCAACATGGGTGCTTAGGGGAGAAGCTCTCTTGGAAGGTGGGGTACTGGATGGACTGAAGGAAGAGGGAGTCTGGAAATGCAGAACTCCATTTGCAGGTGCTGGATGGACTCCAGGTTGGGGGTTCTTTCTACTATGCTTATGGTTTTGATTTATGCTGATAGAGATTTAGTACAACTGAAAAATCCTGCTGATTATGGACCTATTATTGCCCTGTGATTTACTGGCTTACTCTTTAAAAAGAGAAAGTCCAAACCTTTTCATATTAACTTAGCATTTAAGAAAACTGGCAACCCAAGAGTCCTGAATACTAAGATGCTTCCTTTAACCATGCTACCACAAGCAGCAGAAACTTTTCTTTAGTTTCTCCCCTCCTGCACTCCAAGCCTTCTCCAGAAAAAACAGCTGATGTCTATGGGAGAAGTTAATACTCATGACTCATGAAATACTTGCATCTCTTCTCAGACGCTGTTGCTGCAGTTTCTGTATGTATGTGCTACAAATACTAGCCTATCTATCTGAGAAAAACTTATAATCTAACCACTTTTACATATTCAGATATCAAATGAAAACAACTTAATTATTGTCACATGACCGTGAATGGAAAGTGAACACAACAGGCATGCTTCCTACGACTCCATGAAACCTGCAAGATGATGCATCTTTCTGTCCACATCCCCAAGTCATTTACACCGGGGACCTGTAAGAGAGCATCGCAGCTTCTGTTTTCCCCTCTCCTCTTCCAAGAGACACCAGGGTGCCCTTCAGACTGAGGCAGAAAGATGCATGCCTGGATTTCATCCTGATGTGGAGTCCAGACACGGTAAGATGACAGCTCCATGTCCCACAGTTTAGACATAGACTATCAATCCATTAAGCAACTGAATGTCATTTAAATAACAACATACCAAGCCCAGCTTTGCTTCTGATATTTTCAGCAGTCCCACCTACCTGCCTCAACAGAGCTACTTATACAAACATCTTGGGGAATCTGACCTGTCAAGTGTTAGAACAAAATCTTGCAACCAGTTACTTCCAAGTTTGAAGTGTAACATGGACGTTGAATTGAATTTCCAATCTAAAGTAAAATTAATGATTAAAATGATTAAGCCATTAAACAAATACATCTCAATTCACAGCTGGTTGTGAATCAGTGACAGGAAAATTAATCAAAAAAAAAATAGACATTCTCATTTTTTGGACCTTCACATGCATTGTTTTGCAGTGGTGGAACTTTTCTTACTTAGGTTTTCAGCAGTCTGAGGGAAAGAAGGTTAGTGTAGCAATTCCACTGACATGATATCACACTTTTTTTGTACCTATTTTTGTTCAAAACAGCTTTTTTGACTCTGAATTTTTTTGGTAGTTATTTTCCATCATAGTGCAGAATATACAGTGGGGACAAAGACAGTATTTATCTCACCTTACTTCAGGTATCTTTAGTGTAAATGTTTAAATCTGAACCAATCACTAAAGGTTCCCCTTGTAATTTTCTTTAATGGGAAATTCATCTGGCCAAATGAAGACTCATGTTTTTCCCACTGCTAAATGGAGCCAAAGTTGATTAACTTGGAGGTAGATACCTACATTTAATCAGACTAATCCCATCCATGGGTCTGTCTTCAAATCTTTCTTCCCTGCTGACCACAGTAGTGCTACATGACAATGCCCACACTGCTCCACTAGCTATACCGGAAGGGACTTTTTGTTCAACGTTCTCTTGGTTCTTAGTAATTCATTAAATGGAGTTGTCATGGGGATACAATCTCAGAGTGGCCTCGCTTTCTCTCTCTCATCCACTTGTACACACTGTGCACTGTACAATATTTTATGCAAATAAGTTCCAAGCAGAGTTGCTTATCATTAGCACAGACAACTCTAGAGGTAAAATCAAACAGAATTTGTCAGTGAGAACTCAGTCATTAATGAATTTTATTTGCACCCCTGCAGTGATTCATAGTGCACTTGACTGTTTTCTGCCTACTTCTTCATATCTTTTTTTGTTCATGAAATGTAAAAATGTTGTTTTCGGTACCTTTTCTCCAATTACATCTTTTATTGATATCATACCAGAAAGCTGGTTTCAGCTCCTGGCAAACTGGCAGCAGAAGAGAAGGATTTCCTGGATGTCATCTTCACTCAAACACTGTTAAAGTGCAGCCAAAGCAGGGAAGACGAGGAAAAGATTTAAAGCATTGCTGGAGAAGGAAAGAACTAGATGAGAAACCACAGCCTGATTGTAATGAAGAAGGAAAACCAGACAACTATCAGCACTTGTGCTTTGTTTTTACAGTGAAAACGTATATACATACATATAACCTGACTTTGCTGATCATGTCCTGCTTGAACCTGAAGGTGAATTTATATGATGCGGTATGTAGAGATACCTGAGTTACTGTGGACACCTCATGCATCTTAGCTGAGTGTTATCCCAGAAATACCAAGAGAGCATGCTGATTCACTTGTACTTCCCTGGTATTTGAACTAACCTGGATATACCTATACTGAACTGCTGCATACCACTACACACACTGTGACTGTCTCTCAGGTCCCACGATCTTTGTTGGAACTGAGGGCTGCTTAATAATTCACTGGTTGAAGCACTGACCACCCAGCCAATGTCAACTTAGAAAAAGCCACCAGGAAAACTCCCACTGGGCCTGGGCCCTGTCACATCTGCTACCTGAAATGGCCACATTTTTAAACTGTAAGCAGCACAAAATCTTTGCCTTTATTTCAACTTCTGAAGGAAAGAAAATATCCTATCATCCATGAAAACTTCAAACACAGTTTTAAAAACATTAGCCACACAGAAATACTTGCATTATATAAAGTGTTCCTCATGAAACAGTGGGAGATCTGTCTGAAATTAGCAAGAATTACAAAACCTCCCACTCTGAAGGTGAAAGGAGAAGCAAGGTTATAATTATATAAATGACTATGGGGAAACAGTTGCTCTGTACAGAGTGTGGGATCCAAGCAGTGTAGAGCACTACTGGGAGACAGCTTTCCTGAAGCCAGGGATTTGTTCTTTTTTTTTTTTTTCTCTCCCCTCCGCCCCCTTTCCTTTTTATCTCTTAAAGCTCCAGTCTCTTCCCTGGAAAGATTTCCACTGCAGGGTACACCCCACCTATACTCTCAGAGTAAGGGATTCAGATGCTCTCTAGTCTTAACCTGATTTGGTGGCATCACTCTCTTTCACCCTCACTTCATTGTAGTGATCCTTAGTATGCACCTATAACACATGCTGAAGAACTGGACTACAGGGCTTATATATTTTCAGGCTCCACAACTATATTTACCCAGGGTAAACTAGGATTATAGTTCGTTCTTCTGGGACATGTGGCAACAGAAACAAACAGAAATATGACCTTTGAAGGGTTCCAAACTCCAGTTGTGTCTTACATCAGTTTGCCTTAATTGACTCAAGAAACATACAAACACATAAAAATATGGCACTTGCGCACATTATTGATTAAATTTCCCAACCCTTCTGAAGTAATCCCTGAATCTGAGTCAACAGCAAGTTAAGGTCTCTTTCTTACACTCAGCTTCCCCTATAGATCAAGCAGTGTCTGTTCCCTTCTCTTTTTCTTCTACTCTCTCTGCTTTTACAACTTGCTTCCATTTTCTCAGCAGCCCCCCAAAAGGGCATCTCTGTTACAAAAGCATTTCCCACTTTTGTCTTCTCTCACCATTTGCACATCTCTTTCCCTAATCAGTTTGCAGTCAGATCAGCTGACCAAACTCATTTTGTGGCCAAATCATTCCTAGAGCCACGTGAACTGTGGGGACACGGGGCCTGGGCTGAGACAAGGCAACTCTTCCTCTTTCTGCATGGCTGGCTTCAGCATAAATTGAACAGAAAACCATGCCGAGGCTGTGTAAGATCTGCTTCTCAGTATATGCCTGAACATCTTCGCTATAGGCTTGTCCACAGTGACAATTACAGTTGCTATTCGGGAAAAAAAAATTAACTTAATAAAATTTTAATAAGATTTTTAAAATCATGCTTTTTATCTGGTTTTCCCTCTTCATTTTTGTACATTTCAAAATCAACATCGCGATGTTAGCAAACATCAAACTGGCACAGCTGTGACTGCTGCACATTTAAGTGAACTGTTAGATGCCTACAGTCTCAGACCTCAATAAACATTTCAAAGGACAGAGCAGAAGTCAACATTTGCTAACTATCATCACATGTTATGTATGGTGTCCTTATCGTAAGGAAAAAGAAGTACAGGTCTCTCATACTGCGGTGATAACTGTTGACAAGTGCTGACATTTAAACAGCAACTGAAACAAGACTTCAGTGTCCCTACAAGTATCGTTGGGCACCTACTCAAACCCACTAAAATCAAATAGGATTGCTCTCTCATGACTGCAGATTTCAGGATCAAGTCTTTAGTGGGAAAAGAATCTCTCTTGAAGCAAGATCCTGCTCCATTCATGCTAATGGGCATATTCAATTGTTGCATGACGGAGCTTGTAGTATAAACATGAAGTGTGTAATTTTAAGGCACGAAACTGTTATTAAGCCAAATATCTAAGGCATTTTAATTTAAAACTTCAAAGAATACCTAGCTGGGCAGTAGGCATTCTTACCATTAATTAAAATATAGTTGATGAACAAAGCACAGTCCGTGAAAACATACAACTGAAAACCCAGCAATTGTGACCCAGCATTCCAGTACAGAACAGTTAGAGGAAACCAACAAAGCTATAAAGCCACATCTCTCAATCAGACATATTCTTAAAGGTAAATCTGTGTCACACCCTGCCCTCTCCCCTTCCCTCACCTTTAAAAACTTGTCAAAGGTGCTTATCATCAGAGATGACTTGTTACCACCACAGTGAAGTCTGGTGGCATTAATTTCTTTGGGTTTTAAGGGATTTAGATAATGGAAAAATCCTTCATAGAAGCGCTCAAGACTGCAAGTAGAGGACCTTAACAGTTTTAAAGGAGCCATTAAGCTCTCTGATGTAAATATACATTACCTGATCTTTTTTTCATAATGTGGATTACATAAATTTGAATTAAGTGACTTTTAAGAACATTGATTATTGATCTGATAAACTATAATGGCAAGCCATGAGGAACTATTGTGTAAATAACCATTTTTAAAAATTTGTTATGTCATAAAAATTCTTATGAAAAGTACTTATGGTACTTTACATGCTGAGTAACCACTTTTCAACATTAAGTACCTCAGCCAAAAATACATTTTTAAATTAAGCAGCTTTTAATTTATATATGATTTTAAAAGAATGCTTTTAAACCGCTCAGCATGTACTTTTTTGTACTTGTGTAATTTTAAAATGGCCAAGACAATGTTTTTTTTAACCCCTGAGAATGCAGATAGCAGAAAAATAGGTCATCAAATGTCTGTACCAGGCTCATCAATGGTTCTTTGTGACCATACAGCTTTTGTGACAATACATACCAACAAACGTGCATAGGTCCAAAGAAGAGCCTTTCAGCTCAAATCTCATTAACATCTTCCTTTGAGAATTTGTTTGTGTCAGTTGATTTCCAGCAAAGATGGAGATACCAGCTATCTATGTTTGAATCTAGAAAGGGCTTGTTGAACAGGCTTTATACCATGTAGTAATGGAAGTAGAGGACTTACCTCTTAACACAAGTGATCTGCTGTGTCCTACTAAGCGAAAGAGAAAAAAAAAAACAATAGAGAAGATGGACTTGTGGACTTGTTTGGGATGAAAGGCACCAACACAGAGGAGTCTGCACGTACTGGAGTTGTTAAAGGCAAGCTGAATGGGGAGCAAGAGACAGTACATACAAATGATGCTAAAATAAAGCAGCTATATTCAAGTAAGCAAGCATGCAATGAGGAAGAACGATGCCCACAGCTGGAATGCCGTGCATCAGGAGCAGAGCCCACAGGAGAGAAAACAGAGGTAAAAGGACGATACAGATACCACCCACGCAAATTTCTCCTCCTGGTGCGTTCATTAGAACAACAATACGCTGCAAAAGGATATCAGTTTTGTGCAATATAGCTTTTTTGCTATAGTGACTCAAACAGACCGATATGCCAGAAAGTATTTACAGTACTAGCAATGTAAAACTGAACTTCAGAGAATGTGATACGGAAATTATTTTAGAAAAGACGTGTCATGGAACAAGACCTAGATAAACACATGTAGAAATGATCACAGTGGATATTTGCTCTAGGTGTTTTGGACAGTGTTGCTCTAACTGGGGCCCCACAGCTACACACACTCATGTGCCTTCCTCAGCAGCACTGCTTGTGGGGGCAAGAGTCCAGACTGTGACCCGGGGCTACCTCATGTTCCAGTTGGGACCTCTGTCCTTTGACAGCAGGACGTTCCTACACTTGCATATTTGTGCAGAGTTGTTAATGTACCTACACCTCCCTGCAATGGCATGG
The DNA here is from genome assembly GCF_964106895.1 of Numenius arquata. Classification (NCBI taxonomy): domain Eukaryota; kingdom Metazoa; phylum Chordata; class Aves; order Charadriiformes; family Scolopacidae; genus Numenius; species Numenius arquata. The sequence goes on along the minus strand of NC_133576.1, from coordinate 32,504,770 downwards.
CATGAAGTTCTCTTACAATGAGGCTCTGTGCCACAGCATTGCAGGAACCACACTGAGGATGGCTCCGAGACGGAGATCAGAGGGTATGGGAAAGATCCCTGGGAACTGGAGCTGACCCCAGCTTTACCCACGTTCCTCTCTGGCTTTACTTAAAACTGACTTGACACACTCAGCTTGCACAAACAAGAATAACAGGGAAGGATAATCACACTGTAAATGCACTCCAAATCACTATAGGGAGGAGTTTCGTCAGGATAAACCACAGTTTATACAGAACTGTTTGTTACAGGGGCCAGCACGTACAGAATTAAAAGCAAAGTCAGGCAGAAGTGGCAATACCCTGATTGACTGCTTTTATTCCTGTTTTATCAACAGGTATTTAGTGTTGCTTCTCTCTGTGATGCCACCCATTACCAGGCAGGACATTTTCTACATAGAGCCAGAAGAAATATATTTGCAAAAAGGATATACTTGATGGTAGCTTAATGCTGCCGCTCGCCATCTCTCACCACACTTTATTTTTTAATCTCTGGCATACTAGGAACATGTGCCAAACAGCATGTGTACCTTTCAGAGATAACCCGGAGTCAAGGTGTCTCACAGAGAGTCACCAGCACAAGCGACATGAACTTCAGCCTCACATGGCCCATTCCAATTTGCCCATGTTAAGGTCTCATGTTCCCACAGCAGATGCCAGTGCCTTGTGTTTGCTGGCTATATACATACACTGAGGGAGTACTTAGGTTTGCAGTTACATACCTAACTTAACTAACCTAACATATTTTCTTTTGCTCAGCTGCTGGGCTTTTTTTGGTTTTTGGTTGTTGGATTTTTATTTTTTTTTTGTCAAATTACAGAAATTCCTTTTGTCATTTTGGTGGGAGTTTAAAGTTCGGGGAATATCTCCCAATGTGCAACACCATGCTGTTTCAAACTCTCAGAGTAATAAAATGTTAAGAACGTGACTGGTTAAACAGAGGTGAACACGTCAGAAACTGCTCTGTAGATATTGGGAAAAAAGATAAGCGTTGCATCTGTCTTGCTCTTTCTGTATTTAATTTCCCTTAATGTTCTAGGAGACAAATTCCCTGACAGCTTAGCAAAACCTGAAATTATTATTTTAAATGTTCTTGCAAAAACTTTAGAAAGCATGAAGGAACAGTAAAGTGAACCTGCTTTTACACATTGAGCTAGATTTAAAAGATTTAAACATACCCACTCAGGAAGCAAAACCCAGAACCCTGGCCCTTCTGTCCAGCAGGTTTAAATGCCACACACTCATGACAGATGTCTTGAGAACAATTGAACAACCAATACTTATTTGCAGCAACTGAATGCACAATTTCAAGCAAGGAGTACATTTTTTAAAAAGTGCTTGGATTGCCAAAATAAAAGCTCCTGTTTGTCAAACAGATTATTCCCTATGAACCATTCAGTCCTCTGTAATAACAGCATAACTTTTTTTTTGTGCATTTCAATAATTGGTCAGGAATATTATTCAGTGTTGTTTATGAATGAATGGTGGATAAAGGGTCCTGTACAGTAAAAGCATGTTTGATGTCAGCAGGAGTTCATGAGCAACCTAGGGAAAGGTCGTCCTGGTGTCAAAGGCTGCAAGGAATGTCACATGCTTTCTCTTAATTAATGCAAGCTAGGAGAGAATCCTCAGGGAGGACCCAAGATCAGAAGGAGGAAACAGACATTGTTGTACCAATTATCACTGCTTATTTGAGCGTCTCCCTCTTTGTGATTACCCCAATTTAACCCAACATGTAATTTCTAGGCTGCATCAGTTTATCATAAGTGAATCCACTTGGATGAGTGTTCATTCCGTATTTAAATATAGATAGACCCATCCTTGCCAGGTGCTGAGTTTGCTCAACTCCTACTGAAATTAGCAGGGGCTCAGCATTTTGCAAGAATCACTTAGCAGTGCCCAGAATTGGGTTCTTTATGTGTCTTATACATCAAACCAAAATCTTCGCTCCTCTAATGTCCATTTGCACAGTAATCCATATTTCTTTTCATTCATTTATTAACAAACAGACATCCACTTGGTGTTTCTCCTAAACAAATGTTAGTGGCTGTCACTGCTAGATACTTAGGCAAATTGAATGTATTCCTATTCCCTTTTGCACCATAGCAATATTATGCAGTGTACTTTAGCTTTCAGCTTTTCCTTATGTACAGAATATTTATGGTTCATTTTGGAGTTGTCATCCAAGCACTTGGGGTCATTTTCTTATTAAACAGTACAATATTAAAGCAATGGGGCACAGCAGGTGGTGCGTTTCTGGCTATTTTGTCAGGCCTCAGGCTGAGTTGCCATCTTCCACCCAAAATAATGTCATATTGAATATTAGTACAAGAAAAAAAATATCCCAGTAAAACCAGATCATTTAAAAAAAAAATGTTGCATTGTAAGTTCCAAACTTACATGGGCGCATTTTTCATGTGCGAGCTCTTCAGAGAGATAAAGTGATTGATTTTTATAAAAGTTGGCATGCATGACCAAGGGCAGATGGTGCATAAATTTGGACCCCAGTCTTACATTCTGCTCCTTGTTGGTGGACCACTGAACTGCTGTGACTGAGAAAAAAGAATAAAACCGTGAACAGATGCAAGACTCCTGTGTGCCATGATCAGGCTGTAGGATTAGGACACAAACTTGCCTTGCAATAATAATTTTAAAGCCAGCTTTTGGCGATGCATTCAAGCATATAAGACAGAATTTATATGTTGTATTTATATACTGTTAATTGATTGTGTGAAACGTGTGAGATGTCTCTGCTTAAGATACACTTTGTGCTGTTATAGTCTGTGTGATAGATGTTTACTTGTACACCTTGCTAAACATTAGGTCCTAGCCATCACCACAACGAAGAAGATGATATGAAATACCCTCCCTAGCTAACTTTATTGCAGTGATGTCTAGGAAGATGACAGAAAGTTGAGGAAATGGAGAGCTGGCCACTGTGGCAACACAAAGGATGCTGTTCAGTTTCCATCAAAAGACAATCCACGTGGTTCCCCATGTCAGATGGCTATTAGTGGATCTCATATCTTCTTTTTTCACTGGATCCCATCTTCTATTCTACATTTGTTGTGTTCAGCTGATTTTCTGTCACTAGGAATCTAACGTATTAGTTCAAAGCATGCTGTCATTTCATGTCTGATCACATGGAAAATACAGCATGCTCCCAGAATATATGCCACCAAACTAATGAATCATGTGAGCCAAATGTACACAGTTTCTTTATCATTTTGTTATACATGTATATACATAAAGCATAGGCTGTCTTCATAGGGTAACAAGCCTACAAGGCTACAGTTACTTTGCTTAGCATTTTCCAAATTGGAAAACGTCTGACATTCATATCTTTTCCCCTATGGGCCTCCAGAAAGTTGTGCAAGGATGCAGAAAGGGCACAAGGTGGCCACAGAAAAGGGACAAATAGATGGGCAAGCTCAAAGGAAAAATCCAGTGTCCCTAGAGAGAGCAAATCAAGGAGTGTTAAAGAATGAATTTAGGAGTCTTGGGAAATGAGAAACAGACATCATATACTACAGATTGTGACTCTCACCATTTACAAGCTTTTTCTAACATCTGCAGTAAGCAATCTGCTATTCCAAACTGTAACAGCAAATATGTTTCTTTGCTGTCTAATTACTGTGGGATTATCGCAGACCCTTTCTCAAAGAGAGTAAATTCTCCATTTAAAAATGGGGGCTAGCAGAAGCACACAAAATTAGACAGCGATGTATGACATCCATTTTTAAAGTGTTGCCTATACCTTGCAATTTCTTCAATTTGTTGTGCCATGGGCAGACTTATGAAGCAGCCTCAATTATATTTCAGTTTCACAGGATCCTTCAGCACTTCCAGAACTGCTGAGAATCTGGACCATATCCTCCAGCTGAGATGGCAGAAGAAATCCCCATCATTTAGCTCAGAAATGAATGGGTCTTACTGCTGGTCCTGCAGCAGCTGGACTAGGTAATTGTACAGGAAACACCTGGTGAAGACTCCATATATTCCGAGCTACTTCTTTGTTTTACCTGGCTTATGAATATTTACACGAACAGATTTTGGCTCACACTGGGAGACTCTCTCTCATATAAATATCTATAGTAACATAGCAACAAGGGATTTTGTGCACAAAACTACTTTTCTAACTAACTTCTCTTGATTTCTAAGATGATCAACTCTGGTGGAAAAATTTTTTTAAGTGGTTAGTTGGTCTTTGAAATCTAAGCTCATTGTTTCTTGAACATTTTCAACAGTGTTTCTGCACAATAATTATTACAGCTTCATTCTTTATTTATGGATGCTTTGAGGACATTTTACATTTGGCTTTATATTGAAACAATAGCATTGCTAAGATGTTCTTCAGGTGGCCATTCTACAGCATATCTTCTTCTAGAATTTGTATTTTAAAATTAATTGTGAAATCCTTTCATCATATATTAAATAGGTGAGATAAAGTGTAAAAACAAAGGCTGTACCTGATACTTGAAAGTTGCTATTCCTGATGGCACTTCATCTTTTTCGTACCCATATTGGCTTTTATCCCGGCCCATCTATTCCTTAATGTAAGTGTTATAAATTGTTGTAAAGTGCCATAAAATATAATAAACATGAATCAATATTTCTTGGTTAAAAAACTTAGAAATGCTGATGAAGCTCAGGTTTATTATAGATGTCCTGAACCCACAATGTGCCTTTATTTTTTTACCTTCGTAATTTTTTTCAGGTCTTGAGTTCACATGTGCAAACACATTCATTCTTCACAAATCAAGGAGGCAGTGAAAATTAAAATTACTAATGCAGAGCTAATGAAGCATCTAACATTTTAACCAGTTGTTTTAGGCAGAATATCCTGCACATACAGGGTTGTTATATTTGATATGTATGACCCAATTCAAGCAAATGCCTTATGGATCTGGTGAATATTAAGCATGTGCACAGCACCAGATTGGGGATTACTCAGATGCTTAAAGTTAAGCATATGCCTAAATGCTTTGCTGAATCAGGGCTTTAATGAAGAAGCATGGCACAGTAGTGCTATTTGCCATAAAAATTCATCATCGCCATGGATCTCTGCTCATTAAAGAAGATGCTATGATTTGTGTTTAGAATATGAAAGAAATATGATGCCTGCATGGTGCATTAAATACCCAAGCATACACATGCATTTAAATTCTTGCTATCTTTTTAAGGATATTGTTGTGAATTATGTTCTTGTATATGCAAGAGCATCCTTCATGGTGAAGTGACAGTTCGTTTCCACATCCAGATGATGCTCTTTACATATTATTAGTATTATTTATTCTCAGTCTGAAGCTAATGATGGATTTCTTTGTCCTCAGTTGGTTTTGTGGTTTCTCCACAGGAACCGCCATGGGCCGCGACGTTTCCAGGGGCACTGGAAGACTCTCCCCAGGGCTGAGCAAACCCATCCCCTTTCTCCCGCTGTGAGGGGAGGCACTGCTGGGCCCATCCAGGCATGGCAGACACCCCAATTCTCCAGCGGGCTGACCCCGAGAGTACCCAAACCGCCCCTGCTCCCACCGGCTCACTGCTGCCCGGATGGGACAGGGCTGCTGCCCAGCCTGCTTCGGGGAGCTTGGTGTGCACCATAGAATCATAGAACGGTTAGAGTTGGAAGGGACCTAAAAGATCATTGAATTCCAACCCCCCTGCCATGGGCAGGGACACCTCCACGAGAGCAGGTTGCTCAAAGCCCCATCCAGCCTGGCCTTGAACTCTTCCAGGGATGGGGCATCCGCAGCTTCCACGTTAGTGAAAGCCACCGTCAACTGTCCCTGCCGTGAAACCCTGCTCTAGCCTGTGGATCACCACCTGGGGATTTCAGACCCCTTTCAGAGCCGGTCTGGCAGCTGAAAGGAGAAATACTGCAACCATTCCGGGCCATTGCCTTTGTCCAGGCCCTTCACCCTTCACTGTGGTGCCCGGGCAGGCAGCCCTGCAGTGGTGGGCGCAGCTTTGACGATGGCCCCGGCACCTGCGAGGGAGCAGCGGGGGAGAGGCCTCTTTGGGGGCTGCTGCCAGCCCTGGGGCCTTGCCCTCGGGTCCAGCCCTGCTTGAGCCCTTCACCCGGGCCAGGGGATGGCCAGGCTGTGGCCAGCCTTGGTCATGGTCCCTGGCCTGGCCGGGGGTCTCAGGTCAGGGCTGGTAGGGGAGGGAGGGCGCCGCACCGCCCTGCGGCCCCACAGCTCCCTCCACACCACACCTTTGCTGGTTCCAAAAGGAAAGAGATCCTGAGAGAAACCTGTTGTAAAAGCTCCACATTCTGGTAAAACAATATGTCTGCTTTATACTACGAAAATAAATTTGACCAAGGTTTCATGGGACAGGGAGGCTGGTGAGGATCAGGGTGACGACCATGGCCTCGTGCCACACGCTGCACCGTGGCTGCCTGGCCATTCAGGCCGAGTGTCTGTGGCTAGAAATGAGGACACTACAGTGGAAGAAAGATAACATGTCTCTAAACTGTGTGTTGTTGTGCCTTGGTTTGTTTTCAATTCAGCTATTTATAAATGTGATAGTCCTCTGTTTCTCCTGCCTCTTTCAGCACCCCAGTGAAGAATGTGTGAAAAGCTCTAATTTCCCTTGAGGAAAAGAGTTAGTATCTTGTGATTTCAGTGAAAAGCTGTGTTCACACTGTGGTCAATAAATTCCTATAGACAACTTTTCCCCCTTGGAATTCTCTTATCTTGTTATTTTGTTAATGTTTGAGACAAATATTCCAGCTCAGCAAAGACATAGTGGAAAGCCATCCCATTTCTTGCGGGTCAGCTTCAGAAGGAGGATGCCAGAGCTTTAACAGTCTCTCCTGGCATTAGGTTTCCCTTTTCTTTCATGAAAACTTAAATACTCTTGGTTTCCTTCTGACTTGGAGCAAGATCAACTTTCAAAATATCCAAATCCTCCATGAAACAGCATTATGTCTTTCTCTAGAGCCCCAGTTGTTACTTTTTGTGATGATAAATCCCACCAGTATCATAAAAAGAAACTTTTCACTGAGAAAAAAGTTGAAACATCTCACTAGACCAAATCCATAATAACTTTCTATTTTTGTAGGCAAAAATACAGTTTGAAATATCCCAGCTGAAAAGTTCTTGCCTCAGTGGTTAAACTGCTTCTGCATTCACACCCCACACCTCCGCGAATTCCTAATGAAATGGGGCAGACTTTGGGGATGACCACAAAGGAAGGTGCAGCTCCAAACCAAGTGTTCCCTGAGCCCGTGTGCCAAACTGCTATGTGGTAATTCCAAAGTCACGGGAAGATCCTGCACCCTCTAAATCTAGGGATCACTTTGATCTTAGCCCCACCAATAAACTATAGTGCAGGTCTGCATGCAGAATTTTAATTACTGCTCTTAGATATGCTGTCCTTCTAATATTGCATTTGAAGACTATATTCGTTATAAGGCGGCCAGCAAAGAAATTTTGATGATACAATTCTCTCTGATGATATTATTTTTCTACATGTTTTGGAGACCATTTTATGTATGCCTCTTTTTCTTTTTTCCTTTCTTTTTTTTTTCCTCTTTTTTTTTCTTTTCTTTTTTTTTTTTTTTATATATAAGATTTGTCCTGTTAGTGAAGCAGTGTCACTTTGCACAGTAAGACTTCTTATTTTCCAGTAGCTAGTTTAGTTTTCATAAGGTAGACATAACTGTCAGCACTACATCACAGCACTGCTGTACAGAACACCACAGCAGTGCTGCTAATCTGACTGACAGCACACAATGAGATGGAAAGACGGCAAAAGAAAATTGTTTTAGCCTAATGTGAAGCTGCACTCAGGTCTTAGCAGAAAATTCAGAGCAGGAACTGCAGCCACAGTGATTAACAAGGAGTTTCCAGAAGTTAATATACCGGGCAAAAGGGTTGCTCCTTTGGAGGCTGAGCACTGGAGAGTGGAAGTTAAAATGACTTGTGCACCATTGAGCTGGAACATGCTGCTCCTGGGTCATTGATCTGCTCTGCTCTGGCAGGGCACTGCTTTGGTATTGTTAATTTTCAATGACATAAAGACTTGTATTAGTACAGGAAGCAGAATTGAAAGGCCAGAGACTAAAGGGAAGACAAAAGAGAGGCCAGCGGTAAACACAGAGGGTTCCAAAGACTGTGATGCAAAACCAGAAGCAAATACAGCCCCTGAACAATAAGAAATTCATTACTTCATGGATCAAATGGACCAGTCCAGATCCTTGGCTGCCGTGGGTTAGAATCGTTTCTTTCATATCAGGGAAATAGGGTCACATGAACTGGAAGAGCAGGTGATCCACAGTTTACATAGGTAGTGAAGCTGTATATAAGAATGACATTTTTTCCCCTAAAAGGTGGGTGCACACAGAATTGTACAATGCATATTTTTTATAAATATTTAACATCTAAAGCACACTGCCACTGCAATCCCTTTTTATGACCCCTACTATAATGATAAGTATGAAAAGGTGCATAAACCTCAAAGAGCTATTCATTTATCAGGAAGAGAGATGCTCATTCTAAAAACTAGGGGTAATAATTTATTGTTTGGGTCTTCTGTAATAAACTTGAAATAATGCCCTTAAATTTCAGAATTTTACTGTCAGTGAGACAGTCATTAGTTCTTATGACTGAATTTCCATGCCATAACATTCATCAGCATCTCCAAACAGTCGTCCTGTATTTTTCCCCAGGCTTTATATTGCAGTGGGTACACTGCCCTGGGGTCTTAGTGACACAGGCACACTCGTGGCTTCTGTACCTTTTTTAACAATCAAGGTACTCTAAGTGTAGATAGTAGTTCCTTTTTGCTGTTGACATAAGTGAAAGTCCTATCATGCCTCCATCTCAGCCAGCTTGGGAAGGCAGCCATCACTTTGCCAGAGTCACATGTAAGCTGGCTGAGTTGTGTATGGGGGAAACAAATTCTACTGAAATATCCATCACGTCGTTGTGTCTGATAGCTTTGATGCACACAGAGTAATGGACAGCTAGGAAAGGAATTAAGTTGGTAAACGAGCTTTTGTCTACATATTTTCTGAAGTTCTGTATCTGCAAAACAGAGAAGTAAGACCATCTACTTCCTTCAACATAACAAATGGGGAAAATAACCTGGCATGCTGGGTCAGGGCTGTCTCTGGACCTTGTCTGGGCACTGAGTGAGTTGCTGGGCTTAATATGAAGTAGAAATTATAGAGAACCAACATTTATTTAAAATATTAACAGTCTTCAGTTAACTAAGGAGGATGAAGAAAAGACAGTTGAATGGCAGCATGAGAACAGGCACAGTCAGACAAACTAGAAGGAAGCAAGAATTGTTGCCTGAATGGAATCAGTGGATATAGTGGTATGTCTGATTACATCAGCTGCTTAAGACCAGAAGCAAAACTGATTGTTGAAAAGGACACAACACTTAGCATTTAAATACTAATCTCAGATTTTATTCCCGAAGAGAATCTCTAATTCAAAATTTTCTGAACTTCACAAGAGTTATTTTTTTCTCTCTTATTCTCATTTCAGCCCTTCCTAATTCAAAGGTGGTTTCAATGCAAAAAATATTTAAGCATTAAGGCATTGCTCCATTTTTTAAAAAATTGCTTAGTAGCTTAAATGGTGTCAGGAACAGCATAAATCATTAACATCAGCTCAGCTCAACAATAAGATAGCAATGCAGAGTATCTCTCCATTGTAATAGATGCAAAGGAAATATCTGAGTCTTCAAGACCATCTGTAAGATGTCTCAGATCTTAAATACTTTTCTATCCGAGGCTTGAGGGTGATCTTTTACTTGCTCTACAATGAATGAGGGCTCAGTGGTGCATAATGAAAAAATAAAGAGATTTTACATTAGGAAATGACAGCTTTGCTTTGTGGATTTGTATGTAAAGCATATGCACTTGCTGAAATATAGTCAGTTTTACTGGGATTCTTTTTTCTACTTTTTATTGCTATAGCAAAAAAAAGTACTGGATTTCAATACATGAAAATCGCAAAGCGTGACCAATTTGGTTTGTATTCTACTGAGAAGTTATACCAGTACTGTGTTGTGGATTAAAAATGCCTTGATTTTTTTAAAAACATAGGCAAAAAATTTTACACATTGGCTATATCTAGATTAGTAATTTAACTAGTGCCTGGGTACTGAAACTCAATTGCCTATAAAGTTAAATAGTTTGAATGTAGCTTGATTTTGTTCTGGGACAGCTTACACTGTCCCAGACCATTCCCGGGCAAATTCTCAGTGTTAGTGTAGGACATTTTGTGTTATGGACTACCATATCTCACTGACCAGTGTAAATGCAGCCATCCTGCTTTGAAGACTGTGAGAGTATAGTAATAAGGAGAGGTTATTCTGTGCTAGTTAGCCTCAGTGCCAGGAATTTAGGATAGAAGTAATCTTTCTGGCCGTGGGACTCCTGAAATTGTGAGGCTTCACTAGACAGTCATTGTTGGCTTTGGTATTCACTGGCCAGGTGTGATTGGTGTTTTATACCTAAGCAGTTCTCTCCCATTCTTTCTCTTGTTCCATTGTACCTCTGTATACCTGAAAGGCGATGTTTCAGGTCATCAGTTGGAATAGGGCAAAGTCACATAAGTGCATTCTCCAGAAGGTAGAAAAAAGGGGAAAATCCTCACTAATTCTCATAATAACACTTACCTGTTTTCTAGCTTCTCCTTTTCTTTGTCAAGAGCATCATGTTTAAAGCTCTTCAAGACCAAACATTGCATACTGAAAAAAAGAAATTCCTAGACTCTGTATTAGGAAAAGAGTCCAGTAGCAGCTTTGCAAAAGAACCTATTGCAGCATTTTCTTCAGACCTGAGAAAGCAAAATCAGTCACTTTAAATTCTTGGTCTTCCCCAAATGTGCAGAGTCAAAGACAAGATTAATAACAAATTGCGGTCTCAAAAGAAAAATAGAATCCACTGCTCTCTAGCATTTCCTAGGGTTGTCTGCCTTCTTGGCTTCCAGCTACCACTCCAGAAAGATGCAAGTCTCCTTCTTGTAAGCCCTCTCTCATATCTGCCAGTCCTGCAAGGAAGTCTTGGATATCTTTGGGTATCTCAAGTGGTGCTACAAGTTGATAGTTAATTCCCAGTGTTCAGACATCAAGAACCTGGATGGAGTTCTGATCACAGATCATAGGCTTCTAAATACCACGGTGAGAATAATTTTGAAAAACATGTTATGACCAAGCAGTAATGTTGCTCTACAAAACTGTCAATGTCCAGGCCACACGCATTTTGGGATAGATTTTTGAACTCTCATGCCAAGTAGTTCTCACTTAGGTCAGTGGTCTCCCTGAATAGGTGCTGATCCGCACAAAGGATAATGACAAAATAAGACATTTCATTTTGCAGCAGATTTATTGCTTGGATACTTGAAAATGGCAGATACTTGATAAGAGGCATCTGCTGTTATGTGTGGTTCCAAAGAGAATTGCTTGTGACTGTACTAAAAAGCCATGCATAGGTTTAGGTTGTTCTGAGTACCAACAGAATGTTACAAGTTTCATGGGCGCTTAGTAAATACCGTGAACCAATGAACACCATGCCATCTAACACCCACATCTTTTACCGGAGATTTATAGGCTTACATCTGATCTACCAAGGTGCTTATTTGTGTGGCTACTGCAGAGCTATCTGTGTCTTTATGAATCTGGATCCTATTCTTTCCATTCCTAAATCAGCTGAATACTCTACTAGCCCAGTGAGTAAGCAAGGGTGAGTGATTAGATATGTTGGTATTCAATTACTCCATCAAAATTACAAAGAAAGGAGACCTATGGGTGCATTAGGTACATACTACTCTTTTTTTCAGTGAGATGACTAATATCAACAGCAGTCAGTGAAGGGGGGGCAGGAAGTTAGCTCCTAAGCTGAGATAATTCTCCAGGTCTTTAAGGATAGTTGAATTATCCAGCCACCTGAGTGCAAAATCTTTGGGGTGCAGACTATCTTACTGTATCTTTATCAATGGCACAGAAAAGATTGCCAGTGCTTAACCAACAATGAGTAATTCCCCAAATGCTGCATTCAGAGCTGGTATTACTCATGGTTGTTGACATCTCCATAAGGTGCAGCTTTCCATTGCATCAAGGGTATAAAAAAATACAGTCCCTGGATCTAAAGACAGCAATTTTATCTGTGTGGCTCGTGCCAGGAAACCATTTTTCCAAATTAGGTGTGTCCATCTCTATTTTGAGACCCTTTGGATGAAATAAAACATTGGGTTTCAGAGTAAGACAGTCCTACTGATTTACACCAGGTGTGATTTTAGTAAAGTTATATGCTAAGATTGCCTGTTATGAATATTAAAGTTCAAAAAACCATCAAGGACTGGAAATGAATCACAGTTCAAAAGACTGCTCAAAACACATTATCATAAAAATAAAAAAAAAAAAGAGGAAAAAACAAGGAAAAGAAAGAAAAAAGAAAAAAGGTTGAATGGCAACAAGATAATCAAATACTAACATCTATGTAGTTTGAAAATCATACAATTACTCAAACAACTGCCAGCTTGAATTTACTTCTCATCTTCCTTTTACTGAAGACAGGTTTTTTTTATCCTATATGCAACTTCAGTTAAGAAGAATCCCAGACACATAGCTACATTTGTATTTTTATTGTTTTGCTATCAAGGGTTAAGGTCTACTCGGACATATTAATTTCTTTTTTTGAATTTTCAAACACATAAAAGAGCAGGAGATTCTGATAAGGCCCTATTGTAGTTATCATGTGATATAACTACAGCTAAGGTCATGTCGACCTGCTCTTGTTAGAGTACATCATCTACTTAGGAGAAAAGAAAACAAATTGTGTCACATTTTATTCCATCAACGGCTGTAAATGAAAAGGATATTTTGAGAAACTGAATTAATAATACATTAAAATAACTAGAAAGAAGGCCTGATAATTAAACATGCTCTGTAATTCAACCCCAGCCTGAACAATGAATCTACTCTTTTGGTAACAGTTCTTTTTAATTATAGAAGTGACAAGTCTGAATGACTCAAACCTTCTCTGTCATCTTGCACACAGACAAAGCCAATTAAGGTGAGACCAAAGCAAAAATATAGTTCATTCATTTTGCACTCAGTTTACCCGATCACTTTTCTTTGAAGAATGCAGAAGGGGAGCAAGACCCAGATCTGGCACACACGTGATGGTTTCGTTTGTTCATTTGTTTGTTTGCTTTCAGCTGTTTGGGGTTTTTTTTGTTGGTTTTTTTTTTGTTTTTTTTTTTAAAGTTCTTAACAATTCACTGCACAGACACAGGGATATTCAGTAGCAGGACTTTCCAAATGTGTTATGGAATCATCAACAAACCCCTTAAAACCACTTCAGATATTCTTGGAATGACACACTGTTCTACACAAGCAAAGCAGGCAAAATAAGTCCTAGCAACAGTTACAGTAACTTATCAGAAGCAATTAAAACTTTGGATATCCAGGTTATTTTAACATGGAAGCATTGTGAGACATGGAAACTTTGTATCATAGAGCCAAATAACATTTACTAAAAGGCTTGTTATTGCAGGTTTATGATAAACATAGGACAATCCATCTCTTTGTCCCTAGGAACTATTGAAATAAAACATAATTCTCAGTGCGACTCAGTACAGATACATTTTCATTGATGATGCTGTATGAAATTGCACTGCCAGCAGGTATGGCTTGAAGAATATCATGGAGAGAAAAAACCAAAAGAGAAGCGTGTCCTTACTGCTCTCTGGTTGGTGTCTACTAATAGCCATTTGCATCCACGCACAGGACCACATCTAGATCAGCATTCTGCTTTTCAATGCAAGCATGTATTAGTGCTGGTAGAAGCATCAATGCTGATTTGGCAGCAAATTCCATATTCTTAAAATCCTTTCAAAAGGGCTACGCTTCCTGATAACTATTTTGCTGTCCAACCAAAGGCATTCCTTGTTGCTGAGGGCTTTGCAGTAAAAGGGTGGAACCAAGGTTTGCAGCTGAGGGAGGGACAAAGAAGTAGAGAAGATATAGCAAGTCCATGGTGCATCTTTCTTGTTTGTATGTGTGAAGGTAGAGGGACTCCAAATAAAGCCTTGCTGTAGAATGTGAAAGTTTAACTTGACGACCACCATCAGATTTAAAGATTAGCACCCCAAAGAGATTAATAGAATCCATCAAAGTTACTGTCTCGGATAATCTGTATTATTACCATATCACATGATTTTATCCTGTAAAGGGTGGCATATTCCCTGGGTAAGCAGTAGCAATTGCTTCTCCTTCAGTGTGTCTTGTGCACAATGCTGAGGTACTCTTCACAGAGCTTGGTGATGGCTGTTTCTTGTGCAGATTGTAGAAATAAATAGCAGGCTGCAGATGAAAGCCTACTCTTCCTACGGTACTCAGGAAAAGTGTCACTTCTATTTGTGCATAATGTAACTTGCCTGAATGATGTTTTTCAGCATAGTTGTACAATCTTGGATTGGTGGGGGGAAAAAAAGCAAAACACACTCTTTCTTTTTTCTTTCAAAGGAAAGAAGAAATTTGGAATGTAATATCCTCTTCTATCCGTTTTCAAGCTCTGGTCTTACTGTGTTGGTCAGGGACAGGTCTTGTGTTCTCAAGCAAACAGCACTAAGAAGTCACAGGATATTTGCTGTTTGTTTTTTACATTGAGAACACCATAAAAGACTAAAGATCAAGAAATATTCCATATTTCCCCTAGGTAGATTTATGCTAAAGATAATATAAAAAAATAAGGCTTTTAAATCCAAAAAGCTCGATTGTTTCAGGGTTTAGTAAAGGAAAGCACCGCTGCCATAAACAGCTATTTGACATAGGCCGGGTGAAGTGGGTATTTTATTACTAGGGAGCAGAACGGCACTCACACTTTAGGAACACAGACAGTATGCTTTACTCTGAAGCTGTGCTGAGCCATATCCTTCCAGAAACTCCTCATGACCTACTAATTGATCCTAAACCACAGTTTTGGAACTAGATTGTAGCAATAACCATTACTTGCTATACACACATTCCTGATGATCTTGATATAAAGAAAAATCAATCAAGCTTTTAAGAAAGGTCAGGAATAATCCATTTCAGCTATGGTTTGAGGATATGATTCAAGTCCAAGAAGAAAAACATCTCTCTATCAACATCATGGATTTCTGGCTGAAACGCTCCATACTCCCTACCCTGCACTTGTCATTAAGAGGGCTGATGCTACTGCATCCTGCAAAACATCTCATTTACTGCGATGATGTGAAGTTAATTAAGCCTCTGAAAGGCATATGCGTGCCCCCCTCTGAGGAGAGGCAGGATTCATTGAGGCACATGGAGCTCATAGAGCCAGCTGGAGTGAAGAACTGCCACAATCATACAAATTTTTTGTTTAAGACTTCCACAGAAATACAGCCAGGAGTTGTAACGAGGCAATTTCTTTAAAGACAGACAAATACCTACTGATATCCACTGCATTTGAAGGAGAGTCATTGATCTGAAGAAGATCATTAGGACCCAATTCAGGTCTCTTAGTAAGATTCAATGGATGATGATGTAGCTGCCTATAATGATTCCCAGCGAATCTACACAATTAAATTCAACAGTAAGTTCAAGGTTTGTACATAAAGTATACATCCTGAGCTTCTATTCTGTTGACTTTCTTCATGAATATAGACCATATTTTGCGTAGTTGAGAGCCAGGTGGCACAGTCTTCTCTCTGCAAGTAGGGCAATACAATGTGACCAATATGGTCAGGGATGTGCCACATTATCTTGAACATGTACTCTTTCCAGTTCAGAAGTACTCCTTGCCAGCTACTAAAATCTAAGAAACTGTAATTCAAAAGAAGAACTAAGCTTTTTAGGTAGGAGTTTTTTTTTCACTTCCCAGTGAATGTGCATTCTATATTATTACTGGTTAACAAAAGGATGACTGATTTGGGGTCAAACTTTGCAGCAATACAAGGACATCAGGAAAGATACAAGCTTTCTACTGTTAGTTCACACAATGAGACATAAATAATGGATACAACATAGGTGAGTACCTGTGCTACTTTTAAGCTAGTTACTGGAATGCATCATTACATTGAATATTTAGTACAGAAAGAATAATAAGCAAGAGAACATCCAATATAATCTACAACAAATATTACACTTGCCTGGTTGATCACTGAAGATAAAAAAAATCACAAGGAATGATAACCTTACATCCTGAACTGAAAACTCTGAAATGCTTTATGAGGGACGTTAAATGGCCAAGTACCAGCATTTAGCAAAAGAGTAAAAGTGGCAGAAGAAGAGTAGACTTAAAAAAAAAACACAAGAGAACAATTCCACAGATGGAGCTACAGACAGATGAAGAGGCCTTCTAAATCTTTACCTAAACTGAGCTGCTTTACTAATTTATCCACTGAAGAATTATTTCCTGAAAGACAGAAACTTTGTATTTTAAACTAAGCAAAGGGGGTTTAGCCCTTTACATACAAGACCAACACGGTCAGGCCAGGATTTTGAGAGTCCTGACCATTGCTTCCCCCATAGTGATTGACATTTTCAGCACGAGAATTCTCCATTCTCAATGAGAATTCTCAGCACCCCTAGATACACAATAAATACTCAGTTGGTGCTGTCAAAAAGCTGCTTTCAAGATTTCAATACTACATCTAAAACTACTGCACTAATGCATTTGACTGTAAAAATGTGCCCCCCTTTCCTCCCTGCCCTGTTTCATCTGTCCCATCCTTTGAGTGCACTGGACCTCACGGCTGGAAATTGTGACAAATTGTGCAGGCTCCCTCCTCCAGGGTTAGTGACTGTGCTGCCGCTTCATCCTGCTATGCAGGTGGCTACAAAGAGGCATGATCCCCTGTAGGCAGCAACACCACCTCTCCAGAAAATGCACACGTTTTTACTGCAGCAGTTGGAGAGAAAGAAGCAGCAGCTATGGGGTGACTTAGCTCTGCAGCTGGCAAACTACATCAGCCTGTAAACCGCTGCACAAATAGTGCAGCCAAACTGAGCTGGGTGAGCACTTCCCAAACACCTGTGATTTGATTTACCCCTCTCAGAGCTTCTGGAGCTCTTCCTGTTCACAGACAGCAAAAAGTAAAGATGCTCTGACTCTTTGTGCAGTTGAAAATGACCACATGTGGTGTAACATAACAGAAAGGAAGAGAAATAAGCTCATTCACAGGAACCCTCACAGAGAATGAATTTTAATTGTATTAACAGTGGATGAAACCCCTTGGCTAGGTTTCCATACTAAATATCTGTATGTATTTCTATTTTTTGCTATTCCGCTTCGTACTTTCCATCTTCTACTCGTGTTGTACTGAAATGTTGCACTGAAGTTATATTTCCATGGTCCAGGTTTGTAAGTGCTTTTTGCCAAGAGGCATGTAGTAAAAGAAGGTGGCAGTACTGGACCCCAGGAGCTTCCACGGAACACACAAGCCAATCTTATAGCTAAAAATCTTCAGAGGTCATGTCAGAAATACAGCTGCATGTAAAATGGATTTCTAGTCCTGAAAATGTTTGAAATTATGAATCTGTATATACATGCGTGTTTTTTAAGGCTTTGTATTCCAATGATAATCCATAGAAAAATTACAGGAACACCCCAAAACTGCCAGTAGCTTGGAGGTCCTCTTTTAAAATATAAGAAAACTTAGAACTGAACCCTTGTAGTACTAAGTCCTTACTTTCTGGTGTGCTTTAGGTTACTTTAAGCTCAATTTCTGCTCTTGACCAGATGTTCTTCCCCACCATAAACGGAGAAATTTTTCCTGAAGAAACTGCCGTTGAAACAGATACTTCTTGGCACAAATTTCTATGACTATGCACTTTCTAATGAAAAAAGTCAGTCAAGAATTGTCAGTAAGTTTCATACAAATAATCATTGAAATTAGATGAAAAGTAAATGGACTTGGCATGTTAAATCAGCATTGTTTCCAAGCACAAAGCATAGAAAACAGAAGCTCCTAGAGTTGTTTTAAAGCAAAAGTGTAATTGAATGGCATGTATCTTAATCCAAACAGTATTTTTCTTGCTTTTAATCCACTGGAAATGGCAATTTATATGCGCAAGCAGTTCTGCCCAAGTAGCCAACCTTAAAATGCCTTTGTATTTAAATAGTGGCATCTGACATTTCTGTGTCCATGTGTTATCAGACCTCTGTTTACCCTCTGGAAAGCGCCAGCATAAGGAAAGAATAAGGGACAGTGAGAATTTTCCTGCTGGTTTGGGGACAGCTGGAACTCTGATTTACTATGAAAGTCCAGGATGTCCCAATTAAATCAGGACACTTGAGAGATATGAAGACTTAAATGTCCCCCAAAAGCTTTGGTCTAATGTGATTAAGCTGGCTGTTTCTGCTAATGATAGACACATTCCAAATTGCAGAAAAATGATAAGTAGATATAATGGGGTTTTATTGTTGTGTACTTATAAGAATATGCCCAAAAAAGGTTTCTATTCCCTGCTTCCATCTTCTGTTGAATGTCAATTGTTGATAACTTCTGGCACCTATAATACAATCCTCTTTGATATATATGATCCCTTTAGCTCTCAGGAACATCATGATATGTATTTTTACCCCTAGAATCATCCGCTTTTTTTTTTTAAACTTTGCTTGTTGATTTTGAGATTGGTATGCTTTTGTGAAATGCCTGTGACTTCTTCATGTGCAAAAACACTGATTATATAGTGGGTACTAACTGAAAACAAAATGTGAAGAAAATGTACCACACTATGCAATGTAATACTGTACAAGTGTGCAGTGCAGCTGGAGTTCTGAATAGGCAAAAAACCATTATGTCCTAAATATCTGAATAGCATTGAGTTGGGACAGCTTAGGAGTTGCTCTCAGCTGTTTTCTTCAGAATTATTGGCGAACTGTAAGCAAATATAACTTTATTGTTAAACTTCCACAATGACAAATATTCTTCAAGAAATGAAAGGGCAAATAAAGGAAAATGTATGTTCTGTACTGCTGAAACAGCCTAAAAAGGAATGAATAATAGAAAGAAAATCCACTTACAAGCTCATAATTTTAAAATTTCTCTAATTGTCTAATGTTATTTAAATACTACACACTCACGTTTTAAGTCAGTGATCAGTTACCATTCACGGTGAAATGTCTTTCTTTAGCATGATTGCCTCCTTTTACCCCCACCATGACAGATTGTATTTAATTGAACAGTTGCTGGTTTAGAACTGTCATTAAAAATGCATATATTCAAATAGTCTTCATACATCGTATTGCCCTTTCAGTTCATTTCCTCCTTTTATGTAGCAATAAATATTCTTTTGTGTTCTGGTTCTAATTTATTTAGAAATAATGTGATTCTTACTAGGAGCAAAGATTTTTTTTTTTTTAAAGGATATACTAAGCTTGTTAAGTTGCTTGCTAATATATTTTTTATTGACCTAGTGTCTTTCAGTCCTTGTACCATTGAACTCTAGGGTCTTTGTAGAGAGGATACATTTAGAGGAAAAAATTGTATCTAGCTCTTTTTTTTTTAAGATGGTTTTAAAAGCAAATTCAAGCTGTGAAAATAATTCTGGCCTTACATGAGAGAGAAATCTTCCACTTCAATCAGCCAAAGTGGATCCTGACTGTAGATAAATAGAGGAGAGAGATCTACCTAACTGGAGTCCTACCAGAAGGAAGATCTAGGGTGCTTAAACCATATCCATGCACACTGTGACTGACTAAAGAAAATGTTTTTGGCTACCCTCTCTCTCAGTTTATACAATCTAAGTTGACCTTTAAATACAACCACATACCAAGTCAGAGAGTGAGCTGTTCATACAGATGTTTTCAACAACATGTATATCCACACTTCATTAATAACCTGGGATGGAACCAGCAGGACATAGTTACTATTAAACATTATTGCCTGCCCTGCAGCGTTCTCTACTTAAATCTTAAACATTAGTAATCTCTTCCTTTCTTCTTCTTTTATTTGTTGTTGGGATGGATATAGGTACACAACAAATTAAAATTCGAATAGCTAATTCTATAAAAAGGAATGACTGTGAAACATTATCACCCTGGAAGCAAAGGGCCAGACCTTTGGCTACTCTAAGCTGTAAAGCTTCGTTAGCATAAATGGAGCTATGACAAATCTACATCTACTGAGGATCTGGCCTATGACAAGTCTACATCCACTGAGGATCTGGCCCATTGTTTGCTGATGAGAAAATCTCAAAAATGCCTGTGACTTTTGTATGATATGTGTGGAGGTTGCTCTGAAAGTTTCATACACTATGAGATAAAGGAATGGTTATCACGAGTGACAAATCTAATGATTGGAGGACTCTGACATTGCTCATTCTTCAACTGTCTAAATGAGTTTTTACTTTTTTGAGATTTCTCCAGTAATAGTGTTATGTACAGAGAAAATGAAATTAACACTTCATTACTATTCATCATATGGCACTGGAGACAAACTTGAGAAAATATACATTATTTACCATCAGCAAACTAACATTATTTGAAATTAATAAAAACAATAAAATAAGGAAAAACCATCACTATGTTACTCACTAAGTATTCCTCCAAGACATACATCTAGCAAAGTAGTTGGATAAGACATAACAGTACGTTAATTAGGTAAACCTAAAACCCGTCACAATTAAGATGAAAATTAGGAATAAATATAGAGGAATAAGAGACAGAAAATTTCTTTTACACTAGGACTTCTCAAAAACTTTGAGTTGCCAACACTGGGATCTAAGAAATGAGAATACAATTGGGGTATTTAGAATCAGAAAGATCTGTGATCACTGATGAAATTTCCATGAGAGGTGTATTTTTGGCTACGGACAAATTCTAGGATGTCTTTTCAGACAAATATAGAACAGTGCCAGCCAACTCTCTGTCAAACCAAGCTTTTATGTGCCTCCAGACCTATGGTAGAAGGATAAAACATAGGCAGAGACCACCATCTCAGTATCAAAACTGTTAAAATCTTTGCCGAAAGGATTATATCACATATGTATCACCATGAAATATTAAATAGAAGTTGCAAGTGCATGTTTCTCCGTTATCAGGCAGATATATAATGTGTCTTTATTTAGATTTTACACAGATACATAATGACTCCCCCAACTTTCTTAAACTGATGCCAAAACTTCAGATATCACTGAGAATTAGAACTGGTGCATAGCCACTTGTGCTTACAGTCTAAACAAGTGGAAGGTCACCAGTTCTACCACGAGACCAATGACAAAAAACAGAAAGGAAGGAAGAAATGTAAAGGCTTAGAACTGGTAACACATTTGTAGCATAACAACAGAATCACTGAAGGTGGAGGTGACTTGTTAAGCAGTTGTAATGACATGCTAACATGAGCTCTGTAAGTATAATTATTGGTCAAGGACAGATTATTGTAAAAATGGCAATAAAATACAATTTTATATTCCTTTGCAATGAGCCTTCACAAAACCAATATTAGTCGTACGTGCCATATATACATATTTTGTACAAAGCCAATTAACCTCTTTATTTGAAAACAAGAGCTTCGTTATTGTTGAATACAGCAGCTAATCCTTTGCAGCAGATAACTTTCAGCAAGTATGAGTGGAATGATTTGTACTTGCTATGTCCATATTCTTCCACAATTTAAAGATTAAATATTTAATTTGCTAAACACTGGTATATATGAAGGTTAGGAAACTTTTGGTATAGGAAAAGTCAAGGCATCATCCGAGTATATAACAAATGTTTGCACTAGATCCATCTTTCCATTTATTTATTTTCTTAACCAGTTCAGCCTAACAGATAAAGCATACCCTTTTTTGGTCAGCAAAGTTCATCCTCTGTTAAGGCAATAACAGTTTTTAACCAGCATTAAAATAGCATCATGACTGCATGACTAACAAAAAGACTGCTAAATGTATCAAAGTTGCATTGATAGACTGAGCCGTCATTTCAATCAGTTAAGATGAATATATTTCTCTGAGATGCTTAATACAGCATTACACATATCGCGGGGACAAATACCTCATCACAGTCCCATCTTTATGATTAGGACCGCACAAATTGATGCAACAGTAATTCCTGATTCATGGTAAGGTTGATGAAGCTAATTAGGAATAAATAGAATGATGAATTAGGAACAAACAATATGACAATGCAGTCAGAAAAGCCTTTCAAAAATAAACTCTTCTTATAAGAAGATAATAAAGCAGGTTATCAGGAGGCAAAACAGGCCAGCAGATTCTCCATTCTACAGTTTAGGCTTAAGATCCATTCTATGGCAACACCTCGTCTGCAACCTTCTCATCCGAAGTAGCATCAATTCTTGGACTCTGTGCAAGAACAGTGAGACACTGAGGGGGTCTTAACCTTTTGTTCAGCCCCAACCAGACAGCACTACAAAACTGTATCCTCAACAAGGGACAGGACATTATAGGAGTCTATTATCTTTCTCTGCTCAAAGAACAGAAAGCTTCTTCTTCCAGGTAATACATTTAATTTTGAAAACAGACCTATTTTCCTTACGTGTAATTGAGTTCTGTTACAGAACACAAAACAGGTAGGGCTCGCTGTCATCTGCAACGGAAAGAGGTCGATATCAGAGGACACAGATGCAAGTTCCACTTCATTTTCAAGGGCATAAGTTTCTCCAGAATAAAAGAACCTCTCCCTTCTGCGTTTGTAAAGGCCAGATACTGTTTTCACCTGATTAAGGTACAAGCTGAACCTCTCCTGTAACATTATTTCACCTACCCAACTCTTTTCCCCCTTCAAGCAAATGTTTTAGTGACCACCAGCTGCAGTCAGGTCTCCCATCACTTAACCCCTCCTTGCTTGGATTTCTCTGCTCTTATTTTGGCATCGAATGGGTTTTTGTTTGTTTCCACCTTTTGTAAAAGGGGCAGGGCTTGGCCTAAACTGTGCGACCTTCTTTTGAATACTTGGGGAAGAAGGACAGTCTGCTAGCATCATGCAAGTGTGCTTTGCTGAAAGAATGGCTGGTAAAGAAGGTTGGCTGATGCAGCATTATTTGAAAATCATTTTGGAGTGTCCTTAATAGGATGTTACTGGTGAGCTAAAAGTAAGATGGAGATGTTGGAGCATAAATATCACTTTTTCACACAGCAGACAGGAACAATCCAATTAGAGTATAAGTTGCTAGCGTCAGGGACTATCAGTTTATACATCACCAACGTTAGTGAAGAACCAGTTTATGAGATGCCAAGATGCCATCTTCAATAATAATAGTAATAATCATAGAATCAATTGGTTTGGAAAAGACCTTTAAGATCATCGAGTCCAAACGCAAACCTAACACTACCAAGTCCACCACTAAACCATGTCTCTAAGCACTATATCTACTTGTCTTTTAAATACCTCCAAGGATGGTGACGCAACCACTTCCCTGGGCAGCCTGTTCCAATGTTTGATAACCCCTCCTGTGAAGAAATTTTTTCTAATATCCAATCTAAACATCCCCTGGTGCAACATGTGGCCATTTCCTCTTGTCTTAACACTTGTTACTTGGAAAAAGAGACTGACACCCACTTCGCTACAACCTCCTTTCAGGTAGTTGTAGAGACAAGTAAGGTCTCCTCTCAGCCTCCTTTTCTGCAGACTAAACAACCTCAGCTGCTCCTCATAAGACTTGTGCTCTAGACACTTCACCAGCTTCATTGCTCTTGTTTGGACACTAATATTTTAATAATAAAAGCAACAACAATAAATAATCATCATCATCATCATCATCATCATCATCATAACTAATAATAATAATAGTAATAGTAATAAATATAAAATCAGGTGTTGAAAGCATTGGGGTTTTCCAATGGTTGAAATGAAACACATAAGTTTTATATATGTGTCAAGCACACAAGTGCTATGATATGCACTAAGCTTTGAAACAATATTGTATTTGATCACCTGAGTCCATAAAAAGAGAAAAATGGCTTTTGTGGAACCTGGGAGTTCAGAGCATGGCACAAATGTATGTCTCTTCTTTGAAGATATAAGCAGATTGCCTAATTTCTCTATCTACATATTAGTATGTCCTTTATCATTCTTGTATTTCAGCAATGATAAGTCTTGCAATGGACACAGGATTTCAGCTACCTGCATGCTCAAAACCATGTACATTTATACTCAGAATGTCATTGCCACCTGCTGAACCTGACATTCTACTATAGCTTTGTTAGAAACATGAGATGATAATAAGAAAATTGTTGATTAAATTTTTCCTCTTCCTCTCACTTACAAAAAAGGGACAGCTTGGTAGGGGAGTAAGGGGTTGCTTAGATTATCTATATCAAGACCCCTGGCTTCCTGTATAATCAATGAAGGTAACTGGAGTTTTCCTGAAGTACTTCCAAGCATTTAAGTTAGACATTACACAGTAAGAATATTTCCCATACAGTGGAATGGAAATTATAGAATAGAATAGAATAGAATAGAATAGAATAGAATAGAATAGAATAGAATAGTTTCAGTTGGAAGAGACCTACAATGATCTAGCCCAACTGCATAGTCCTGAAAGTCACCTCTGTAAAAAACATCTAATGTATATTTTGCGGTCTCTATCTGCATTTTGCAGTAGGAAAGCAGATAGTCTTCTATAGAACCACCATACACAAAATACATGCACAGGTGTATATTTTACTTCCTTTTAACTGTACATTTTAAGAAGCCCTTACTGCAGCTAGACATTATTTAAATAACAAAAAATACAAACCATCCAAAATAGAGAGAGATAATTGGTATCACCTTGTACTATTTATAAAAGGAGTTTCTGGAGAGGAAGCATTATCAGTAGGTCATTTTCTTACCCTCTGCTGAAAGAATGCTCACTGTTGAAATTAACTCTTGAAATAAACCTAAAGCTAACTAATGTTTACAGCTGCTCTACTAAAAATACAAGAAATAATCAGAACATGTGATGCTGTCTGCAGCTCTCTTCAAAATCACAATGCAAGACAATTCTACGGTCATCATGAGGCAGATAACATTGATTAATGTTTCTATATAGCAATGACACCGTACATTTATGGACAGACTGGTGAACCTTTGCCAAAGCTCACTAAAAGCGGCTGCAAGGCAGGATTGACTTTTAACCTCCCCTGTTTAATACAGGAACTTCTTGGCATAAAAACTGTGCTAGTAGCATACAACCTGCAGGGTTACCATTACAAAAACAGATTTGGCCAGCAGGACATCTCTATTTCCTGAGTAAACTCCTGACACAATACATGAAAGTGAAGTTATACAGGCATATCTGGAAACTGGAAGAAGAAGCAGCCAAAAGAAATTGAGGATACTCAGAAAAAACATATTTTTGCTTAATTTTTGATGTGACAATGTCCCGCTTAATTGGTTAACAAGTAATATTATTTGATATAAGAAGTGAAAACTATACAGTTCTCTACAGTGGTGAAAGACATGCATATGTATCTATGAGACAAATTGATTTCTGAACAGTAAGGTGGAACTTTTACTTGTCTCAGAAATATATTGCTAAGCTACAGGAGAATTGTTCTTGCTTGCTGTGGAGTCATCTATGGTTAAAGCCAGGTTGCCAGAAGTGGCTTGTCTGTAAGTTGTAAAAGGCTACTGTGGGAGAACAATGGTATTTTCCTTCTCTTTTGGGACAGGACAACGGGGAATTCTTTAATAAGATATGCTGATGAAGAACGATGTATTTTACTCCTCAGAAGGCCTTTATCCATGTCAAATTCCATTTTCTGAATTCCGCGATATATTATTAGAGTCATTTTCTGGAACAAATGATACTGTAAATAATTCCAGCAAGTGCACTTAATATAGATTTGTTTGCTAAGTGGCGGTGCCTCCCTCCAGGGTTAAAGGTAGAATAAAATGTTGTTTATCCCAAGGGGAAAAGAAATGACAAGATTTCTTGCTTCCTCTCTTGTTTCTGTCTGTGAGCCATTGTGATCCCAGGGCATAAGGTCTATCACATGCTAAAGGAGAGGTTTCTTGCAAAGGGCCCTTTGTTTCAGTAGGGCAGTATCAGTGGCCCATTGTACCATTCATTAGTGCACCATCTCTGCTGCTTCTGTTTCGTTTAAACAAGCTAACTTACTTCTGGAAAGAAGTTGGTCTGTGCTCAGCTGTGTAACTGGATTACAGCCTCCCAGATAACCAAAAGCAAGGGTGTTAAAGCAGATGGAGGCAGAATGTTAGAGTTAGAATAAATGA
This sequence comes from Numenius arquata, assembly GCF_964106895.1. Lineage (NCBI taxonomy): Eukaryota > Metazoa > Chordata > Aves > Charadriiformes > Scolopacidae > Numenius > Numenius arquata. The sequence continues at coordinate 32,478,578 of NC_133576.1, read as the reverse complement.
TGTTCACAGAGGGGCCACCCTGTCTCTCTTAGAGAGATAATACTGCTAGTGAGGCCTTTTCATTGCAGAAGTTTGATTGTCCCCAGATGACCAAGACTGGACTGCCAGAGGTGAAATGGCAACGGTCAGGTTTGCATTTGTGTCCCTGGAGTGGACCCAGACGTCAGGTCTCTGGAGCTTGGTGCTTGTGTGTCCCCTTTCTTGGGCTCTTCCCAGACACATCCACTGCTGCCTCCTGCTCACTGCCCCTCTGTGGAGCTGCTGTTTGTTTTCTTCAGCAGCAGCTAGGGCAATGGTTCTTGGGCCTTGTACATTTGCTGCTATTTGGTGTTTCCTTCAGTAAGGCAGCAAGGGAAGAGAGTGTAGGCTTCCAGAAGGATGGGGAAAAGTACCACTACTGGTCATCAGATGTATGAGTCTCCTGTTTAGCAGATGTGAATGCCACCATTTTACCTATGAATAAAAGATCTGTCATAGCTATGGTGGTAGTCTATGAAGCTTATTTTATTATTATGCAGCTCTGGTCTAAACCTGATGCTTCTGAGAAAAGACAAAAGTTGTGTAAGACATATTATTTTCCAGTTAGCTGAGAGTTCTCAGAAATCCTTTTAGGTCCCAGTCCCACATCCACTTATACCTTTGGTATTTCATCCCATGAATGCCAAAAGAAGCATCCTTAGGCAACCACATGTGAGCACATGCATGTACAATGCCTTATTTCATCACTGTTGTGGCAGACAAAAAAAGATGAGGACAGGTTTGCTGCTGGCTGTGAAAAAAGCAGCTACTAACCAACCTAACTATGTGAATTCCTCACCTAAAGGATCCAGAAGACCATAATGGGTCTAGCACCATATCAGAACACATATTCTTTTTTAAAAAACCCTTCTGTTTTCAAATCTGAAAGCTGCTAGCAGCTGCTTCAATGCAGAAATGTTCATAAATGATTCATCTTTATACTGTTTCCAGGCAAATGAAACGAATATTGGTTACAGAAAAGTTAGACGTTCCTATTACATGGAAGGAATCAAGACTGCTGCCTCCAACACATACTGTTACAGGTGCTAAATTTCAAATTGCAGCCTCCAAACTTTTTTCATTTTTTGGCTGAGAAGAAAGTAGGCTTGCAATAGTGAGATGAGTGTGCTAACATGGATAATGTTGTTTTCCTAAAACTACTCAAAATCATAGTCATGCTAACATGCTTTCAGATTCAAAATGTTTATTTTCTTTAGTGCTTCAAACAAATTTGTTGAAAACAGTCAATCTACTTCTGAAAACAGTTACTTTGCTCCTGAGAACTGGCCTGATATGTCACATCTGTGAGTAGACATAAATGAACAACTTCCAGAGAGTGACTCCAGTAGCATCGTCCCTCTCAATACGCACATTTTAATCAAATACCCTTTTAAGGTAATGACCATGTAGAAACTGTAAATGAATTCTTTACATGGAATATGTGTATGAACATCGGAACAAATTTCACTTGAAAAGTCAGCTTGATTACATCAAAAATATTGTGACACACAAAACTGCATCTAGATTTCTACCTCTGGTCTATCTACCCATCTGTTTAGTTTTCAAATGACTTGTCTTGAGAGTACCAGAACACCTCCTGAAACGTGCAAGATTAATCGATCCCGCCATGGATTTATGTAAATGCATAACTATGTGGATGTGAGTTGTGCTATTGACTTCATTGGAACTATTCACAGGCTTGAACCTTAGCCAGTCCGAATAAACAAACTGACGAGGTTTTGTTTCTCTTCCCTGCTTCCCCATAGACCAATTGGATTAATTTTGTTTAGGCTTAAGTTTTTTTCTCTCTCTATTGCAATATCTGTCTTCTCTTCTTTCTAATCCTTTCTTTAATTTTTCCCTTTTCTACCTTCTGTCTTTTCTCCTTAGCATAAGTATTTGCCTTCTTAGGAGAAGTTTTAACACTCCATAGCAGATTCTAATACAGGACTTTGACTATCTGAGATAGATAGCTTTTTAGTACACAGTGGGGCCCTCAGCTATAGCCAGTGCTCATCAATACTATCACAACATAAATATATTCAACAACAACATCCATAACAATGTTGACAGTCTATTAACAGTGTCAAACACTCTGATATATCCAGGTCAAAGAGGTTGTTTTCTTAATGTCAGCTTGAGAAAGTGTATTTTCATTTTCACTCTAATGAGGAATTCAGCAGTGTACAAACGAGGTTAGGAAAAACATGAAGAAGGTTCTTATCAGAAAATTAGAAAAACAGGTGTGGACTAAAACATCTGACTGTTTTCCACTTTTCAGCTGAAAGGACATCACACTTACATGCAGCTGTATCAAGAAGCATGTTTTCCTAGAGCATCAATGCAATAAGAGTGTCTTTCCTCAACAAAGAGCTGCAAGTATACACCATATGACTAGAATGGCAATTGACCCATAGTTAAGGGCATTACAATGATTTGGAATCACTCCTACTCTTCCATTATCAATAGAACTTTACTTCTGAGACTTTTTTCCTCAACTGACACACTGGTCTTCAAAATAGACAGATCTTCTATACAGATTACAACTGAAAAATACAAGTGGCACTATTTGGCTAGCATATAAACCTCAGCTGATTGTTCTCAGTCTGATTCACACTGGGAGTGCTTTATTTCTCCCTAAAAATAATGCCTATTTTCAAAAGGAAAGGAGCTGTGAATAATCCACTTTTTATACACACATTGCTAGTAAGCAGAGCAGAATAAAGATGCCTTCATTCCACTAACAATTATGAAAAGATCATATCAGACAATGACCTTTAGAAATGCTTCAGTGCCCACTGTGTCAGGCTGAAAGTCCTAAGTGGAAATTCTTCAGACAAGATTTGACTTCACTTTCACTTATATGCATAATTTTGCCCCATTCACGTTAACATGATTTTTACTCTTGACTTTAACAAGGGAAGAACAAAGCCCTGATGTGGAATAAGCTCACAGAAATTAATAGATAGCCATAAGTACAACAGAGAACTGAGTTTAGCTGTGTATTTTTGCTTCCTGGCTTCTTGATTTTCCAAGGACATCCTTTACCATTTGATGTTGGTGCCAATTAGAGAGAAGGTAGTGGTAGAATTTATAGCACTGCCATCGATAAAACTCTTACTGAAGCAAACGGGAAATATGTGCATGAATTTGGCTGAATATCACTATGGTAGAAGAGAGCCAACCGACTGATTATTTTCAGTTCGTAGACGGACCAATAACCTCAAGAAAGCAGTGAAAGAGAAATGTCTATCTGTTGAGGCTTTAAAATAACGTTTTCAAGCGAATATCTTATGACAACGCTCCGCATAAGATTCAACAATACAAATCCATAATGTTCTCCTGCCATTCAAGGTCATGTTAACCTTCTTGAAGAAGAAGCCAAGAACTCCTTAAGTTAATCATCCTCTACATTGAAGCTGGTGCTTATTTGATTCTGAGGTTTTGTTCAAGACGGAACAAGCATGTGAAAAATTGGTGAAATGCAAGATTTCATTTACACAAGGTCAAAGTGACCTAGATTTCAAGTGAGGTCCAAAGTATTATCAGGCCTTCACACAAGAAAAGTTTTGTGCGTAGTTCATTTAATATTTAAGATGTTTGCATAAGAGTATGTAAAAGAGCATTTTCTTCTTGCTCTGCCCAGGCAGGTCAAATAACTGTTAATACTAGATAAATCTTGTGTGAGTACTAGTCTCCAGAATAACTTGGATTATGTTTAGTATTCTCAATACACAACAGTTTATTCACGGAGGAGATATATAGACAGGGGCTACATTTACTGCAGACAAAAATTGTACAGCTGTGTGAGCTCTGGCTGTGCCTGCCGAGGATTTGGGCCCACTGTTTGGGCCCAAATAAGTGTAATGAAAAGACAAGTAAGTGTAATGAAAATAGACAATTTATATTGACTGCAAGACTGGTAAAAAACTTTTAAGCATTCAACTTTTTCCATGCTGGAGCTCAAAAATATAGGTAATTTTATTAAAAAGGGGTCACATTTTGAGCAGAACATCTCATATGACAATGTAAGAAGAAATCTGTGTTGTCGTATTAATATCTCACTGACTCAGTCCCAAAAAATCAGCATATGCACTGGTGAAAAAGCTACTGGCTTGACAATTAACAATTAATTTTATATTAAGTTTGGCAGAATGAGAACAGTGCAGTCAATAGCTCTACCAAACAGCATGATTTATATATCACATTAAATTACACATAAATTCTTTAATGTTATTATTTTAAAAAAAGCACATTAAACTTCTCTTATAAATATTTTAGAAGTAACATAATGGACTGAGTTGTTATTTGTAGTAAGACTTTTATTTCTTCGGATTTTCCATCTGTCCTACCTGTTGGCATGTCAACAGACAGATCAGGGATACAGACATTGGAGACAAATGGCCAGTACGAGACATTGGACATAACTGATAACTGCAACAGGCAGGATCAGATTTGAGGTGATCGTTTTGTAAAGGGTGTTACACTACACTGAAGTAGTTGCTCACTTTTAGCTTGTAAATGTTTGTCAGCTGCTGTAATTGAAAGAGGAACACAAAAGTTGTGACAAGATGTGAAATTTTTCCTTTAAGTATTTCCATAAGTTAGAGAGAGAAGTCTTCAATGTATAGGTCTCCTAATATGCGTTTGTTATCTGCTGACTTTCCTCATGCTGAAAGTCAGAAAGTTTGGAATTCCAATTCAGAGGAAGGGCTGCATCATGCCTTGAAGCCAGGTCCCTCACCGGGGAGGCAGGGTCACTGCCCAGCTTCTCTGGGAGCACAGGTCTGGCACATCTGCCAAGAGCACGCTGCTGCCTCCCCTTGAAGCCCAGCTCTTTCCACGGGCTAATGCAAGGACAGAAGAGCCTCTGCTGCAGCCCGCTCCCAGTCTAACACCACTGTGGGAAGGCTTGTGGTGTGAGCCAGAAGTAGCCCTTGTACTCAGGGAGAGCATGAGCTCAGCAGCGGTACCTACCTCTCCGTCTCCTCGGTCACTTTATGAGCTTTTCCTCACAGAGGAAACCGCAGAGAGGACAGGATTTCTGCATCATTTGTCTTTAAATCCAGTGCTTGTCTTATGACTGCAAGCCACTGCATTATTTATAAAAGGCATACTGCTCTCTTCTTTTTAAATACAACCCGTCCTATTCTGAACACCTTTTTAAATTGAATATTGTCTTATGCACCTTGATTGTGTGTGGAAATATACTGCTTCAAGGTAAAAGGAGAGGAGTTGAATTATTATCCTGAAGGCTGTTTGTACACTTCCATGATCCACCCACTCATCTTACCTTGAGGGCGATGAGAATTGCATGGGCTGGTCAAGAACAGAGCAAAGTACTCAAGTGCTGACTGACAAGGTTGCCCCTCCTAAGTGTTGGCTCTGAGCTCTGATCTCTGAGCACTATTGATACTCGGCAGTGAAGCAGAACTGCTGACGCTCCCGCTGGGCTCCATGCAGAAACCTGAACATCCCCACTGCATTCACAAATTGGAGCCAGAGTTCAAGGAAGAAAACTTAAAGCAGGGATTTTAATCTTAAATGAAAAATGTTTTCACTCTGGCTCCTATTCAGTAGCATACTTAAACATGCACCTAACTTTAAACATTGCAACTCTATTGTGTACTGGAAGGCTAGAAGTCAGATGTGTGATTGAAATTAACTTGCTGAGCTTAGGCCTATATTAAGATAGAAACCTCTAAAGCACCTCTCTTTATTAAAAATATATTTCTACCATGTTCCAGATACAACAGCAGACTGTATTTCTTAATAACTACTTCACAATCTCAGTCTTCCTAATGACACTAGAAACCACTGGTTATCATACCAGATTTAAAGCATGTATATATAGAATGAAAGCTCCATTACAAAAACAGCTATCACAATTGGTCTCACAACTCTTGACTTATTACAGAAGAAAAGCAAATATATATGCATGTGTATCTACATATATGTACATATTTAAGTAATAAAACACAGCGGGTAAAATCCCAGCACCAGGAGAATGAGTAGTTACCTTCCCATGGATTTCAGTAGGATAGGATTTCTCTTCACATTTCTCATCAGCAGTTTGATCGCTTACCTGTTTTCCCTCAAAATATAGTTTGAAGTTTACCCTGTTCCTTTTTTCCCCTACTTCTTGTTTTATAAAAATGAAAACACAACAAACTGTGATTATAAAAACAAAACCTGCACATTTACAAAGGCACAATTTCTTCCCTTCATCTACAGGAAATGTGTCCTTAAGAGTTTTAAAACCACATTAGAATATTAGCTATAACAAAACTAGCTCTTTTGCATGAATCCTTAGAGGTACATATTGAACTTAAAGTGACTATAAAATAACCTACAAAAGTGATTTTGAAATAGTTAGGCCTCCTTAGGAAAAAAAAAAAAAAAACAAAGAAAAGGGAAAACATATAATGCATGCAAACGCTAAAAATGTTATTGGTCTTAGAAATTGCTAGTGAGAGTAACAACACTGCATGGACTAAGCCACCGAAGGGCACATAGTGGGTCTCTAAGGATTCTCGCTACTGCCGTGTGCTGCTGCTGAAATGTAAAGGGGCAAATCAGAGATGGAGGTGCCAAAGATGGTAAATTCAAGGCAATCCTTTAAAAGGAAATGAGTGGGATGGCTTTTTAACACCCAGTTGGTGTGTTATAGAGCTCTTCCCTATGTAAATCTTCCTGCCCTTCCACCGAACAATTCTCCCAACAACTGGAGGTGTATGTGCAGTAGGAGTGGGTAGCTGGGTCAAGTTGTTGGGAGTGGGGGTAATAAAGAGGTAAAAATATTATATCCAGGTGGGTAAGGTGTAACAGGAAATCAAGATGGGAACCATATTTCTGTAAAGGATGCCATCAAAGGGTTGACCATCACTTGAAGGTCATCTCTCTACTACAGGCCTCCCAAAGGCAGAATACCATCCAATCTTATGTGAGATACCTATATATATCGTGTATGTGGCATGCAGCTGGATATGCTGGAAATAATGCTGAAAAGCCCGCGATATGCAAAGCCTTTGACCCTTTGAAAGCTCTAGGCTAGAGCCGGGCTGAGAGATGGGCCTTTCTTCCCTCCGAAGTCACCTTTTAGAGTCTAGTGTGGAAAAATCACCCTCAGCTGCTGAGTCTAGTGTGGACAAGTCACCCTCAGCTGCTAAATTAATTGAGCCAAAAACTGAAGGAGAGGGACCCACGCTTCACCCTTTCCACCTACATGAAAGTCTATATGGGGTGGGGGGGAGGGCTTCCCGATCTGCCAGCTAGACCACTGCTGCCGCTAACACTTTCAAAAACACACCTTCAAATCCTCGTCTAGACATGGCCTTATGCAAGCGGGAGATAAGAATCAGCCCCTGAATGGGTGTTTTGTTATATAACCTCCGACGAGGCACGGGGGAGTTAAACATTTGCAGTAGTTTGTCACATTCCTAAAGCATTACGTTTTCAGCAAAGTGGATTATCTTGTCTCATTTTTCTCTGATGAACAATCAACTGCGGTCTTGACACATGAATTTATTATGCTTGGGTTAGACAAACTAAGCCTTAATAAGCTCCAGTTAAAAACCTCACTTTGTGTTTGTGGAGGGAAAACTCAGCATTTCGGTTGCCTGACGGGGGTATGAAAATGAAATCAGGCTTCTCTGTCCTTATCTAGCTTAGGTTGGATGTCTATATACCAAAGATGTGATTTTTTTTTTTTTTTTTTTTTATGGGTTTTGCTAGATATTTGATTGCTTTGTTGGAACGGTTCCACGGTATCTGACTGAGCTGACCTCCAGATGTATCTCCTCCCGGGCATTATGTTCTGTTTCGCATTATCAGCTGCATGCTCCAAAGGTTAGGTTGTGAGAGCTTGGGTGGGGCTTTTAACTCCTTCTTCCAGCTCCAACGATCGGGGCATGCCTGTTTTCATGTGCTGGCGTGGTTAATTCTACCCAACAGTGAAAGAAAAGCAATACAAACTCAGCTTGATTTAGTAATTGCAGTCATGATTTATGTATAATGGTGTCACTTTATTGAACATTGATTTGATAGATAACGGAAAGCATGTGCCTGGTTTATTTGGAAAGTTTATTCAACACCACAGATCCTTTGAGGAATGTGCAGGAACTTCTAAATATATGGAACAAACTCATCTGGTGTAAATCAGGTGTCTGAACTGACAACAGCAGTAATGGGTAAGGCAATAATTAGTAAGCATAACTATTTCAAGGTGTGTAAAGTAATACAGTTCCAGTGCTGGAGTGTTGTTGATTTACGCCAGCTGAGGATATGGCCTGTAGAATTGACAAGAAATGGCTATGCCTACTAATTACTGAAGCTGCTAATGTATTTCAACCGGTACCGGTTTTATGTCACTGGAAAATTACAGAACTGCTAGCTCTGGCGAATCAGACATCTAAAAGTTTTTGCGATATTTTCAGTTAAGCGGTCAGAAAAGCGAGGCTGCATTTAGTGCTCTGATAGTCCTCATTAGCATTAACCCCCAGCTTGACACACCAATCGGGCTTCTCACTAGCTTAGGCATCATTACTACAATTTGCCCTGGCTTCTTCCTGGATTTAGGCAGGATGAAAAGTTGATTTATTTTTTTTTTTGGTTAGCCTTCTGGCATAGTATGAGGATGCATTTAGGATGCTTTTGAGACTATTAAAGTTTCAGGTAGTCACTCAGAAAGAAGTGCCTGGTGAGTACAGAAAACTACCATACTTAGTATTTCCAACAGCAAATCGTTTATGAGTAGCAACAGCTGAAAACACATGGGAAGTATTTTAAATCCAATGGCTGAGGTAGCTTCTACTTTCTAATTTATGTAGAGGGTATTGAGGGTTATACTACATGCCATATTTTGCCCTGCCAGATTTATGTCTCGGATCACTTCAGTCACAGGTATGTCTTTTTAAGGATTCAAATCACTGAAGGTAAAAGCCCTCACAAACATGAGGACACCGAAGTCCTTCACAGCGTGGCCATAAGTTGAGCTAGCACTCTTTTCTAGCTTCTGCTCTGTTCAATTCAAGACCTGTGGGTATTTTGAAATGCAAGGGTTTTTTTTTATTCCTGGATCAAGTTTCTTTGGAACACCATTGGTAACTGTTGGCCTAACTACTGGTAGGACTTGACCATTTACAAGGATTTTTAAGACCGAGGTCTCTGCCCTGGCATTACTCATACTGCTGCTGACAGGGTAACAGTGAAGCTCCCTCAAAATTTTCAGGCTCTAACTCAGCCATTCTCAAATATATTTGCATGGGAAATAACTAAATCTTTGTTGCTCCTTCCCCAAGAGGAGGTTCCCTTTGTACCGTTTTGGGCTGGAAGACAAATGAGTGAGCCGAAGACTGCTCACATTCGTAGAGTCACTTGCTTTATTTACACAGCCAGTAATCCTGGAAAACAGATGGTTACAGAAGCATGCAGGCAATTCCTTCACCCTCCATTCCCCGTTCAGTGCTAGTACATAAGGTGCTGGAAACCATGTTACCTCTAAAGCTGAATGTAATTCATATGATAAGAATTAGAAAGGAAATATTGCCTTAAAGAATTAGAGTTATAAATCTAACAATTGTTGTTCTCAAGAGTAAAAATCTGGCCCACATGCTAACAAAAAAAATTTATATATCTGTGTAGACCTCTGTGCAGATCTGTGTATACATCTTGTGACCTTTGCTAGAAAAATATAAATAAAGAGGAGAGCTCAGGTGTTGTGATATTTTCTTGCTTTCACAGTCTAAGCCAAAACCTGATTTTAATTGTGGCAAGTATCTTTGTGTTAACATTTATTTTTCTTCCAAGTGACAGGCTATATTGTGTTATAATGTTAATCCATTTTGACAATACAGACAGGATATCTCCATAAGAACCAGACCTTAACAAGACTTTCTATTGACCTTTACCACCTAACTAGGTTATTTTCATAATTTAGCTTGATTATCCTCACTTCAGCTATGAAGAGTCACAGTACTTTAGAAAAAATTTAAACTAAAACCAAATTGGCCAATACAAAAAATTCTCAGATTTGAGATGCTTCTTGAGCAGATGTTTTAAGTTTTAAATGAATATGTTGGTTTTAGTTTACTTGTTCTAATATTATTCAATACTGCTGTGCCTGCTTTTACTAACAGAACTGCTAATAAACCATTATGAAAGCAGAAAAAGTATTATTTGGTATTAAGCCAGATTGGTATTTTTAATCCATTCCTCTTTCTTCATTGGGTTTATTAACCACAGGGTTAGCTACAGCAACATGTAAGTACCTGACATTTAAACAACAAATCATGTCCAAGTTATTGTGCTCATCCATTAGATCTCCTATGTTTTCCTTAATCTCACATAGAGAATAAATATACTAAGCCTGATTCTTTACTATCTAAACTGTGAGTAGTCATTATGCCCATGCAAGACAAACACAACATGGAAAGAAAAAAATCTGATTTGGTAGCATAATGGATTTACTTTGAACTCATCACAATAATTACACAAGATGATCAGTGATGAAGAATCCGGCTCATTATTCCTAAGAAGCAACTATCTTTTAGCTAGTACTGCATATCAGAGATATCAAGACCCTGTTTTTTGTACAGTGATTATTATTAGTCCAGTTGCCAATCCAAAAATCATATTCGATTGTCTCATGTCCAGCAGAACACTAATCTATTTCTCTTCTTACTTCTTCCTCTATGCTTGCATAGACAGGTATATTAATCTGTTCTGCCAAGAGCAATCTCTTTATCTATGCAGAACTAAAATGATTCTTCACTCTTATCAGTATCTGCATCTGCATATATGCAGAAGATAAACCAAAAATATTTCCTCACCCTGTTTTTTTGTCAGTTCTCTGCTTGGAGGGTGATCAGATCATCTTTAATTGCATACTGAGCAACAAATATCTGACATTTGAGTTTGATTGACTAAGAACTGCATTTTGTTGACAATATTAATATGCTCTTGTGTTTTATGTCTATCAATTTTTAGGAGTTTAATCAGGTTAACACTTTGCTGAAGACCCTCAAGATTACCTCATTCTGGCAATACCTAATGCTAGTCATTCACCAGATAGCACCAAGCTAAATTCCTTCACCTGAAAGATATGGGATGTGTCACATCCCAGTGTATCCTGGGAAGGTAAGTGGTAGTGAAAATAGATCCACTTCTTCTTCTTAGGGAGGAGGTTTCAAAAGCGGATGATCCAACCAAACAGCTTGCTAACAACAAAAATGGGCGGACCCACCCCTCCCCTTCCCTTTCCTCAGGCACTGCTCTGATCTCCTGTCAAACAGATTAAGCACAGTAGAATGGCTGAATGAATCATCTTCTGAGGGCCTAGTGACCTCACCAGAGCAATTTCACCATCATCTCTTTGGAAGGCAGGATCAAGACCGTAGGGAGACTCTGAAGTAATTTATCTGTGGGAGGAGGAATCTGAAGTTATATGATCCTTAGCTTGGCTGCAGGGATAGGTTTTCATACAAAGTTTTCATGAGACTGGAAACTGTGCTTAAAATTTCATTTTGATAGTGTTTGGCTGTTTGGTTCGTTTTTGAGAGGTACCTAAGACTCTAACTAAAAGGCAGATAAATAAATGAATGAAGAGGATCTTCTCATCTGTTTGTCAGCCCATGAGTCAGCATGATGAGAAGATGCAAGGTGTGACCCAAGTGCATCTTTTGGATGATATGTTAAAGCAAAGTTCTGACCACTTATGGTCATTAAAGATCCCACCACAGTAATTATATCTGTAAAGTCTGTTAACTCTGATGACCTGGCCAAGTGCCAAGTCTAAAAATTACATTCTCCCTTCCAACATTCCCACTTTGTTTCAAATGGATACTATAGCCTTCATTTCCTCTCCAAAACAGCTATGCTGTTGTAGGCCACTAAATTCTTCCTGTGTTTCACCACAAAGCTTCAGCGCAGTAGTAGATTAAACAATCATTATATGGTTTCTGTATCAGCTTGTAAAGCAAGGCAGTATTTCACAAGATGAAAGGCACTATAAAAATGTAAACTACTAATACTTTAGAGCCCGTTCACTGCAATACGAAATTTGGCCAGTGGCAAAAAGTACAGTCAGCTGAGACAGTGTTGAGTAGTTCCATTAACCACTGATGTGCAACATCTCTCCCAGCATGTTTAGTGTCATGAATGCATAAGTTTGACCTAAAAATCAGATCTCTATGTATATCATGGTACTGGCTTGGCTTCCTTTTTAGATCAGATTCCCATCTGATTTAGCTGATGTTAAGCACAAAAAAACCCCAAGTAGTACTTGGGCTTTTTGTGTGTGTTTAGTTGCCTGCTTTGAGGCCAGTCCAAAAAGGAAGAGTGCTAGACAAAACTCATTGCTGTAGCGGGTCAACGCAGTAGTGTAATTTAGCTAAGGTAATAGCAGAGTCATAAAGGACACAAAACAAGCCGTCTGTGTAAAAATAAAGTTATCTCCTGCCTGACGCCAATGTTGGGTGCTTAGAGAGAGAACCTAAGAGAAGGGCACAGCTGTAGCAGTATTTCTCCTGGTAGTATCTCCCCAAATTCTCCCAGCTTCCAGGAGTCTGCAGGACTGTACACAAAGAAACAGTGCACAGAATGGATTACCCGGTGGCTTGAGAAATGATATACAGATGTAGCTGATGCTGAAAATACAATTTGCATAATATGGTAATGTATGCATTATAGTTCCAACTACATACGTGATCAAAGCATCCATTGTAAATGATAATGCAAATTAATTTTAGGCTCATTATTATTAATTGAACCTGAATAGAAATCAGATCCAGTAAAAATAGACTAAAGAAACAAACTGAAACTATGTAGGGAAACAGTCATTAATATGATTATTCTCTCAGACTTACAGTTAGGTACATGCTCCTTCTGCCTGTGTTTCTCCTTCTGCCTCCTCTGGTATGATTTCAGACACAAATTCTCCATTATTCTGCAGCTCGTGCTCCTGGTTTCTCTGTTGATGTTCATGTCACTCTCTCAGCACACTTTCTCAAATGTATTATTAAGGTCTGCATGGTCTAATAGGTTGCCATTACCCTGAGCTTTATTCATCCCTTTTCCAAACTAAATCAAATTTGAGCTTGAATAATGTTGATAGGGACATTTGCCTAAACTAAGTTTGTTACTGCAGTAATGGGGTTGTTTTTGTGAATTAATGGGTCATTTGTTTTTAAAAACAGAACACCAGTATGTTCCTGATGTTCCTGCCCCTTCTAATAACTCTTTAATGGTGATCTTTTGTCCTGTTGTAATGGTTTCTAGTTTCCGCAGTGGCTTATGCCTGGAGACAGGAGAAGGATAAAATACTGGGAGACAGGAGAAGGATAAAATACTGGGATCGAGCCACTATCCAGCACTGAAGTTTCTGTCCTAAAGTGGGTTTTAAATCATTTAATCATGTAATGTAATTATACCCTGATTTTCACTAAATATACTTAAATCTGGTGAGACTACATTTCCTTTTTTTTTTTTTCCTAGACAGTACTGGAGAGTGTGATCTTCAGTGACTACAAAATTATTTAGCATTGATGATTCTCATTAACAACCGTAAGAAACGCAATTCTCCTTAGAATTAAAGCCACCATAAGGATATGAGCATCTTTTATTTCTCTGTGAATATTTTAACTTTATCATAAACCTACTTTCCGTATAGGATAATGCATTGGGCAAAGGTTGCACACAACTGTAGATGCAAAATTATATTAAATTTCTTCCTAAATTGAGGAAGCGAAAGAGGACAGATAAAATTCGTGATCTCATTCCTAGGAACATTCCTGTCTGTCTCTCCTTGGTAAGATATTAACAACTTTATTCTGGCATTTTAAAGGAAATACCATTTTAAGTAACAATTAATCTTATTCTTTTCCTTACTGTTATTTTTATTTTCCTTGTTATACACCTTATGATTTGTTTACATGTGGCACTCTAAGAAGTGTTAATTAAACTGCATATCTCATTTTATTTTTTTTACAGTTTCTACTATATTGACACTTAAAATTGCAATGAAGTTGCACGGAGCTTATTATCTTTATATCACAGTAGGTACAAGTTAAAACCCAATCAGTTTCCCAAAGTCATTTAGGAAAATGTGGTGGAGCGATGTTGTATTTGTACCACAGTGGCCGCCTCTGAACTAACATGGCTATTGATCTCATACTGCTTGTATCACCTACAGGGAGCAAAGTTGGAGTGACAATTGGAAGACTAAAGGAAAGTATTTTTGTCCCTGCCCCTTGCTGGTTACTCACACTTCTACCCTGCTGTATTTGAAATGTTCTCCCCCTGTCTCCTCTGAGGTGAATACAGGCAAGGAAAAGCTGAAACTCTTTTCCCATTTTCAAACATAAAAACATTCCGCTTGGGAAGTCCCCATAACCAAATGTGCCTGCAGCATGTGCAGACACTAACAAAATTAGAACATGCCCACAAGATTGATTTTGTCACCTTTATTCATGATAAATGGCGTTTTACTTCATATGTACTCACTGAGGTCAGCAGGACCTGAAGCAGAGTATGCAGGTATTGATTTTGAATCCTGGACCAGAATCCCCCACTCCTCCCAAATTTTACATTTTTCAGAAATGCTGGTCACTGTTTTAACAGCTCTAAAACTGGATGTTGCAGGTGTCCTGTATTGACAGCTGCAATTTTACGGATGCTATGCAGCACAGGATGTCCAGTCTTATTAACGTTTCAAGACATAGGAAATGCAACTCAGTCTCTGAATGCAAAAGAAGGAAGGAGCCTTTCAAAGTTCAAGGTAAGTGCCATTATTTTTAGGTTGTTGGAGGGGGAGAGAACGTTTAATGCTCCTTTACTTAATTTAAAGTACTTAATTTTAAAACTTGCTTTTCATTTTTAATGTTTCCTACAAAAATTCAAGACGACTGTGGAAAACAGTACATGCTGATATATATAAATCAATCACAGACTTTCATACTTGTACGCTTCTAGCTTCCCCCTCCCCAAAAGCCCACAGTAGTTAAAGGAGGTTCACAAGTGGGAAATGCAGAACTGCCAAAGATTTGGACCCTCTTCCTGAAGACAGACTGAAGAGAAGACAGCATCCAAAATACAGAATGCTACGTAGAAGCCTTTGAATCAGAATGGTAGTGGTGGGGGTAAGTACACAAAATGCTAAACAAAAACAACAAAAAAAAAAAGTAGAAAAATACACGTGTTCACTGCACTCAAAATTAGTCTGTTGACCTTGTGTCCTGAGGCCATAATTTACATCAGCCATTCAGGAGGGTTCAAAATCTGACTAAGTATTGATGTGGACAACAGCAAATTCTCAAGGTATAAAACAAAGTTTTCTTAAAGTTGTATTGGAGAGGATATACCTTCCTATGTTTTAAAGCATAAAGCGGTTCCTGATCATCAAGAGCAAGGAGGAATTCTTTCCTGAAAATATATGTTTATTCCTTTCTGGGTTCCTTGCATTTTCTCTAAGCTTCTGCTCACTAATAGTATGATGATGGAAAACATGGACTACTGTGGTCTGATCCAGCATTGTGATTCCTA
Organism: Numenius arquata; assembly: GCF_964106895.1. Classification (NCBI taxonomy): domain Eukaryota; kingdom Metazoa; phylum Chordata; class Aves; order Charadriiformes; family Scolopacidae; genus Numenius; species Numenius arquata. Next base: position 32,463,023 of record NC_133576.1, on the reverse strand, counting down.
CAGCTCTACTGAAAACGGATATTCAATAAATAAAATTCCTTGTGACGTGCAAAAGGATGAAAGGGACAAAGCACTCCAGGCCAAGGTCAGAAAGCCCCTATGAGATCTATTCTCGATTACCCACTGTACTATTTTTTTCACGTGGATTATTCTTGCAGACTTTGACTGTCTCATGACTTTCAGTCTCATAGGAATTTTTTCAGATATTGACAATAGGTGTTTTGCCTTAGATGGCAAGCATGACAAACTGTAAAGTCACATACTAGATATTCTGGGATGTGCTCATATCCTAGTATGATCTCATTTTAAGGAATGTGATTGTGACTTTCCAGCATTTTAAACTGAAATCAGGATTTGGTTGTAGACTACTGCATACCATGTAAAATACTGCCTCTCTATGAATTTCAGCTCATGTCAATACATCTTCATAGCCAATGCTGGAAAGCATCACCAATTACTGTGGCTGTTTACAGTGCACAAGAACAGAATATTTAATTTTACCAGCCTCTAAGGAAAACAAAGCTGAATTTGAACTCTAGTTAAAGTTTTGCTGATTACTTTTGACCTTTCTGGGACAAAGACATGAAGGTCACTGGAGTCATGATTTTTTTCACATTCTGCTTGTCTTTGTCATTCCCCTAATAATGCAGAGGACTAGAAACAAGAGCTGGGTGGTGTTTTTTTCCCCCTGCCTGGAAATCTATTTAGATTAGTCACCAGGTTTTCCAGTCTATGGTCATTGAAGGTCATTTGGATTATAGCTGAAATTCTCAATTGGAGCCTCATCTTGTAATCAGAACTTAAAACCCAAGTGAGGTTTTGTATCTCCTCTGAAAGGGTAGGTTGTTGTATGATTAGCTTCAGAATGTTAAATGGACTGTCTGTGTAATGACGGGTAATTTTGGGGGGCTTAAATTGCACTATGAGAAGACCTGTCTTGAATAATAAGTACTGGGCTATATTATAAAGAACAGTATTCTAGGCTTCTCCTAAATGCTAATTCTATTACACATTAACATTTCCTTTGCTGTAAAATGGCAAAAGGCAAGCCAGCAAGATGTAAAAATCTTGCAAAGTGCATTTTCACTTACAGACTGTTCCTAAGTGCAAGCCGTTTCCTGAAAACGTCCCTTAAATAAGCATCCACTTGCAGTGGTCGTCATTATATAGTCAGCATCTGCTAATAGCTGTTCTAGAGCCTTGGTTGCTGGCAAATACAGAGTATTTGTTGTAATCCACAGAGTGATGGAAATGGGTGTATAAGTTTTACACGAATTTTTAAAAACTATTTTTAGCCCTAGGTATGAAACATCAGTGACACAGTGTAGATGTACTTCTAGGGGCAGTTCATAAAGTCTGGCATCCTGCATATTCTTTGAGGCTGCAAGACTAGTGACAGTCTGAAAACCCTTTTTTTAAAGTTTATTTATTTATTGAATAATTGATTGATTGTTTTAATGTCTCTTTGGCCCATGTGCAATTCAAACCTAAATACAAATATATACTTTTACATTTTTGTATGTATGTACACATATATATATAACCAAAACTGAAGACTCTGTGAAGGAATAAATGCAACCATGCCATGATATTGCTATGGAGGTTATTATTTTGATTTGTTAGGTTCAACCAACTTTTCAGACAACATCTCCTGACCTAGAAGTTGACCTTTGATTTCTTCATTTCTATTATTTTTTAGGTTCCTGGCTTCAGAGACCAACCCATAGATAGCTTTACCATGTTCCATCTCCCTGTTTACCAAAGTTGCTGGCTCCCTTCCTGTGTGTCTGTTTGGCTTCCTCACAACTGCTTGGATACAAGCAGGAGGTTATCTTGCAGAGGGTTCAGTGTCAGACACTGCCCTGTGCGATGCCAGCTTGGTGAGTATCTCCAGTTGCCTCATGGATATCACACTACAGTCCACCACCATCACCATCATAACCTACAACATCAGCTCTTCGTTTGCTCCAGCAAGTGTTACTGTCATTCTTATTGGTAAGCTGGAGCTTCAGCAAATCTCTGTAGGCAGCTGGTGGATCCACAACTTGGCCCCATTCCTTAAGGAGTGTGAATCACCCTTTGGGAACACCTTTTTTTTTCTTCTCTGGGCTTGCAGGAGCTGACATCACCCAACTCTTAAGCTTTTCTCCAGAACCACTAACCTAATGCCAGATTACCTTTATCCATTTGTCTTCTTTAGTCACCATCCAAACAGATCTCCTTTTAACTGCTTACTTTCATACATTGACTTTACATGGATTAAAAAGAGTTCAGGGGATTTCAAAATACTCCACTCCAGTAGATTCCAGCTCAGCAAGTCCACCAGCTTCCCAGAAGTCACAGACATCACAAACATGCGTGCATCCCTATTGTCTGTGTTTTTTAATCTGTGACATACTCTGTGATACAAAGTATGTCACCGTTGCTTTGCTTTGTTTTCCCTGATGGAAAGATGATGGAAAGCTGCTGTAACTGAATGTCTGGAAAAAACCCAACCACATAAGGAATCAATACCATTCAGAGCTATCTGCATTTTTCAGTTGTCATTAGCCAAAGTAGACCCTAACTGCTTTGGAGAACAGAAGATGACAAAGGTGTAAAGCAACTTTATTTTACTCAAATCCATTTTGGGATTCAGATGCATCCCAGGGATCTGGGCCTACATTTCGAAAGCAGGTTATTTGGCTGAGGCCAGGCTGACTTTTCCAGCTAGCCTCCTTTCTCCACAGCTGAGATCTCAGAAGAAAAAAAAATTAGTTTAACTCACATTAAAAGGGCACCTTTAACTCTAAGTACCGTTCCCAGACAGCCTCCTGCTTCTCTCAGGCTGGCAACCAACCACCAGCGTATTAGCGAATGCATTTACTTTTTGATGAAGTACAGACCTTAAAAAGCTAAGCCAGATACAAGGTTCATGACAGACAGCAAGGTCTTTCACTGCAGAGAGAAACGTGCAGCCACAGAAAGAGACTGCCTACAATGTATTGTAGGAAGACTACAGTTCGAGATATTCTGCTTTTTAATAGCCATGTAGTCTCTTGGATGCATGTGGATACTATGCTGACTATAAGGGTCATTTCTCCAGCAGCAGTGTAGGTAGCTGTGTATTCTCTGTTAGCACATGATTTAGTTGATGTTCCTGAACCTAATGAATTTTGGCGGCAGGAATGATAATAGCAGACAATTGTTTGTCCCCAGTCACTAAATTTTGTTACAGAGTTAAAATAAACCTGTCTGCTTGACTAGTCTCATGTGTAACAAAAGAAAAATAACCCTTCACAAAGAATCATTTTCAAGCACCATTTTACTTTTGGTCTTAGGCTCACAAATGCCTTTCATGTTTTCTGATATGTCAGATATCATAATGCAAAATAAATAACCAAGGGAAACACACAGAGATATGTTCTGGCTGGCTTGTGATGGAGAAAAAGAGTTTTCTGCCGCTTCCCTTACCTCCGTCCTAGTCTTTTTTTTTTTTCTTTTCTCCCCCTCCCCCCCCATGCTTGCAATAGATGCTTCTTCATAGCGTGTTCATGAAACACTAACATTATTTTAATGCTCTACCATTTTGCGGCATTTTGGAGCCCAGTCACAGCTCAGGACCCCCACTGAGCTAGATATTGTGCAGACGGAACAAAGTCAGCCCTGGCTCTGAGGACAGCCCATCCCACACTCCACCTCCCATGGCCACAGGAGACTAACATTGTAAATGTTGATGCATTCAACACATCTGCCGTGCATGCAGATCACAGAGACAATGACATTGGCTGAGACATTAGGGGGTTTGCAGAATTGCCTATTGGTTGCTAAATACATCTTTCAAATGTAACCATTTTTTTTAAAAAAAGTGTAAAGCTGGTGTTTGCCCCAAGAGACCCATGTGATTTCAGCCTTGAAGGAAACAGAGGAACATACAAGTGCAGCAGGACTTCTTAGGTCAAATATTTAAAAGTCCTCCAGTCACCTAGGAACTCACAGCCTTAATTTCAGAAGTGAATTGGAACCGAATTTCAAGGAACAAAGAACTTTATACATGTTCGCAAGGAGGACAAGATTTCCATTTCACTTTTCAAAATACTATCCCTTCTGTTTAAAAAGCACACTGCTACATACAGACCCACTACTGTCATTCCAGAACAGAGAGAGAACAGCAATAATTCTGTGCTGGTTAACCCAATGCAGTGCGTGCCCACTAACAATAGCTATATCAGGGCTGGAGAGAAGAAAAATCTATCTTACATTCCTGCAACAGGACTTTTTTTCTTTTTGGTACATGAATCACAATTAAATTTTACTGGAGCCAAAGTTAAACTTAAAACCAGAATCCTATCCTCCTCTGGTCCTTAGCTCTAGCATTGACTTTACATTGAAGCCATCAAATAAAACTTCAAAATGCCATAGGACCAGTGACCTCCCATTTGGCATCATTTTGCATTTTTTTCATAAAAGCAAACCTGTTTGTGCTAGAAACAGCTATAGGCATTTGACTCATTAAATTTTTGTTTGAATGACTATTTTTTTCTGATCAAAATGAAATGTTATTTCTAAGTTACCCACAAAAAAAGATTGATTAAAGCTCCTTCCTAAAACAAAGCAGACTTTCTGTCTTTCAAAGTAGGGATCATAATTAAAGGTTGTTATTACCTTTTCCTATGAAGTTATTTGGGCAATTAAATCTGTAAAGATTTTTTTCTTCCATAAAACTAATAACTGTGTCCCTTAAAATAACGATAACAGAGTGGATCCATTAATTCTAGCAAGATAAATAAAATTGCTCTCTTCCTTACAATTTTTTGCTTTTGACCTATAGGTCAAATTAGGATAATACTTCCTGTTAATACTCACATGTAGCTCTTTAAGGGAAAATGTTGGCAGTGGCTTAAAAGCCGTTTCAAACAATGAATGATCCAGCATTCTTGCTTAAAGTCCCTCATAAAAATCTCTTACTTCCCAGCCTGTAACCTTTCAAGGTCTGTTCCTGAAACTGGCCTCCAACTGCTGTTGGGTTTGCACTTGCTGCCGTATGGTGCCCCCCTGTTCTGTAGGTGATGCTGTTCAGGGAGATTCCTGGCATCTGTATAACACCCTCGAGGTGCTGCATGCTATGTTTTTCCAAATTGTCTGCTGGTTCATTAAAATGCAGTGAAAAATTCTGTACTTTTTAGATGTCGACGGGGACAGCTTCAGGGACATGATATTGCTTGGATGGAGTAAGACCTTTGGGACGCAGACCCATATCTGGAACTTTAACCAGTGAAAATGAACAAGGCCTTGCTTATTACTTGCAGTTGAGGAACTTTCTGTGCATTTTTGAAGGGTCTCACACTACTCTTATTAAATACCCGTCACACTATTTTCCACTAATAGACACTAGGGCTACACTCTGCACAACGGGGTCAATAGGCGTTTTCCCACCGATTTCAACACTTCCACATATGATAAAACTTGCAGCCACAGAAAATCCTGTGGCACGTGAAATACATTGTTTGGGCCGTAGCCTTAGCTGGTAGAAATTTGGCATAGCTCCCTTGACTGCATTAATGTAAAGTCAATTTGCATCAGCTGGCCCTAGAAGTTGATTTATTGTTTGGTCACTTAGCCTTGGTCAAAAACTATCATGCATGTACATAATTGCATGTGCAGAGCAGTTGATGCATAAAGAGAAAATGTGTTTTAAAAAAAACATTAAAAGTATGTTTAGAAAGCCACAAGGTTATTTTTACAGAGCTTATGGCAAATTTCTGATACACTAACCACCTGCAAAGGCCATGCTAACTCCTTTCACTTAGAAAGCTTCCACTTGGTCTTTGTCTTTACAGCCAAAGATTTCAAGGACACGGCTTGTTGCTTAATTCATTTGATCCTATTGGCTAGCTGTCAACAAAAGTGACAATCCTGTATTTGTAACGTCATAAACTTCCAAGTATGATGTTGTAAACTGAGGACCATGACTTTGACTTAAGGGCAGGAGCAGATGGCTTGGGCACTTATGATCTTGTTTTCAGGAAGCGAGACCTTGCAGTCACGACACTAAAAAGTTAGTTCATTGGAAAAGAAGGCAAGAAATGATTTTGCTGAAGTGCCCCTACTGTTTCTCCAGGCCTTCCCAAAAAACCGTAATAGATTTCTAAGATCTGCGCGAGACTGCATATTTATTGCGCTGAATGAAATACGGGTTGCATGAATTCTGCTGGTGTGACATTCAACCCACTCGAATATTATGAGTTTGACAGTTTGACTCGAACTCGGTTTATTTCCCACTTGAGAGACTGGAAGGGAACAGATGGGGATGTGAGAACGACCAGGGAGGGGAAGAGCGTGCAGCAGCTTGTGCTGCCGGGCCCGGTGTCAGCGCACCTCCCTGCAGCTAGTCAGGGGTTGTGACCGCCATCTAGAAGTGGTTTTCCAGACATTATTAAAGCTGCAGAAGCACATGTAACTCTTAAAGCAGGCATTAAGCAGCCCCAGAAGGTAAGAGAAGGTCTGCTGAGTACGGGCTGTGCCAAATTTAGCGCTGGAAGGGAAAAGGTGATAAAGGTCAGCTTCACAGGTCTTGTAGGACGCTGGCTGTCTCAACTGATCGTCAGTGCCATCGGGCATGTCCCTACATTAGTGCTGAGTTAGTAGATAACTAGCTGCATCATCACAATATTTACTCCGCCAGTTTGAACACTTTTTTTTTTTTCCTGTTAATAGCATCTCTCTTTTTTAAACGTTTTGTGTATTTTCAAGTCTTTTGTCTACTTACCACATTTTGTGTCCTTATTACATATACTGCTTCGTCATATATTTACTGAAAATTAATGTAGAAGAACACTTGTCATGTTCCAGAGTCAAAATACTTTGCAAACATTAACTAATTAATAATGTATCACTTATTTTCAGGCATGCTAGCATGCTTGAATGCCGAGTGAAATTCTGCTAAATCATTGTCTCCCTGCATGTCCCCTGCTCTTTTGCTAACCCATTACATGGTTCAAGAGTCCGATTATTGAGTTTGGTTATAGACAGCAAGGCTGATTCAAACTTCTGATAAGCACATGATTTCCGAAATGCCTTTATAATCCGGCCCAGGCTTCTAAACAAAGCTCAATGTGACACATAGCTGTGTCTGAGCGCATGAGGTATGATCTTAAAATAAGCTGAATGTCTTTTATCTGACGAAATACAACCTCCGTTTTAAGAAGGCCTGTCCCCAGGCGGCCGGGACTTTGCCCAGGAATCAAAGAGGTTTTACTATTTTGTTGTATATTCCAATGGAGGCCCTGAACTGAGAGCACTCTGTATGCCAACAGGGATACTGCGGTAACGCCAGCCCTGCCTTATGCAGTAGCTCAGGCCAGGGCCTTGCATTTAACTCCTTGCCAGCCAAGAGGACTCCCACAGTTGCTCTCGAGATAGAAAACCAAGACACAAATCTTATAATTAACATCGGCTATGCCCATGTTTTATAGAGCCTTGTAACCAGTTTGGTTCAAAGGTGTTTGTTTTCGCTGCAGAGTTTACAGAGGCTGCGCCTTTATTTATCCCAGGACACCCTTATAAATGTTTGAGTGCAAGGCTCAGTTACTGCAATTCCCTCGTAGCAGGGGTTTGCCATAACTCAGCTTGTTCATGAGGCTCGCTCACAGAGCTGACAGCTTGAGCGATATTGCTCCCACCTTGCTTTCCCTGATTTTTGCCAGCATTTGTATCACATTCCCCTTTCTGTTTACCGTCTCCCCGCTGCCTTAGCACGACGCACACTGTCGTCTTGAAAGAAACACAGGGCGTTGCAGAAGTGCTTCAGGAAAACATCCCTTCCTGCAACTTCTAACAGACAGATTAAGTCATCTGCAAATCCCGATGCTGCTTCGATCGTTTTGGGTGATTTTTTGTGAGGAAATTGTGGGGCTTATGGTTTTGGTTTTTGTTTTACAAATACGGGAAGAGCGCGCTGGCTCTAGAAAATGGATGCTCTTAGATCAAGAGCATTGAGCACTGCTTTCATTCGGGTACTACAGCCAGATGAGATGACTTTTAAAGATTCGCTTCCTAGAATGAGTGATGCCCTTCTAGGATGTATCATCCACTTACCAAAAAGAACAAAAGGTACAGTATGTACATATTCAAAGGTAACATCACTGAGGAAGGAACAACTAGTCTCTCTCTTCATGGGAGGCTTATCTGAATTCAGTATACCAGTTCTTTTGAGTTTGCGATGTTTACAGTTTAGTCACAAATGTTTTTCTACATTTTCCACCTCACTTGAGTGTTCCAAAGCCTAATACGAGAGCAAGCAATGTGCTTTTTCTGGTATGCAGAAACCAGTATGCCCTACTTTTCACTTTCCTTAGAAAAGATTTTTTTTTTCTTTGGAGAGTGTTCTGTGGCAATGCAATGAATCCTCCTGCCTGCTGTTTTATAGCACGCTATACTCCCAAGGTCAATCGATTAATATTCTTTATCAGTCATTAAACTTCTGATTAACTCTTGTGATCCCTGAAAACATTACAGAACTTGCACAGAACAGTTCTTGTAATGATATTCGTTGCTCTTTTCATTCTTTAGGTTAGGAATGAGACTGAAACCACTAGAATCTAGGTAACAAAATATATTTTAAGAGAACTGCAATGGCATCTAGGCACTGATACAGACACAGCACCTCTTCTGTGTCGTGCAGAAATTAAACCGCCTGCGTAAGAACTTATTGCTTCTAGGACTCCCAGACCAGTCCTTATAAATAGCAAACTTGTAAATAGTTTGACAGCCTTCAGGGACGGCTGACCTTGAATTCCCTTCCTATGAGTATATCTAAAGATTGTGTAAGCAATCCATGTTAAGCTACTCCTGTATTTATAAAACTTATAGAAATGAATAATGTAGCAAACCTGGCTTGGAAGCAGCTACTGTTTTGACTGTTTTACTGTTCCACAGCTGTAATACAGGGATGAAGGAACATCCAGCCATTAGTTCATCCTTGCCCTTAAGGAACATCACTCCTATGATTAGCCTAATGCTTTTTGTTTGTAATCCATTCAAACCCTCAGGCCTCCTAATCTAGTTCTCACTCCCATGCTACATGTAAAAATGAGCAGAATAGCCCAAAGTGAAGCAATTTTTTAGTATTATGCCCAGGTCCAGCTTATGGATCTATTTGTCCCAGGTCCTTGGAGTTGTTTGTCTACCCTAAATGTCAAAGAAGCAGACTCCCATGAATGCTCCTGTCTTTGGGGATTCCCAGTTGTTGCTCAGACATCTGCAGGCGATGAGCAGAGAATGATTCAGAAAAAAGGGTTGTGACTGAGGTGTGTTTCCTCGATTTAAAGAGAACATAATGTAAAGCAACCCTTTGGGTTTTTTGACAAGTGCCAGGGACTGCATCAGAGACCAGAAAACCCAGGTTTCACAGCTCATGCTGATCTGTGCCTCTTTCAAAACTCACATCGAGTATTTTTCAGCTACTGACTTCAAAAAACACAAGCAAATACAACCATACATTTCCACCCCAACTGTTAATTCTGATTGTCGACATACTTCAGGTATTTCTCTTTACCTTAACTTTTATTTTCAAGGCACTGGTGTAAACTGGAACATTTCCACTAGATAAAACTGTTGATTCATGGTGGCAAATAATTTAGTAATTTCTTTTATGGATGCTGTTAAGTAGAAAGTACTACATTTGTTTGTTCTGTCAGCTGAGCACTTAATTGCTCTAGTGAGATACTTATTGCTATTTCTTCAGGCTAACTTTGCAAACGTAGCTTAATAGGAAAATGTATAACATTATTATTAAACTAGAAATTACATGTGTTCTACTTGGACTTGCATTTAAATTTGCTTAATATTCTCTATATATAATTTAATGTATCTTGTCCTCTGTTTAGAGTTGACTGATAAAAGAATAATAATCGGAGGTCATTTAAAGTAGTAGTAGAGAAATATATTTTTTTGTAAAATTGAAAGAAATGCACCGATTAGGTGGAAAATTGAAATTTCCAATGTGTCTTGAGCTCTTTTGGTTTTAAGAACCCTGATTATACAGTGTTAATGCCTCCAGCTGAAACTCAGTATTTAAATTGGTGCATACAGGAATAGGGGAATATAGATTTGCAGTGCATTGCTTGGACCTATTGAGTTAGGGCCATTTTCGAGGGTTTACAGTAAAAAATAGGTCTGGGATGGAAGGCACCAGAACATAGGAGCACTCTGATTCCCACACAGAGCTCCTGTCTGCTGGCCGCTCAGCAGCTCCCATGCAACCCATAAAACTGGATTTTCCTTCTCACGGAAACCAGGAAGCAGGTTCCCAGACCTAATCTGAACATGCAACCAGATACACTGGGAATTGCTGCCAGGCTCCGCAATTCAGCTGTTAACAGTGCAGGATTGGTAGTCTACTCCTGATCACTACGACTATGTTACAACAGCAAAACGCAAGATAGGAAAAGAAGAGTAGCCCGTCACCAAAATAGCTTCACCAAGGACTGAATGTTACATCAAAGAATAATAAGGCTCAAGCTTACAGTTAAAAACTAGTTAGCCCAGTCATAGAACTGCAGTCCTGTAGCGCCAAACATAAATGAAGAGAGAAATAGGGCTTTAAAAAGCTGCTTAAATACAGCAGTACTTCATACAGTAAGCCAGTAAAGACAAAATTTATCTTGCACTTATATTTCAGATCCAGAGACAGACATTTTGCTTTGGAGGTGCAAGCAGTATGCAGAAGAACAGAATTTACCAGCCCAGGTGCAGTCCAAAACATTAACAAAATTCCTGAAGCTTTAGAGACGCAAGAACAGATTCCTTAATTGCCATGAGTTGAATTTCACGTATGTGGTTTAACAGAACTTCCCTTCAAGGAGGACAGTCACTCAGTGCTACAAAAGGGCAGTTGCTTTGTTAACAAATTTGTTTTATTTCACTGAGTGATGCAAAAAAGATTGGGACTCTCAATCCCCATCAGATGTTAACAGGGAATGCTGAAGAGGTTATCACTGCCAGCTGCCTGCCCCATCCTTATCCCAGAGGCTACTGCCACTGTTGCTAGTTAGCACAGAACAGGCATCACGTCTGCACCTCCACCACCAGAGTTCATAACCCAGCATATTAACTTAAATTGCCACTTATGTCACTTTAATTTGCCAGACTTTAATTTGCACAGCAGGAACCACGGTGCGTCCAGCCCCAGCCATGGCCTCTACTGGGAGAGGGGGATGTCCAGCTGAGACTGGCAAAATCCAACATGGATCCCAACTCACAGTCTTAACTCTCTGATTTTTCAGGGACGTGTTTGTTATACTGTACCATTACACCAGTTATTTATGGTACTCTGCAAAGGTTTGTTACCAGCATTGGCTTTTAATTGGAGCTGGAGGGGAACTTCTAACTGAAAATATCTTTCACTGATAACTACAGATGCTTCAAATTTGGAGATTCCTCCAAAACAGAGCTATAAACAGGGAAGGGTTAATTAGCCTTCTGAAGAGTAAATGTGTTTTGAGGTGGAGAGGGTTGGAGGAGAGGAAAGAGATATGAATTTGTCAAATGGGGTGGATTGGATACATACATTTTTAATTGCTACGATTCAGAAGGGAGGCAACTTTTTATATCGTGAAGGATCTTATAGGAGAGGAGAGCTGCTGCTCACCCAAATTCAACACTAACCCAGAGCAGAGGGAAAGACAAGAATAATCGTCGGTCTCCCGCAGTGCTTCCCTTTGATCGGGCCGAACCCTGGCAGGATGCGGCGCATTTTGTGATGATGCTGTCTGCTGCACGTCCGCCACCTGCGAGGAAGCCGAGCGGCACGCAGAGCCTCCTCACCCCTCCCAGCCGACACAGCCGCCGGCCTCCCCAGCTTCCTGCCTCTCGCTGCATGAGCCTCCGTTCCCCTGGCACTGGCAGGCACGCTTTGCCATCCCGTCAGCATCGCTGCCGTCCTTTCAATAATGCATGAGCAAGGCTTATGCCCTCATTTTTTACAGTTCTTAATCAGATAAAAATTAGATGTTTCCTAGGTACGGCTGTGTGTTCTGCAGTGGGACTGCCACGACAGTTTGGTTTGTGCTGAGTTTTGCATGTGGAAATGTCACTGTATATTCAGGAGTAGGTGCTCTGACTCTGGAGAGCAGCCACCAAATCAGGCACAGCAAAACATGTAATTTCCATTCTGAGACTGCAGGTAAACCCTTTAATTAAAGGAGTCTTACGTACTTCAGTGGTTCCTTCTGGAACCACAGGATCCTCCTGAGGACACAGATGTCCTGCTCCACTTCTTCTACCTAGTCCTGTTCCTGGCCCTCCCCCTTTTCATTAACGCGAGCATGACAGGGTGGCTCTTGGCTCATTCTCATTCAGGGTCTGACCTGACAATTGGGGGTCATTCAAGGACACAGCTGCAGCAATTTCTCTGCGCTCTTCCTGGTGATACCATGGTGGCCAGTATGCAAAAGCTGTGTAGATGAAGCAGAGCTCCTCCCCCTGAGGGTTCATTGTGCCTGCTGAGATTTGCCTCACAGCAGGTCATTTCCATCCACCTCTCGCCCCTGCTCCCTGCTTTTACTGCTCCCAAAAGCAGGTGTATCACACCAGACATGCCCCATGAAGCCCATCTTGCGCACACCAGGTATGCCCGCTTTCACGTATGGGCAAGCCAAAGGTGCAAACAGGGATTTCAATGACATCCTGGGCAGAGCTGATGCAGTAGATGTTTGCAGAGCTGGTGCTCCATACGTGGTCCTGAGATGAGGCTCAAGCCCCCCGCTGGCTGCTCTGGGGAGGTGGCCTGCCCCACACCATGCTGAGGTCCAGCTCCAGCATCCTGGGAAGTCCCAAGCACTGTATGGCGTTACCAGGCTCCCTCCCCATAGGCTTTGCAGAGAAAGCTGGAGTCATTCTGGGCAATAACACCTCCTTGCAAGAGGCACTCATTCAAGCCTTGAAATACGACTAAGCTGTAGATACAAAGCTATGTAGCATACCTATTAATGAGAAAAGCAGTAAAATTTATCCATTCAGAAAAGAGACTGATTTTTAATTTCCCCACCACCATCTTGTTTTTAGAATACCTGCAACCAAGATTTATTTTCAAGCAATGGCATAAATGAGACTGTGAAGTTATTTTGGCTACTATTAAGTAGTTACATTTTTCGTACCACATGAGCTTGTACTTGGTTTTCTCTTTTAACCCGATTTAGCAATTCTGCTACTCTGCAGATGGCTATAAAAATTATTCAGGAAGAAACATTTGAGGACTTTTTAACCTTCAAAAAATATTCCAGAACTTTCTTTTGTAAAACTTTTCTGCATATTTAAATATATGGGCAGGTCCTGTTAATATTCAAATTCCTACTTAAAATAGTAAAAATATTTTGACATATTTCTGGGAGTAGTCAACCCTGTTAGCTTCCACTTAAAGTGCAATTATTCAGGAATATTATAGATCATTATGTGGCTTTGGGGAAAAATCAGTACGACTTAAGTGCCCATTAGCGAAAGTGAAATGGTAGTAGAACACCTAGAAAGCACATGTGGTATTCCCATGAATATCAAATTAATTCATTATGATAGCACTGGTAAAGTGTTAAACTATTTCCTATTTCGTGGCACAAGATTTATTTTCCAAGGCTGGAATATAAACACCACCCGGCAATGTTGTAAGAAAGGGTTTGTCATGGAGAAGTTTATGTAAGAGATAGCCTTGGGTGTCTATATTATGGTGTTGGTGGTGGCTCATTTCTTCTGTCTCCTTTTCCCAGGTAGAAAAACTCCCCTGTGGTGTTTGGATAACAACTTAAGCAACACGGAGCTTTTCCCTTCCCGAAATAAAGACACATACCCCAGTAGGAATCAGGGAAGTGGCTCCCACGTTGCAAAGCACACACCACACTCTGCCTCTTTCTTTCCTGACTGGCTCGGTGCCCTGAGAAGACAAACAAGGGACAACATCCCAAGTGATCTCCCTTGCCCATCCTATAGCAGCCACTGCAAGCCACCCCAAGCCATCAGCACACCAGCCCCTGGAGCAGATGATCTTCTGCCCCATCCTAGGCTTTAAACAGGACTCATAGAACTGGCTCCAGCCTCCTGTGAGCCGGGGGCATTTGATGTATTCCTATGGCACGGCACCACGGCACCTTTGCTGCTTTGGGTCCTCACAAGCCAGAGGCTGTTCTTCAGATATTTGGAGTTTCTGGCCAGATCTATTCAAGTGCATAACAGTCAGGAAGTGGGCAGAGGTTATGGCACAGTGGAGTGACCAGCAATGTGATGTTTTGTGGCATACCAACCCATTATGGGTAGATGAAAAAAATGTTTTCTCATCTGTTTCTCATTCATTGCTGTTTCAGTTCAGAATCCAGCATAACAACAGGAAAAATCCACGTCTCAGGCCAGGATAGGATATATGTGTCCACAAGGGCCATAACATGGAAAAGGAATAAAAAAGTCTGGACACTGACAGGCTGCTCTGAGGCATCACGAGTAGGAGAGTACTGGAAAAGAAAGGACAAGGACCTCCTGACGTGCAGCAGATCTCAGGCTTGATCGTCTGCAATGCCTCCTGGATCCTGATAGATGGGAAAAATACAGTGTGCACCTCCTCTCCTCTGAAGGTACCTTTGTACCTTCTGAAGTTTCCCTTGAAGGCTTCAGATGTGTGAAAATTAAAACATACTTCCAGTCCCACATCACACAGGCAGGACATGCAGTGATGCTTGCCTGAAAGAATGATGGTTTTCTAGAATTAAGACAGGCATTTGCACTGTGACCATAATCATTACATGGAAGGAGACGAATGATTTTGCAAAATACTTTGACCTCAGAGAGTTATTTGCACAACATAGTGTTCGAAGTTGACCCAAGTGGCAGTTTTCTATACCATTTTAATAAATGCTTTTTAACCAAAAGATCAGCATTTTTCATTTCTCCTCAAGTTTCCCAGTTCCTATTACCTAACTTGTGGTTCTATTAAATAAAAACAAAACAAAACAAAAAAACCCAAACCAAACCAAACCAAAAAACACTCCACAATCTTTAAATGTACAATAAGATTTCCAAAAAAAGGTTGCAAAGTAGAATCTTGAATATGAAAGAGATGAATGTGGCTTCCTATGAAAAAATTTTTGAAGACCATTTGACAAAAAACCTCTAGAATCTACAGTTGAAAGCAAACAAGTTATACAGGAAGCTTATTCAGGAAGTGAGCATCACACTTCAAGGCACCAGTGATGCAGTTGTCATGGCTCATCTCTCATTCTCAGGAAAAGGCCTGCAGACCATCCCTTGCCCTCTGTTTCCCCTTCAGTTCATCACCCTTCACTCAGTGACCCATTTAGCTGTTCAGTTGCTAATCTGCTCCTTTAGGAAATGTTTCCAGCTGCCAGGGCATTTCACACCTATTACCTGTTGTCACCTCATCTGACATAGATTTAGTCACCCAGAAGGTTCCCCAGTCAAGTGACACCCAACTGATTCATCTCTCCAATGCTGTAATTAAAAGTCTGCCAACATTGCAGGGGGGTGGGAGTGTCTTTTGTTTAGGATCTAGGTGTAATTTCTCTTGCAGAGCCCTCAGAGACTTTCCAGTGTCAGTGGTATGCAAGCCTAATGTCCTTCTGAGGAAAATGTTCCCCAAAATGACGATACGCTTGGAGGTTTTTAAACTAGTAATTTTTTATTCACGGAAATTTAGGAATCGACGTGCAGGGGAATTAACCCTGGAGTATGCTTAAGAAAAACTTAATTACAGTCACACCAAGGCCAGCATGTCCCAGACCAATAAAACAGAAGAATTCAGAAACAGAGGGCAAAACAGCTACAGCCTAAAAGAACAGGGTATACATTTGCTCTTCGCAAAGACATACAAAGCTCTCACAAGATTTCTTTGGCCAGCTCTGCAGAGACCGAGAAGCTACCTTAAAAATACATGTAATTCTGAAAAGCCCACAAGCTGAAGAAAAATCAAGCACATGGAGCAAGCCATCTAGTTTAAGACTTATTAAAAAGAAGTCTAATGAGTTGCTGATGTTGCTGTAGAATCACATGCATTACTATTACCTCAATAATTTGTAAGGAGATTTTGCTGTGTAGTAGAGGAACATAAGAGTAATTACAAATAGAGGAGGAAAACTGATGTCCCAAATGGGAACCACAAGAAGCAATTCTGGTATCTCTCTTTGATAAAATAAGTATATATTTTAGACAGGGAAAATATAGTAGAAACTCACGTATCTAGATTTGAACATTGAGTTTCGTATGTTGCCATATAATAAGTTAATTTAAATAAACCCCATGTTAGTAGCTATATTGTAGATATAATTAAAAACCTTTCTAAAGAATGTCAAAACGGGAAGTATGAGGATACAGGAGAGTTGTGCAAGGAAATGTCTTGAAACCTACCAATCTTTCTTTAAGGATCTTGGCACACAGGTAGGAATGCACAAATGAAATTTGCTGATCACAGCTTTAATGCTGAAGTACTGTTAATACAGGTGACTATCAGGATATCGCATGGAAAGAAATAAATGACAAATGGAGTAATGGAAATTGGATTAAATTCAATTATCCCAACTGCAAGGTCACATGCTGAGGTACAAGTAGCAGAAACCTCTTATAAATTGAGAATTTTCAAGCGAAAACCAGCTGAGTACCCTACAGACTTTGATATAGTTATTCTTTCTGCATAAATACAAAGCTGTCATATAACACAATCACAAAAGACAGAAATGCAATCCTAGACTGTACTAGGCAGCCAGAAAGAAAGGAATATAAAACCTCACTTGGAATTCTGGGCATCTGGTCACTCATGTTCAGGAAAGATTATTTCAGGTGAAACAGATGTGGATAATTACTGGGGAAAGAGAACACTCACAAGTAGACTGGAAGTTTTGAAAAAAATAATTAAATATAGAGCAGAGAGATTGTAGAAAAATCCAGGCAAAAATTGTACCTACTATTAAACTGGTGATTGATCAGCATATGAAAAGGGTTATATGATATAATTGTGGTGACAAAGGATTTGAGCATAGGATGCTCACAGGAAAATCCTTAAACTTAACCAGCTGAGCAGGAGAAAAAGAGGTGAAAGAGGAGAAAGAACTCACAGAGGTTGCCAAATAGTTTCTGTGTGGGTCTTCACTCTGAGGAGAACGGGGAAATACCTATCTTTGGTTTGTGAAGGTGAACTGCTGTCAGAGGAGCGTAAGAAAAAGTGCTGAAACAACTTGACAAATTAAATTGCAATAAATCACTGAGACTGGAGCCTATTCATCTCAAAGTTCTGAAGGAACCAAACAAAATAGCTGAGCTATTAAACATATGTAATTTATCATTAAAAACAGCTACTAGATCAGAGATTTGGAGGGGAGCCAGCAGTATTCCAGATCTATAATTTAAATAGGTACCTTGGGCAAGCCTAAGAAACATTACTGTGGTCCTGACATGACTGGCTGGGGGGGAGCAACCACGTCGGCAGCAATGACAGGGTTTCCAAAGGGGTGCCACAGGGAGAGTCTTGCGTGAACCACAGCACCTCAAGGAGGGGGGAGGCAGTTTTTGTCCAGCTTAGATTTGGGGCTGCATTGTTTTGAAATACACTAGATCAAAGCTAAGGAGGGAAGAAGTCACCTTTATGGAGATGACAAGCTTCTGGTGTTAGCCCACAGCATCATATAGCTCCACACTATGCCAAGGTGCCAGGTAGACATTAACGCATGTGTTTCTCTTATATATTGACTTCAACGAGCCTATTAACCATTAAAGAATTTTTTTTAATTTTTTTTTGTGGTGGTGTTATTTGCTTTACTGCAGTCCCTTTTATGGATCAGGATCCCATTATGCAAAATGTTGAATACACAGGAAGGACAAGCGAATACTATCCAATTATCCAGCAGAGACACAAGAAGCCTGGGCAGGCAGAGGAGGGACTACAAGAGAACAACAGCACAGATCAAGAGGATGAGCAGACATTCCCTTGTGCCCGCAGCCAGTCTTCCCCAGAGCTGTTAAAGAGGGGCTTTGAGGAGAGGACTGCTGCATGCTGGTGCAGCAGGTATGAAGGGGCCCCAAGGCGCAAAGCTTTACCACGCTTATTTGGAACTCGAGCATCCTGTAAATGAAGGATGGTAGGACTGGCCAGCAGATAGCAATAGCCTTTCCAAAATCAGAGTCTGTCACTTGATTTTTGGTTCAACAGAAGTACCATTCCACATGGAAGATTTTCAGCCCTTTCTGTTTTTCAGAGCCTTTAAATATTTCCTGAGAGACGTGCAAACAATGTACAACAGATTTGAACCTAATGACAATAGGCCTGCTTTTCGAGTTCATTTTCACACACCATTTAAGAGCAGTTAATGGAGCATAAGTTAAAAACTACGGTTTTATACAATCATGCATGTTAAAGAATGGAATACAGCACTATGGAAAATAACCTAAATTCTGATAACTTGTACATTGTACACATTTGAACATATGCATACGTAGCTTCATGGACAGATTATAGCCCTTTGGCATATGCTAATGAACTCATAAAAGAAGTCTCACCTTAGTCCATTTTTTAAACACTTTTACCAGGAAACCACATTTTCTTTAGATATACACAGCCTCAAACAGATGCTATCCGAGAAACGTACATTTAAGTGATGTCAGAGAGCTATGTTAACCAGCACAAGTTTTACTTGAATACAGGATTGGCCTTTAGGTAGGCTTATCCTGAAGGTTTATCCTGAATCTCTTCTGCAAGAGTTGTATTCAACTGAATGCAAAATAAGGACTGTGAACAAAAAGCCTGATTTTATCCTTCAAATGTTAGTAATTTTAAAAAAAAATAAATATACAGGAAGAATGGAGTTGACAAAAAGTTTACCTGATGGAAGTGGACCACACTTGTGCATCTATGATTATACTTAAGTGCCTAGAAATGAAAAATAGACCATAGCATTCTAAATACTAAATATAATGGCATCCTGGACCAACAGCTGGGCTAGAAGTCAGAAATATATTCTGCCACCAATCCATTTCCAAACTCCAGGGCAAATGCAGGCATTGGCTGCAAAACTCTGCCATGGCCCCGTCAGCTGAGAATGACAAGAAATCAGAAACATTCGCCCCAGCTACGCTCACAAACCCCATGGCAAGGGCACAGTAATGGCAACAGAAGGGTGTATTGGTCCCCTTCGCTATTGTCACTGAGGGAGATGGTGTGGCTGTGCTGCCAGGAGGTGTGCTGTCACCTGCACGGGATGCGTCCCCCACCCACAGGTGCTCCTGAGATGTCCATCCCAGTAGCACAGCAGCACACATCCTACTGTGGGCAGGTCCTCTGCCATCACGCCTCACTGCACCTCTCTACCCCTCTCACCCCAGGTTGTCCCATCTTTTCCCTTCATTCCTGTACCTATAGATACAGGTTGTTAGCCTCCAGGGCTGAGATTCCCCTGCTGGTTGTTTCTGGCTTCTTTGGAGGCTTCCAGATATTGCCTTAACAGACATAACCTACAGGAAACCTAAAAGGATAGAGCAAAGGAAAAAGCTTGCCATTCGCAATTTGATTGGCTTTGTAATACAACATGTCACAGTATTTCCATCATCAACAAAGGCATGAGACAAAAATAAGGACTAAGAATTACAGCTGCAGATTAGATAAGCACTTTTTTAGCTCTAACAGGATTGTACAGTTAATTTCAAATAGGTTATTTTGTATATGAGGAAAAAAGTAAAAAATAAAGAATCTTTTATTCCAGTTTAAAAGACCTCAAATAACCCATGAAGGTAAAACATCATTTTAAATGTAAATGTAAATGAAATGCTATTCATTGCTCTAGTGGCATGAATGAACTTTTGCTTGAAAGAGAATTTCTCCCCCGACTGCAAGTTCTGCAGTGCTGATAATTCCTGATGCACAGACGTGCAAGATTCATTGACCTATTTAAATGCATTTCCCTGTTAAGAGGCCTGATTACCCAGGACTGGCCAAACTAGTCCCACTCTGTATCTAAATGCGACATCGTAACTCCAGCGTGACTCATTACTATATGATAAGGATGCCAGGAAGCAGCAAACACACAAAGTGGGGAGGGAATGCAAGCGGGAAATATCTGACATTCAGAGAGGGTGCTTGAAGCTGACCTAGTGAATGCTAATGAACAGCCTGTTTGGACCATTTCCTGCTTATGCTAATAAAAGGGTTGCTTTATCAGAAATGAACCCGGTTTAAATCCAAGACAAGTGTAATGAATTAGCGCGGTTGAAGAATACACCTAAAATCCCTTTTGCTTTAAAAAATATAGTGCTATTTTGGAACCAGGTCAGGAGACAAGTCTGTTGTAACTGACTCAGTTATAATTATAGTACAGATCAGGCCCTGACTCCTCTGTAATTGAATAGCATGACAGGCTCGTGCACGAACAAAGTGTAGGAGTCTTGGCTAGAGTGAGACAAATTCTAATATCACAAACATAAGAGTGAAAATCATAATTACAGATACGCCACTGTGGATCAGAGATGTAGCGGGAACGGTCCGATTCTCGGTGACCTGGGAGGGACTTGACTCAGCTCCTCACCGCTGCTCGGTGAAACAGCCGGGCTACGATCACTGCGTTTTGCCAAGAGGGGAAATGACTGGTGGGGTGCATCTTCCTTGTGGGTCGTTGCCCCACAACGTGGGGGTGACGTGATGGTGACGCAGGGGCACATCTTTTACTTTACCATGGTGGAGTGATCCCTGAAGGCTGCCTCCCAGAGCAAAAGCCAAGGTACTGGCAACAGGAGACCTTTCTTGCTCCTGCAACATGTGGGAGAGGCAAAAAGTTCCAGTGGATCACTCTGGGGTTATGCTACACATCACCACCCTCCTGCATGCTCTGCTCTCCTACCTCTCTGGCAGCACAAAAAACGTGCACCTTCCCCTCAGCTAGCAGGTGACTGCAAAGCCAGCACACACTTTCATCAGCCACCTCTGCAATGCAAAACGTGACCTACAGCAAAGGCGTGAGAGAGACAGCCAGCGGTGATACTGTTTCTCCAGCTGGGTTCATAAGCTTCCAATCTACCAGAGCGCTTTGACGCCCCAGGGTTTGGTTCAAAGCAATCAGGGCATCAAGGCGACAGCAGATGCAGAGAGACACCAAGAACAGGTATCTTCAACAGCTCACCTCTTGGGCATCTTTGGCACCAAGCACCAGGTTGCAGGGAGGTTGTGAATCTTTTCCCTGGTGTATATTCTCCTGTTACACCTTTCCTTTAGGATTTAGTAATGATATCAGCGCCTTTTATAGAACAGGGCAGTAGTTAAGCACTTTGATGGGCTTCAGGGTCCACCCTTCACAAGTTCAGGGGCCTTCTCAAGTTTATGGATTCACATCTGACCTTTCCCGCTTCCCAGAACAGCATCCTTTAATCACCAAGCTCTAGGCTACAGAGAACAAGTGGGTCCTCCCGACACTTTCAGTTCTGTGTGGAAGATATGTTTTTTTATATCCTTTCAAAAATGGGTGAGAAAGGGAGTCATGATTATCCATTTTACATTAAACAGTTACTGCAGTTGACATTTGAGCATACAACAAAAAAACAACAGATGGATATTGACAGATGGAGGAGCATGAAGAAACAATGAGACATCTTCAACCACTCTTCTCTGCTTCTGAAACATGTTATTGTTTCCCCTACCATCTCTCTTGACCCCAGCCCCATTTTCAAGTGCCACTCCATATGCTTCCTTTCTTTGCCTCCATATGTCTTAAACATGCAAAAAAAAAAATTAAAAAAAAAAGAAAAAAAATCCCACTTCTTCTGGCCCTACTCAGCCATTTGCTCCCCCTGTAAAATCTGCTTTCTGCTCCTTCTCATCCATAGAAATGGCTTACAGCATTCCCAGCAAAGTCACCAGCGAGCTCTTCCTCCCTCCCGTTTTAGGGTGACTACACACTCTCCCTTCCTGAAAACCACCTGTTCTCCAGCTTTCAGAAATGCCATACGCTTCTTGTTTTCCTCCATTCCCATGCCATGACACACTTCCACATCTTCAACTACCCTTCACAAACTCAGCAATTTAACTTCTTCATTTCCACTCCACTTTGCTAACAGCTTGTCTCTGCCTCGCCAACTGAACTTCCTCAATATCCTTCTGCACAAAGAAAAACACATGCCAACAAACTGTGAAACTCAAGCACTTTCATGAAGTTCCTTCTCCTCCTTAATTCTTGCTAAGCTTGCAAATTTATCCTCTATTTTTAACTTACTGTTTCTTATCCAGCTTTTTCCACCGTCACTCAGTCTTAAAATTCACACAATAGTATTTTCTCCACTGTCTCCAACAAACAAATGTGCCAGCACTTCTTAAGTAAAAGATAAGTGATAAGTTCTTTTTTGGCTCCTGGTACGTTACCTAGGCCCATTTCTATCTTACCTTTCACTTGGATCAAATCCCATTCTTCTTTCCTATTAAGTTTTTTCCCTCTTGCCTTCATGAACATGCACATCTTCGTGTCTTTCTATATCTCCTTCTAATACACTTCATCTGCAGAAACACTTCACCACTTTCAAAGATCCCATCCTGTCTTTTCTTTCCCTGTTCTTGGAACTGATCCATTGGCCCAATCCATCTAATTTTTGTTGGCTCTTCTTTGAAAAGAGCTATAAATCCTTCCTTCCCTGCTCTCAATATTAGAAATTACTAATAAAGATTAATGGAGGCATTAGCCAGATGCAAGCAAACTTCACCACTTGCTTACTTATATTTCATTGTTTATTTGAAAACTTCATTTGTGATTATAAGCTGTGATAAGACCATTGCCTCTTCTGACACATCTCCAAGTACCTGGCACATTTTGAGATATGTATAAATTACACTCAAAGTGTCATAAAATTGAACTAACGTTTAAAGCTTTGCAAAATTCATCTCCACCAAATTCTGGTGTCTGAATTCAATGCTTCATTTGGAGCCTGGCACGCGATATAATTACAGGGAAAGGTGAAATAAAGAAGAGTAGTATGAACATTTCGCATACCTGCTATTCACCATCTGTTCTTCTCTGTGACAGAATGATACAGCTTCTCTTTACAGAGGAGCCTTCGACTTGATGGAAAAGGGAGAATAGCATTCCTTATTACATACTGCAGAAATATTTCCATTTTATGTTTCAGAACCAAATAAAACAAATAAACTTAATATATTTTAGTGGGCTGTGATGATATATTAGAGAATGTCTAACTTCAGTAGCATACTTTAGTACACCATTAGCAGAAAATCATAGTACTGCCTTAACAGGACCACAAGGCACCAACAATAATCCACCCCCCTCTTTTGGAGTCTTTTTATACTTTATTTGGATTATGGGCCCTAAAAGGTGGAGTCACAAGCACTGGAAGTTATCCTAAAAACCTGCTGAGGTTTACACAGAATCAAGATCTGAATCATTAAGAAAAAAAATGCCGTTACAAGATTTGCATTATTTCCACAAACATTCCCAAAACCGAGAGTGAAAGACAGCATGGGCACAGGCGTCGTAATTGAGTGACACCTGGGTTGGGTCACGGTGAGAAATTTGCTTTACCTTAGGCCGTGCGTGCCATGCCCCTGCTCACCTTAACACAGGGGTAAGACACGAGGGACTAACCGGCCGTGTGAAAGTTGGCCGCGGGTGTCATCTCTCCCGTCTCTTTAGAGCAAATTCTCGCCTGGGGCACAGCCCCTTTCCTTCCTCCTGCCTCTGCCACCCCCTTTCTGGGGAGCGAGGCTGCCCCGGCAGCGGCACATCGCCTCTTGCTCCGGTGGCGGCAGTGCCCCGGGATGCTAACATTTAGCCGGCCACCCCGGAGCCCGCAGTCCTTGAAAGATCCCCTTAAAAATAAATCAGGGCATGGGAAGGGTTAACTTTTTAGACCCAGACAGTCCCCTGCTGATCCGGTAATGAGTAAGCAATGCAGCTGAATGTCAATAGCGCGGTGTGAACTCGGGTAACCCAGCTGAGCCCGGCGCGGAGGGGGAGGATAAGGGGGGGCCGGCGGAGGTAATCAGCTTGACCCCCCCGACCTTCCCCAGCCCGCTCGGGGTCCGGCGGCCCCAAGCCTGTTTGCAGGGTGAGGGCTACGTGCTGCTTGCCTGAGTGTGAAAGCCTTTTATAACAACTGGGTCTGAGTCAGCTGTTGGAGGTAATATAATATACCTTCGTCAATAGCTATATGTTGCACAATATACGATGTGGCAGTTCCTTTCTAACTTGGGGAGCCACCCAGTCTTTTTAGGATTTCCAGGAAGAGCTGTGGCATCTGACCTTCAACTGTTATTAAAAGAAATCAAAGATTGTATAACAGTCTGCCAGAGCTTTGCATTTCTTAGTGGAGTTATGTTTCATCAAATGCCTCCACATTTCTGAGCTTCACAGGTTCTTTATTCCTTTACTTGTTTATCCTCTGGTAAGCATTTATTAATAGAGAGACTTATTCCTTTACTGTACTTGTTTATCTTTCAGGGGCTTTGTTTTGTTTTTCAATTTAGAAGCAGAAGGGTCTCCCACGCATTTCACGTTTCTATCTGTGGGTGAAGTCACTGCATGGCTTTGATAGCAATCTTCCAGCTGTCCGTTTTCACCCTGGAATCCCTCCCTTCGGCTGATTTTCTGCATTATCACTATAGTTTTTGACCAAGACTATTAATCCACCTGTCCCTCTGTGAAAGCGGCTAGATTGGTTCGTGTAAAGGGGAGTAAGATGGTATGAACTGTAAGTCTGCTATTAATCCCGTTAATAAGGGATTAAAGTGAAGCCCTGTGAGTGGGAAAGGCTGATTTGATTGTTTGGGACTATAACTTAGCTCTCCCTTATGAAAGCAGTGTTTGCCGTGCATCACATTTTGTGATTTGCATATTTGGTCTCTGAGGAAATCAAGGTTAAATATAGCAAGGAGATTCTGCTGGCTTAAACTGGTAGCACAACTATGCTCCTTCAGCCTAACAGTCCCTCGGATAGCAGAAGGAGGAACCCTGTCTGTTCTTGCCCGGCAGTAACTGCATCCTATAATATGACTTATATTGTTACCTTATGCTTTGCCTCTGACCTTTACGTGCACTTTGCTTTATGAACCAGATAGGTGGCATGCCTTATTTTAGAAGGAAAGAAGCAACAGAGGAACTGGACTAAAATAAGTATCTCGCCACTGCTATTTTCAGTAAAAGACTTAGAAAAGCAACAGCAAGGGAAAGCTGAACAGCACCATATATTCCCCGTGCAAGGCTATCATACAGAGCAACATCAATCTCATTAAAAAAAAAAAAAGTTGATACTGTCTCTGCATTAGAGCTTAGCATTCTGCTTCCTCCTCAGCCTTAAGAGAAGGCCTATAAATTATTAATATTAACATCAGTGTGAGACAACAGATGGTAAAGATTACTTGGAAAAAGTCTTCACATTAACATATTACGGCCCTAGTTTCACAGCACGTTGGGACTGTTTCCTGCTGCTGCCAGCCAACCTGGCCCTGAGAGACACCTCCCAGCAGAGGGGAATCCTTGGGCAGCAGCAGAAAGGTCCTGCCCTGGTTCAGCTGCACAGACACATCGACCCAGCGACCACCGCAGAGAGGGGCGGTCGTGTGTCACGGCACCCCTCTGGCACCGCACTGGCCCCATGAGGGTCCTGGCATCTGCTACACCAGGGACGTGGCCAAGAAAGAATGAGCTCAGGGTTAGGAAAACCTTCAGGTAGCTAGAAAATGTTTCCTTGCTGAGATGCTTCCTTGCTGAGATGCTGAGGTAGGATCAGTTGGCTTGCATGCTCTGAAAAATAAGAAATACATATTTATCAGTTTTGAACTGTTCTTGAGCCAATGTTGTTATGAGACCGAAAGTATCCACTGATCTACTCGTGCATTATCCAAAAATCTTGCAATCACTGAAATGATTTTAATGCTCTCTAGAATGGGTTACTTCAGCTTCTTCAGATTTACAAACGTATTAAATCTGGTATCAAGCAAGTAAATGAGAAATTTCTTTTAAGAGGATAAGCGTATTGTATTGTCTCGCTAACTAGCACTTGTTACAGCAGAACACGACCTTTACTCCTGTTCTGGAGTTAGTGGTCTATGACCTTCCCGCCCATCACTCTGCTCACACCATTTTTGAAGATAACTCTGTGTCAGAACCTCTTGACACTGAAGGAATTTATCCTAAATTTATTTTAGGGACTTATACAGGAGGCGTTTTCTCATGGCCCATTACTTCTGCAAATGCATATGCCACGTGAACGTTTCGCTGTGATTAAATCATGACTTAAAACATAGTTCTCATGTTCCTACATCCTCTGGGTGTTGTGGAAAATTTTCCACAAAGCCTAAATAATGAAAATGTAAATGAGCACTACCATCCTCAGACTTACAGTGGTAGGTCCAAGTGTGGTTCTGTAAAATGAACAGGAAGCAGTTCTTCCTTTATGAGTTTGCTGGAATCTTCTGCTCTCAAGAGATGGGCAGTGCACAGGTGAGGGCATGGAGTGACTGCTAGAAAATGCCTTTAATGGTGTTGTTGCTGTGCTGTTTTTATAATGAGTACCAAAGCCTTGGCTAAGCAGCTCTTGATTCATACCACATCATTTTCATAAACTAGTAATGTCTATTTTACTGAAAAAATATGATTATCCCCTTTATGTTTTTGTCACATTGCCTTGCAGAATCCTTCATTGCACTGGCTCTCGCCAGCCACCTTTAAGAGGAAAGGCCTGTGTTTGCACAGCTGCTGACCCAAAACCCCCACAGTGAAACTGTTGCTTGGTTCCTGGTGGCACAGTATCACTGCATCCAGACTTCACCTGCAGGGACTTCTGGCTTCACGTTCAGCTTTACGTGATGACTTGGGAAGTTAGGTGCTTTGTAGAGATTTGCTCTTGATGAGTGATTTTGCAATTTATCACAATCCTGAGATGCCACCCTGGAATCAGTCAGCCCTTGAAATTTCCCGATTTGGGAATGAGGTTTTGAAGATGCCTGATGTCAGTGAGTCATAAAATGTTGATTTCTGACTTTGATTATTATTATATTTTTAAAAATCATTTAACAATAGTCAACAAAGGGCAGGTTAATCAGGTCTGCTACTTAATATTATTTTAGAATTATTTTTTCCCCATAAAATTCCACTTACTATTATAGTGCTTAATTTTGGTTTATAAAAGAATTCCCCAAAGATCCAGTCCTAGGGCCATTGAAGATGTAGGCAACATTTGGGTTAAGGTTAGCAGGGGAAACAGTATTAGTGGTACAGAAAAGGGTTCAGATACTAGCATCTGAAAATTCGTGATCACCTCTACCTAAAAACAACTACACTGGCACAGATTTGCATTTCCCTGTGGACAACTAACAAGTGTTTACAGGCTCTGGATTACAATGGTGGCAGTCTGTTATGTCACAAATAATCTTGTTTCCAAGTGCTGAATGTGGGTAATTTGTAATCTGCTTTCTGTGAGCAAATATACCCCTAATTACTTCTTTTTGTTGGCTGATTTTTATGGGGAGTTGAGGCCTCGTTGTTCAGCTGAGCTGGGAGGACTGGGTGCAACCCAGGGAGAGGGTGCAGAGCTGGTCAGCAGTCCAATTTTGGAGTCCTGGAGGAAAGCTGTTGCTAAGACTTCTAGCACAAGGTGGAGGTAGGAGGGATGTTAGGTTATTTATTTGCCTCCTGGATGATTTTCCAGACTCTCCACCACATCGTTAGTATCAGAGAGGTGATATTATGGGGCCTTGGAGGCAGAGGCAGCAACTCTCCTCTCCCGTCAGAGCAAGTCCCCAGGAAGGTTACTAAGGTTCCCTGATATCAAAGCAGAAAAGCAAGAAGACATACATAAAAAACAAAAGAGTGATAAGATATGTGTAATAGCAAGTTTACATGAAGGAGTACAGGCTGTCCTGCACTTGTTCTGCCTGTTCTCTGAGCCACTGCTGAGCAAGCAAGCTGAAATTCAGAGCCACGGACCATGCTTTGCCTGTGTACATCCATCCTCCCCCAAGTCCTGTTTGGACCTCAAAAAGGAAGAGGTTCCTGCATCTTTAAATTATGAGAGGTAGTCCTAGTGAAATGATCTTTTTGATTGATGTGAATCAGTTGGCCTTGGAAATCAAACAGCGATAAAGAAGCAGGGAAGTCTTTTTGGCCCCGCTGGTGAAGTATTGGGGCTGGAAAGATGACAGGAAGATGCTTTGGCATCATGCAAATACATATAGAGGAGTGAAGGTTGTTGCTAGTTTCTTTTAAGTGTGGAATTGACATAGTTCAAAACAGCAGGCACCACCTCTGTCAAAAATAGCACAGGACAAGTGTAGCTCTGTATGTTATGCTGCACACATGACATGGATGCTCAAATTCTGGTATGCACTACGTTTTGTATGAAGGCCAGCTGGTGGCATATGCAAATAAAAATGTGATTGAAGGTAACTGAAAGCATTGAAACAAACTTAACTGAAGATACTGGTAAGTCTGAAGGGGTGAGGGGGAAACAAACACAGAAAAAAATTAATTAAGATTCCTGGGAAGGGAGGGAGACTGCTTGCCTCTCCACAGAGGGACTAAATGCTGAAGGGAGGAGCAGACCTTACGAGGTAATGAGAGTGCTAAATGGCAAAGTTTGGGCTGGGAGAAAGGTAGAGCTTCAAAGGAGGAATGTGCACAACTTGGATCTGAGCTGCCTTTACATCTGTCCTTAGCGAAGTGGAAGATGAAAGGATCTGCACTCAAAGGACCTGCTTTTCTGTTGCCTTTCACCTTCTGAGCTTATTTGTATCTATGCAAAGGGTATGTAAATTGCCAGGGCTCCAGTTCAGTGGGTTGTTGTCTGGCTATATAGGATGAACCAAGCCTATATGCTGGGTTCCAAGTACGTGGGGACTGTCATATCCTGCCACGTGCTGCTGAAGGTGCCATGTGTGCGCTGTTCTGGTAAGGGAGGTGACTCCTCTCCAGCGCTTTGGATGGTGTATCCATAATACTGCGACTACAAATGTACGTGAGACAAGGTACTGGAACACTGACAAATTTTTGGTTTGGCTTGTTTGCTGCTCTGCAAGGTCTGTGGTGCCAGCACCCGTGCCTCTGCCCTGCCGCCCTGCTCCCCCTCGTGCTGTGGTGGCAGGGATGATGCCCATGGGGAAGGAGGTTCACCACCCTGGCCCAGGTGGGAGCAGAAGAGCTGCCGTGCGCCCGGTCTCCATCGTTAGGCATAGTAGCAGCCTTCTGGCTAATGAAAGCGGCCCGATGCATGTGGGAGTTGGGCTGAGGGGAAAGAGAGGGAGGTGGGGCGCATTGAGGAGTCCCAGACTTGAGAACCTTGAAAGGAGAGGAAAAAGTGGGTTTTGCACTGAGGAGAGCGCCATCAATTTAGCTATCTTGAGAACATGGAAACCTTGTAGGGAAAGCACTGGAGGATCAGGAACTGACGGAGGACTCTACAGAACACGTATTGCACGTTTTTTGTCTCATTTCGCTTGTGGGAGTGTTAATTATGAGACTGTAGAAATACTTGGGAATGCCTGTATCTAGATAGTGTGCTTCAGGATTTACTGCAGTTAAGCCCCAATTACTCCAATGGTATTAAAGGGTCCTGTGTGGCTTTTGCAAAATTCATTTACATCCACTTTAAGGCCCCTTTGCACAAGCTGAGCAAATGATAACAGAACCTAAGTGGAAGAAATAAATGTAAAGGAGGAAAGATTGATCTCAAAAAGAAACGAGCTTCACTTTTGTGGTCCATTATAGCCAGAGGCACAATCACCTAATCTGACTTCTAAGGTTAGTCCTAAATATCAGTGTAGGCAAGTCCCTGGACAGTTGCCAGAGTCTCAGGGCAGATAACATCAGCACAAGTCGAGAAGAGGTCTCCAGTCTAGCCTGCGTTTTAATATACTATTAAAATAAAATGAGACAGCAATTAGTTTCTCTTCAGCTATTCCACAGCATAACTTTGTCGGTCAATTAGTATGAATAAATAAATATAGGTCTTGAATTATTAAACTGCAAATAGAAGAAGCATCTGCGTTTAATATTTCACTGTTCCTTCTCCTTGCTCTTTTGCTTTGCTTGGAGTTTTGACTCGGTATTATAGGAGTGCCTTTGTCTATTCTTAACTCTTTCCAACTTTTAATTCTTCCTTAGGATAATTTTCTTACTCCAACAACACTTTTAATCTTGGCTCAAGACAAAAAGGTCAGATTATCAGAGGGTATGCATTTACAGAGCAACAGTCAAGCCTCTGGGAGCAACAGGGAGGTCAGAGATTTAAAAAAAAGAAAAAAAAAAGAATCAGGACATTTATTTAAGTGCTTCAGTCTGGGCTTACTAACTTTAGGTTCCCACTTACTGAAATCTTGGCCTTAATCTTTTTCTGCATGGGCTATGGAAGAGTAAACAATGTCTGATTATCCCACTAGTTAATCCCTTTTCCTAGTAAGAGAGGCAGAACCAGGGGTTGATCGGGGTTAGGATATCTCCTGTTCGTGTCCAAAGGCCTGTAGCTATATGGGGCAGAGAGAGCCAGTCTGACAGATCTGCTTAGGAAACTGGAGTACCACAGGCTGTAGGAACTGCCCAGGACTTTTGGCTCCTCAGGCTCTGTGGGCTGTGTCTTTCTCAAATTTTATGTGAATGTGCGATCAACAGAGATCACTCTCTTTAGCTGCTGCATGGCAAAAAGTCAGTCCCGCAGAAAAAAACCCCACCTTATTATAATTTTAAATTTTGGTTGTT
Source organism: Numenius arquata (assembly GCF_964106895.1). NCBI lineage: Eukaryota > Metazoa > Chordata > Aves > Charadriiformes > Scolopacidae > Numenius > Numenius arquata. The sequence goes on along the minus strand of NC_133576.1, from coordinate 32,432,325 downwards.
TCCAGATCTCCAAGAAGGCAAATCAGAGCATTTTTGGACTTGTTTGTTCACAAATGCTAGCGTTGACCTCTTTGGTCACTGGTGCTGACTCTTATAGATATGGGTCACTACAGTTCTGTACTTTACCCAAGCGTCTGGATGTCAGATCATGTGTTCCCTGTGGGAAATGGCCAAAGAAAATATTAAGTAATAGTAACACGTTTAGTATTCTGTTGATGGGACATCATGTTGATGGGATGCATATAAAAGGAGAAAGTGCAACTTTAAGTCAATAAGCTGGAGAGAGCCTGAAAGCTCTCAGGGTATTTCTCTCCCTCCTGAGATACGCCTGCCTTCTGACTTCTGGTTTTGATTTTGGACCAAAGTCTCATAGTAGTGGCACTGTTGTACGTGAGAAGAGAGTGGGCTCTCCTCTAACTGCCTCAGGGATGATGCACAAGTGATGTCTATGACATTATTTCGCTTAAGATACGTGTGCTGGGGACCCCAAACTTTGGGCTCGGGCAAGCGGTGCAGTGCAATAGGAGTGGTTCTGTAGAAAGCAAGTAGTGAGGAAGAGCCAGTGTCCTCCTGTGTGTGCTGTGAGGGTTCTTCCTTTGGACTAGCTCTAGCAGCCTGAGCTCCTGCCAGCAGCTGGAACACACCTAGTAAGCCTCTGCAATGCATCCTCCAGTTAAACTGTCCAGTTCTCTTATCCTGAGACTACCCCACAGTGAAATAATGTGCACTAAGTGTGAGCAGTTGAGAGATTTGTTAACCTGAATTAAAACACTACAACTGATGCACCCTGCCCAAGGCAGCAGACTGCTGCAGCCACGCTATGACCCCCCCAAAAAGCCACCTTGCTGCCATGCTGCCCGTTTTTAAAACCCAGTGCTTGCAGCTGGCAGGGTGAGGGAAGCACGCTTGCTGTGGGGAGTCGGGGTGGATTTACGAGGCTTAGTAAGACACAGGAGGGAAGGAGAAGGCCTAGAGCCACAGCCCCCGGGTCACAAAGCTCAGTAGTGACCTACAGCTGCCCAGGACAGACTGACCTCTGCTGCCATCCCTCCTGTGGTTTCCCACTCTTCAGTGTTCTGTGCTGATGACAAACCTTGAGCTGCTTCTGTATATACTTTAAATGTATTATTTTTTCCCCTTTGAAGTTGCTTAAGGCGCTCTGTGAGCTGAGTGCATTCCTCTTAGATTGGCTCACTGCAGTGTATTTTACAATGTTAATTTCAATGAGATTTGTTTTTCTATTTTAGTTTAAATATTTTTTTGCCATTTTCTGGCCTGATTTTATGTTCTTATTTTCCCTAATTGCTTGTGTAAGATCTTTGAAGAGTGTAGTTTGGGTACGTTAATAAAACTTTTTCATACTGTACAGCTTTCGGGTAGAAATCATAAATGGGTCATGGCAGCAGCCAGGGGAGTATGTGACATACAGACTTGTGGTTATGTCTTACAAGCGCTGCTGTCTGGTCTACTCTGGTCTGCAGCATTTTCTCCTCTCTGCTTAGCTGCCATGGTGATAGGTTGCTTGGACATACCATAAATACACAAACTAGCAAGGCTTCCACCGAGTCTCATCATGAGGACAGTCCTCTGGCTTGGTGCACACGAGTTTATGCCTATGTTTGTGAAAACTGCCACTTGAGGCTGTTGCCTACAAAGCCAGTGAGGCAAATAGCATTTGTGCTTGCCTTCACAAGTGCACCAGAGCTTTTACTGGGAGGGCTGGATATAAGAAACAGGATGCTTAGTTCTGGTTAACCTGAAGCTGAGAGGTTGCTCCAGGCAACCTTTTGCAAACTAGGAAGGCTCCACAAGGATTCAGCTCTGTAGGCAAGTGCCAGCTTTGGTGTCTCTGTATCCTCACAAAGCAGAGATGGTGCCTTAATTCTGGTGGTGTTTGTGGACCTGAAGCTCAGATGCAGGCATGACCACCCAGCCCCCCTTTTCTGAACATGCCCCATTAACAAGTTGCTGAAGTCCCCATGTAAGAGATACATGCCAGACTATGGGAGACACAAGTCCCTGGCCAAGGAAGGATGCTCCATGTGTCCCTTCAGGGTCACATAATAACAGATGGCTTGCAGCTTAAAGCTGCTGCTAGGGCCTGTGCCTTTTTGTGAGACAATCCATGAGGTGCAGAACAAGTCTGTGAAGACAAAATTGAACCAGAGCTAGGACGGGGCAAGGACTAGAAGAATAAACCATGCAACTGGACCCTGAGACTCAGCTCTTGTGTCTGCAGGGCCAGGGTAGCTGACAACATCATCCCTCATGGCGCTCCTCAGCTTGTCCGAGTCAACTAGAAGGGCTCCTTCCCTGCCCCCGTGCCAAAGAAAACTGGCGTGTACAGGTGATGCTCCTGACCCAAAAGCCAGCCTGGTGTGCTGACAGCAGCATGACCAAGGCACCCTGCAGAGGCCACCTGCCCTGTGGTGCCACATGGCTGGTAAAGGAGTAGGAGTCTGAAAACCACCGCATGTAGAGTAGTCCCTAACCTGAGAGAGACAAGAGAAGATGGAGTCTAGGTAAATAGGCTGAAAATAGTTCAAAAGAAAGAAAGAGGGAAGCAAGAAAATAAAGCTTTTAAGAAGGGAAACATTTAATATACAGAGGTATGTAGGGTAGGTCAGCAAGGGGGAAAAGAAGCAGAGACACAATGGGTAAAGCAAGTGGAAGAAATTTGGAAAGAATAGGAAAAAATATGTAGATGGAATAAAAGCATTAATAAGGATAGTTGGAATTTTTAATCTATTACATGAGCTGTTAAATATAATTTTTCAATAAGGATACCTGATTTTTTAATGTATTAGGTGAACTTTTAAATATAATTTATTCTGCTCTTTCACATTTGAATCTAAATTTTTAAAAGTAATTCCTACGGTAGTCGATGTGATTTTTTTTTTTATACGATTCAGTGTGATTTGACTGTTATATGTCTGTGAAAATATTCCAAGCTGTAGCTTTTGCTCTTGTTTTGGCCCTTTACAGAGCATAAACCCTGCAGGAGAGTGGCAGGTGTCATAGAAAGGGGAAAGAAACCATTTAGCAATTAAAGTGTTCAGAAAATGAGAATCTGTAGGTGATGTCTTCAAAATGGAGATGAAATTCCAGACTGTATGTTTCTATGTGCTTATATTTTATATAAGTGTATGCATAAAGTGTATATGACATTCAAGAAAAGATGTTTTTACCAGTGAGATCATGCTATGTCAAGCAAACCTTTCCCTTAGGGGAAAAAACCCAAGGTGGGGGAAAAAGTGTCACTATTATTCAGATGTAGCATCTTGTTGTGTTGGACAGAAGGTACTGGATGAGCTCAGTGACTAATTTGCTGGCTATCAGTCCTTCATTAGTTTTGCTGCCACTTCTGTTTGATTTATGTGCTACGTAGAATGCTTTGTGAAACAGTTTCTGCAAACAATTATTTGTTGTAGGAATATAATATTCAAAACTAAAGCTACAAGTTAAATTACACAGATTAGTTACACGCTATGTTTTTGATCCCTGACCAGATTAATAGAAAATGGGTTCTTGTTCAAGTGCACAAGTCTAGACGAGGTTTCTGTTTTAAAAACAAACAAACAAAAAATCCCCAAACTCCAACTTGGTTTCTTTCCCTGAAAGGTCCTGTTACTGTAGAAGACCTTTCTGTGTTGATGGCGAGCGCTCATGCAAGGACAGAGGTGTTCCCAGAGGAGCTGTGTATCAAAACACAAAGTCACTCTCTGTGCATGTTCTGTGCCCTGATTCAGGACAGCACTTTCATAGGCTGAAGTCATCCTCACTTTCTGGTACATTGGTTGGCCTGAAACACTTGCAGCAGGATTGAAGTACATGCTTATGTTGTCTAAATTGGCATCTACATGCCTGTTGTTTTTGTTACTAGGACTTTTTCTTTCTTTCTAAATATTGATGTCAAAATAGTAACAGGAGGCTTTGTGATTAAAGAGTCCAGGTTTTCTAGGGATCAGCTGATTTATCCTTGGGTCTTCAAATACTTTAAGCAGTGCAATCTCATTGAAGTGGGATCTTTAAGTTTGTGAAGTTGCTTCGTGTTCCTAATTGCTGTATATACACGGCCAGGTCTTGAATCCTGTTCTCACCATGCTAGATGAGATGGCTCTGGTAGGTAGGTAGGTGTAACCTCTTCAAAATATGTTTTTCACAAGCTTGTCTTTTTTCCTTGATAATAAAGGAAAAATCCCACATGTAATATTGTTGAGTGATAAAATTGTCATTGCATTTTGCAGTGAAAAGTTCTCCCTTGTATGGCAGATCTTTATTTAAAAGGTGCTAAATTAGGTTTAAATCAAAGTAATCTGATTCTTCTTACATTGCTTGTTTTGTAACTGGCCAACAATAGCTACCTGCTGTTTGGAGGGTTATTGTTATTTTTTTCAATGGCCAATGTCTGACCCTAACATTTTTTTCCCCTAAAATTAAATGAGAAATCTCCTTTAAAAAGGTTAAGTAGCCAGGCCATGTTTCTATGACCTTATCTTCTCTTAGTGTTGAGTCAAAACATGGATCTGATGTGAAAATGAAAATAGGTTGTCAAGATTTACAATGGCATGCAAAAGCTTGGGAGTGAGTCAGAGGTTCACGTGAACTTAGGGGATTTTTCTTTTCCATTGCATGTGATAGAAAGGTGCTACGTGACAAGGTATTTTTGAAAGACACAAATTCTGCACTCTCTGTCAAAGCTTTCACATGAAGATGGAAGATGCTCTCAGCAAAGAGCCAGACTTAAACAGGCAGTGGGTCAAATCTCTAAGCTTCTTGCTTTGACTCCATGTCCAGGGAGTCATCTGGGGCATTCTTGCTAAGCTAGGAGCAAACAAGCACTTCCAGCTGGTTTAGTTCCTTGTCTGCTGTGGAGTCATCAGGGGAGGTAATGCATGGAAATATGGCACAACAATGAAACATCATGGGCAGCTGTAAGCAGTGTACTAAATGACCAAACCAAATGGAAGAATTAGCTATTGCCCATTCTCTTGTGGGCATGATAAAGCCCTTTGAAAAATCCGGTCATTTTGGTGCCACCCAGATGAAAGCTGCAGCAGCACTCTGCCCAGGAGTGCAGTGTGCACTTAGATTAAATGGCTGTTGCCAGATAAAGGTTTGTGGGGGTGTCATCTACAGTCAAAGCTGAATTTTCATTCGGTTGCTGTATGAGAGCTGTCTTGAGCTTCTCTTGGATGTGGTAGCTCAGAGGTTGTCTTTTTTATTATTTTTTATATACACTTTATTTTTTCCATACTATACTAAAACACTCATAAAGCCTCTCCGGTGCATCTGTTCTTCCTTCTGTATCTGTACCCTCATGGCCTTTGCTGTGTCTGCTACAATAGTCTTTCAGTTTTTAACATGGATTTCCAATCCAGGTCTGGGTGATACAGTATTGCTGAAATCACCTTTCTTAATAATCCTGTGACTTCTGTCTTGTAAAACCCAGAATATACTCTCTGATGCTCCGAGTATTAAACTCGTTCAGAAAAAGTTGTCCTGTCTTCAAGATCCTATTTGACTCAGCTTACTGCTACATACCAGATTTTTGTTTCCTTTTTTTAAGATTTTTTTCCCCCAGTCAATGGCTAAAGCCCTTATCTCCATCAGTTTTTAAAATCTCTGTTTCTTTTCATATTTTCATTGTGCCTATTAAGCTACCACCATTGCCTCACTGTACAGACCTTGAAGTCTGCAAATCACAACTAATTAATGTATTAAAGATAGTTTAAACTGCCCTCCAAACTCAAGTCCATCAAAGGACTTCCATGTGAGAATAGCTGTGACTGCACAGATCACTGTACCAGATTTAATGGCCCAGAGTTTTTCACCATTGGTACCACTGCTGTCCTGGAAAATAGAAGCCCCAGCAGAGCTGGATGCATGGTGTGAATCAGCATGTTCTCTGCAGGGTGGTGTTTGTGGAGCTGTGCTCTTTCCTACCTCATTTGCCTCACTTCTATATGTTAAGCACTCAAAATTTGCTTGTCTGCTTGCTGTAGGAGTAGTTTTGAGATATGGGAAAATTCTTGTCCTTGTCAGGTTTGGTTAAAGATTTGTGTCAATCTTTGAAATCACTATGCAATGTTAGCACATGGCAGCTGCATGTGGAATAGGCCACAAAATATAGCAACCTTTAAAGGAAGACAAGAGGATATGGATTGAGAGTGCAAAAGGTGATAGTAGTGTACATATAATGGTGGTGAACTTAAATGATGATGCCTTATTAAATGAGGTCATCATCTAACACGCCCTCCCCTCTACGCCCGGGAGCGAATGTGTGGCTGAATTCTGATGAAATATTTGTCAGTCAGTGGGTGTTTCTTCTGTTTACTCCTACAAGTATGGAGGCTAAATCACTTGTGTCAGGATGATATGAGTAAACTGAAGGTCACTTTCAGCATACTTTAGCATGCCTCAGAGGTACTACTGATAAGGAAAAAGACAAAAGGACAAAAAACAAAATTAACTTTTAATTTCCCACCAAAACTATAGCTGTCAGAAACAGGGAGATGAGTGAAATCTCTTGTAACATACAGCACAGGACCATATATTTAACATCTTATCTGATTCAGCCTATCACAGAGACAGAGCATGTAATTGTGTGTGTGTGTCTAAGTATGAATATATATGGATCCTAATACGTAGCTCAGAAAAATTTTCATATCTAGTTTCAGTTTAAAATCTTTCTGCCCTAAATTAGATGAATACATAAACAAATCAGATATATTAATTTTCTGTTGAGAATGCTTTGGTGATTGCTTACAAAGAAAAGTTATTTACATGCTGATATAAGGCATTACTTAGCATAATGAGCAGCAATTTTCTCATCCTCAAAGGTATTAGGCTCCCTTATGTGTTATACCTAACTCAGTTACATAGTTGTGCTGCTCTGTATGATCCCCAGGTGCATATTTGAAAAGCTTGGGTTTTATCTGATTGAGTTTTACGGAGCTGGCTTGGAGCCCAGCAGTCAGTGTGTGGGTACCAGGCAGGCATCCCCCGCCAGCCTCCAGCACCCACTACCTCCAACCGGGAGGGCTAAAGCCAGCTGTACCCCCAGAGCCCCTCTGCTGCCAGGGGAAGGTCAGATGGCAAGGGCTTTTGACCACTCACTGGGTGTCAGTAGGAAACATACCTACCCGTAACTATCCTTAAGGCGATGGATGTAATGGTAGTGGGGTTTTTTGTTTGGTTTTTGAGAAATCACTGATACATCCCCTGGGGATAACTGGTGATTATATTATGTGCTTGTATGGGATCACTTCCCCCTCTTTCTCTTACAAAGACATTTGCTATATATATGTAAGAATAAGGAGTCACAAATGGTAATAGTTGTTATTAACCACTAATGACATTGATCTGAGGCTTTAAAAAGAAGATGGTTTCTAAGAGAGCTTTCCAAGTCTGAAGTGTAAAACATTATATTTTTCTGGTCTGAGTTGTGGAAAGCCCCTTCACTTATTCTGAGGTTTACCAAAGAACATGTTTGTGTTTAGAGTCCATCTTTCTGGAAAATGAAGATGTGTTCATCCACTGAATAAACAAAGTGGACAGAAAATTAATTCAAGTCTCCCTTGACAATATTTTGGTTTTGTTTCAGCCTTGATCTGGTCCTGAAACCACTTTGCCTTTTAGAGCCTCTGGCTTTTTGGTTTCTAGGTTTTCTGTGAAGAATCATGGCAAGGATAGGAAGTGCAGTGGTGGTGTCCATAAGGTAAATGAGGAATAGCATGAGACTTACTGAACTGCGACAGTCAACTTTGTTAACATTTATTTGAATTCAAACCAGTGACAGGCTGCGAATCCTACAGTCACTCTCAGTTTTATGATCTTAAATTATGAGCTGTTCAAAAATACATTGTATTTTCTGCTTAAATAGTTTTATGTCTGTTTATATCTTAATTGAAACGGTATGTAGGCATCTGCAAGCACCTTTCGTATGAAGGCCATTATTAAATATTGGTATTGTAAAGGTGTCTTAAAAATGCATTTTTATTGCCTTACAAGGTGTTTGCTGAGAATCTCTCCATTAAACAATTAAGCCTTTAAGGCTTTTGCCTGTAACCAGTGTAGGTTTTGTTTTGTCAGCAGCAAATGACATAACTGCCTGCCAAATACAAGAAGATCTTACGTTGAGCTACAGAGAGGTCAGTATGCATGTGGTAGCAGCCTGAGCTTCCCTGTGTTTCAAAATGGCATGACCTGGTCTTCTGAAAGCTACCAGTGTGCTCCCATGCAAAGGGGCTGGGGGGCACCTAAGCCTTCACCTTTACAAAATATGCATGAATGGGATTACTTTGAAGAAGCAATTACCCGCTTTGTCCCGAGATCACAGCTCTGATGCACCAGAGCAAAGGCAAGTGTTCGTGTAAACCCCACTGTTGCATTTACTCACTTCTTTTTAAGGGACCATAGAGGGATTTAGGTTGGAAGGGATGACAAGAGGTCTCTAGTCCAACCTCTAGCTCCAAGTAGGGTGACCTGTGAGATCAGACCAGGTTGCTCAAGTCTTTGTCCAGGTAGCTCTTGAAAGCCTCCAGCAATGAGGCCTTCACAGCCTCTCTGGATGACCTCCTCCATGGCCTGCTTGCCCTCACGGGGAAAAAGTTGATTCTTATATCCAGCGTGAACCTCTCTTTCAGCCATGGTGTCTCATCATTCCGTACACTGATGCAAGACTGTGGCTCCATCTCCTCGATTACTGCTCTGTTGGTACAGGCAGTGGCCATTAGGTCCTCCTGCAGACATCTCTTCCCCAGGCTGAGCTGGCTCCAGGCCATCAGTCTCCTCTCAGTTCCCTCAGTTATTCATCAGATAAAAAACACCTCTTTTCCCTTTCCTGCCTTAGCACATGTTCAGTGAGGGTCACTCACAGCTGTGTGCCCCCAGATGTTGGGAGGGGAGGAGCTGGGAAGGGTAGCACAAAAAGGACTTCTTAAATGGCATAATACCTGTGCTAGCTGAGACAGCTTCTGCAGCTCAGTGGTGCAAAGAACTGGGTGTCCTAGCTTGGGACGAGAGTGGCACGGGCTGGCTCTAAAGCTTTAAGTCAGAAATCATTGTTCAAAGTAAACAAGAACTGTGTGCACGCAGCATAGGAATACAAGTGCGAGATGTTAAGCACCCTCTGCATCATTGTGCTCTAATGGCACAGGAAGGTGCTTTCAGCACGTACCTGATGAACGGGCCATGGGAAAGGTAGACTGAGTCTCAGCACTGCTTGTTCATGTCTTGAACGCTACTAGACCACTCTTGAGGTAGGACAGTAATTGCACTGTACAATCACTTTAGTTTCAGCATATATGCAAAAACTTTCTTAGTGAGTAATCATTGGCAGATACAGTTAATAGAAAATCTGGAAAAGCAAAAGTCCTGGCTTCAGCAGAGGAGTGCTTGGGTTCTGCTATAGTTGCAAATATTAGAAGTTCTCAGCACATTTTTATTTCATTTCACTTCGATTTCTGTTGTTGTTCACTGATGAAAGGCTCTTTTCCCTCCCTCTCCATTCTCTTTGTTTCTGTGTTGAGCACTGGATATGCTGTTACCCTCTCACCTAAGCTACTGTAATGTCATTAACTGCTGGCATATTGTGGAACACAAAAGAGAAAATCTTGATCTGTGATTTCCACGGTGCCTTTTTTTTTAAAAAAAATTTTTTTTAAGGGGTAAGCAGTGAGTTCATTGGGGGAGGTGGGGGGGAGCTTCCTATAAAAGTTTCTTAAAAGGGTTTTGGGGAAATCTGCTCAGTATTCAGATTCTGAAAACACTGGATAGAAAAACCACCTGAAAATAAATTGAACTTTAGTCTATTCTGGCCCTAGAACCTAGAGGAGTTTGTTTCACACTTTTATCTTTCAACCGTGGACAGATGAGACCGGACAGCCAATTAGCAATGATGCATATCTTTTGACTAGACATCATGAGACAAAGCTATGGTTCGTTTAAAATAGCATAATTCCACTGCCTGCCCTGAGTTTTCCTCTGCACTGGACAGGGATCATGCCAAGTTACTGTATACAATGGAAACGTTGCTATAATTCTGCTTAGGTGTCCTTTAGAAACATAAGACAACCACAGAAACAGAAATCTTATTGTCTGAAGGCAACAATTCTATAAGAATTGGAAGAGTCTTTGCCAGAGTTGTAATGAAATAATGTTGGGGATCATGGTACAGCTGAATGCTGTTTCTTTCACGTTGCGTGTGAGGCATTCCAGTGTAGCTTTCTTTTCCTTTTACACTCTGCAAGGCAACTGTCTCAAAAGAGCAGCTTATAAATTTGGAAAGAAGGCGATTCCACGAAGTAAGTCCCGGTGGATATTACAAGTCTTCCTTTTTATTTATTTTTTTTAACTCTCTACACACATATATAAAGCAATTTATCTGATTTTTGTCACAATGTAGCTCCATCACCATTTCAATGCAAGGGTCAGACAATTTTAGCTATAAATTTACCATTAATTTCTCTTGAAATCAGTATTTAAAAAAAAAAAAAACAACTATAGAATTGGAGAAATAATAGAATTGATTAGCAGATGTTTAAAAGCTGCTGCTTTCCAGCAGTCCTCTGATGATCAGTGAGTCAAAATAACAATAGGAATTGCTTGAGTCGTAGACTGACTAACACCATGCATTTAATTTACATCTAAATGCATTGTTGTTGTTTTTCCTGTTCAAGTAAACTACTTCTCAGGATGCACCTGTATAATGAATTTCCATGGGAATATATTTATGTGAATTTTTTCCTTGCTACCTTAAACATTAGAGGGTCTTCCAGAGATCAGGCTGAGATTAAAACAAATGTTGTCTGAACACAAAGAGTGAAGTGGAATTTTAACCAGGAATTAGGAGTTTAGGGTCAGACCTTTCCTTTTCTTGGTATTAAAAATACATGGAGGTTCAATGGGTTTGGTTGGCACATAAAAGCTCATGTGTTGGCTACACAGCAACAGTCCCAGCTGGGTAGTTTACTATTAGTGTCACACGGTGATGTGCATGTGTGTGAGTGAGCAAGTGGACCTCGTACGTACACCCAACACGCATCTCTCACAGTCCTGCTTAGGCCTGTAACTGGGGTCCCCAACAGCATACGGGCTTTCTGATAGTCTTCAGTACTGGGCTGAATAATGCCTACAGCTCTTGATCCACCAATAAAACACCTGCCAACCATACCACACCACACCTAAAATCCCCTACCTGACTGGTCTGTACTAAGTTTGTGAAGTCCTAGGAGAAATCGGGTGAATGAATTTTAAATACTCAAGTGATGATGACCTTTCAGACTAACACTGACTATGGGTCTGACTGACCTTGGCAGCATGAGAGGGTCATTTTTTGACATGGCTGAACTGTTCTTGAACAATTTATCCGGTGTGCTGGGTACAAACAGTCTTTTCTTCAATATCAGGCATGCATGTCTTATCTTTCTACCTATTCTTTTTTTAAAGAATCTTAGCTATTGTGAAGCAGGCAAGGAAAAACATGTTCTCTGTTTATATTGTTTGTTCTCCTTGGCCTCTACTATTCTATCTTGGACAATAACATTTCATGAATGCCTGTTTTTACACTTTTTTTTCGCTTGGATGATTTTTAAAGGAGTTTCTTTTTCTTCCCCAGCACTTCAGAACGGGGTTCAGGGCCTGATTCTGTGATACTGATGGGCCATTTCCAATTGACTAAACTGGGTCTAAGCAACATCTAATATTGTCTTGTGAATGCAAGGAAAAAAAAACCCCATAATACTTACCAGTCCTTTTAAACAGCAGTTCTTGAAAGATGACAAGAACGAGTGAGAATGCCTAGTAAGACAACTCCCTTCTTCTGCTTTGTCTTTTGAGGAAGATTCTACATTAATATGGGGATAAGAATAGATTTTCAGGTATTCAGAATGAAGAACCCACTCGGCTCTGCTTTCTCTTTGTGTGTGGGTCTGTAATTTCCATGGTGGGTTGCCGGGTTTGGGGTTTTGCTTGGTTTTTTTTCCCAATAGAAGAGGTAAAAGATCATGTCAGATTTTGTTTCAAGATGAAGATCAGTGTTTTCTTCTCAGTGGATTATCAATTATAGTCTCTGAAACAGATTTACTCACCTGAATTAGTTGAGTTCCAATGTAGACAGTGACAAATGCAAGTGTGTTTACATGCAAGGTTTTCTTTTTCTAAAGGAAATGTTGTGAAGCCACTGCACATGAAGAATATCTCTGGGGAAGAAAAACATGGTTATGAATTTTAAGGGAGAGAATCAATTCTTATCTGCTCCAAGCCACTCTCCATTGTTCTGACTATTCTGTTATTGGGTTTGGGGCTCTTCTTCCATTTTACTGTTTCACAGATGGTTTGGGGTAATTCAGAGGCTTTTTTTTTTTTTTTTTAGCAGCCATCAAACATTCCATTACAAGAGCTTTTAGATCTGTATTGCTTCTTGTTTTCTTGACATTTTTATTTTTTTTGTCCTTGTCATTATTTTAAAGTTTTACATCTGCTCTCTGTGTTAGAGGAATAGAAGATGCAGGTGTTGTAGATAATATTTTAACCATGTCATTTTAGGCGACAATCTACCAATGTGTAATGCTAATTTTAATAACGATTTTGGTGGAAGACATCTAATTCTAGTGTAGAGCATGAACTTCAGAAGAAATGTACCTGTAGAGTCCTATTAGGATGTCCTTGTTTAAAAATCTGGAAAGTAAAGCATAATGCAAATGAAATCAGTTATGTTATGAATAATGTAGGTTATCCATTATTCTTTATAAAAAGTTGCACGTGCTTCTCAAACCTAGCTAGATACATTCCTGTTATGCGACCCCCATAGCAATGAGAGACATGGAAGACCAAATGTTATGTGGCAGAAGGAGAGACCAGAGAGGATTATGTTTGACTGGAGTGTTAAGCCAAATATGCATCTAATTGCACCGAAGTGCCTGCATGTCTTCACATTGATAAGCTCTTTCAGGAAATATAACTCCCCTCTCTGCAGGTGGAGGGGCACAGGGCTTTCACTTGTCTCTACTTTGCTTCTTCCCATGGCTTGGTGTGCTCCTGGGGGGATTTGCAACTGCACATTTCCAAAGAGAAGTGAACTTGTGTTTCTGAGGACAGGGTTTGGCTCACGGAGTTACCACAAGCCTATGTATCTTTATTGTTTCCGAATAAAACAGACTCTTTGGCTGAGATCCTGCGAAGATTTATGCACATGCTTAATTCTGTACTCTGGGACTAATATCACTGGTTTCAGTGGGACCACATGCAATGTGTAAACATAAGTCATTGCAGCACTTGTTTCTGAAAAATCAGCTTAAACAGAAAATAGATTTAAATGTATAGCTGGTTATGCAGCCCTCTTATTTAAGGGAGTAGGGGAAAAGAAAGATTTTTCTCTTGATAATATGGAGCTTGAAAATTCTGCTGCAATCAGACATTATTTCAAAACTGGTACTGGGAGCTGGTTTTAAATAAACTGCACTGCAAAATAAAGTTGATCATAAAGGTTTCTAGGTCTTAACTCCTTGGTGACTAGCAGTAGAAACCTCAAGAAAAATTTTACTTCTGTGAGGACCCTTGACTTGCTTTCTCATTCAGCCTGGTCCAATTCCACGACCTCCCTCTGCCTTGTCTTGCAGGATCTTGAGAGAAAGTAATCTTTTCACTAATGAAGTATCCAACAGGGTAATGTGGAATTAGGGAAAGTATGGCATAGCTAGCATTTCTTTCTGCAGTATATGCTTCCCTTTACAGGATATTTTCTCATTATGTCCTCTGTAGCTTGGGATGCTTTCTGAACACCCCACCCGCTCACATGGATAAATTAAAATATAGTTTTTTCTTTTTTGTCAATATTTTCATTTCTCCGATAAATAATTTTTTCCCTCGCTTAACTAAGTTTCTGTATCTGCAAAGAGTTAAAGACTGGATTTAAGCGCGAGCAGACACACCTGCTTCAGCAGGTTACCTGCTGACCTCACGGAGAGCTTCCTCCAAGGGTGAAGAGAAAGATCTCAGTAGCGGAAATGCAAACTGATCCAAGCTGCATGTGACTGGGAGGCTACACAGGGGTTTGGAGACATATACCTGGTATACCAGGGTTATGCTCCGCAGTGGACATAGAATGGTTTGGGTTGGAAGGGACCTTAAAGATCATCTAATTCCAAGCCCCCTGCCATAGGCAGGGACACCTCCCACTAGACCAGGTTGCTCATACGTAAATGCTGTTGTTTTCTAATTATTGGGGGAGAGGGGGGAAAGAGAAGTAGAACCGTCTAGGTTGGAAGGCACCTTTAGGATCATGAGTCCAACCATTAACCTAACATTGCCAAAACCACCACTAAACCATGTCCCTAAGCACCACGTCTACCCATCTTACGTTCCCTTTTGACTGCATCCCTGCTTTTCACAGCATCACTTCACAGTTCGCCTTTAAAGTCTCCTATTCAGAGGAACTAGTAGAGGTGAAGATAGGGGAAGGAAGTTTACCAGTGCAGTAAAAGGGGGTGCTAACCTCAGTCTTGCATACTGAAGGGCTTCTGCTGTTGTGATATAATCCTTTGCTAAAATGAGCCAAACTCTTTGTTACTTAATTGGGCAAAGCTCCCATTGAGTTGTGCTTGATTAACAACTCTGGAATCTGGCTCTGCGTGGTTGTGATGAGAGATACTTCAGCATTTCAGGTCAGCCCGCCAACACTGATCTCCCCAGCTGATGGGTCCCAGAATTTCCCAGCTACTGTTGTTGTGCACTATTTGGGGAGGGAAATTTTTCTTTGAGCAGCTGCAAAACGTACTAAGCATACTGAAAGGCAAACCCGTGGGCTGGCAAGTGGCAATGAGGGTTAGGCAAATGGCAGAGCACAAACCTCTGTCCTTTCCAGCCCGTCTGCAGTGTCATTGCCAAGAAAGTTTTGGGTTTAGCTTCTTTCTTTTTTTTTTTAATGTGTTGGGTTGCTTTTGTGGTTGCCTTTGGGGATTTGTGCAGTGCAAAGGCCATTAGCATTTGACATTAGTTAAGAACTTCTTTGGGCCTATCTTGATGGTACCAGAAAGTTTGGTTTTGTTCAGGGGGGTTGGTTTGTTTGTTTGTTTGTTTGTTTATAATGGAACCAGCAAACCTGATTGCAAACAGGTTTTAGCATCTTAAGAAGTTAGAGTTGGAGACCACTGATGCTGCATCACGGGGTTTTGTGGTAAAGTATGGTCTTATCTAAGTGACAGCAGGATTGGAAAAACACCAGGCTGAGCATATTCTTACAGGGGTTGCCTAAAATCGTATTCTTCAGACAGATTGTAAGGTTTCACCTGATGCTCCTTGTACATGGCTTTCTAATTGATGCATGCAGTTTGAAAATCTGCATGTCAGACATGTACAGCTATACTGTACTGTTGCTATAATATTACCATATGCAGGAGTCACTTTATGCAGAAAATATTCTGGTTGGTACTGTCTTTTAAAACAAATACTCTGCTGTACTTGTCTAATGAGCACTGGACACGTTTCATTACACATAAACTCAAAGAACACTTATTCGTCTCCTGAAAAAAAAAATAAAATATGAAACCGTATAGATTGGAAAAATTAGATAGTGCACAGGGCTGTTGTTAAAACACTTTAGATGTCCCAGTCAGTCTTTGAATTAAAGACAAACAAACAAACAAAAGGCATGCAGGTTGCCTGGTGTTTAACTAAAGAGGGGCAATTAATGAATTGGGTGTGAAACTGCACTGTGATTTTCATGAAAGATTATGAAAAGGGTGTTAAACTTGTGGAATCCATAACACTTGGCACGGGGCTTACTGGTTTTAATTTCACATTCTTGGTTTACTTCTTAACTGTTTCATGTACATATAATGGACAGGAGAAACTTTTGTAACATTTTCTCAGTATCTTCTCTTCTGCATAAGGTTAAGCAAGAAAATGTAAACACGTACATTATTTAGTTTCTATTACAGAATTATTAATGATATGGCAGATGCAGTGTTTGCATATTATGCTTGATCATTAAAACCTTGCTGCATGTCTCCTTAATGGCAACTCCTTTTAAGTTGAGCAATAACGTGACTTGAATGAAGACTTCAGGGTTTAGCAAATGAGGAATATACAGGCTTGGGATTCAGAATAGCTGGTGCTCCGTCGGCTCTTCTGCGTTGACAGTGACATGCTCCTGTCATGTTCACTATCTGTGCTTGAGAATTGCCTGTTGAGAAGCAAGAACCTGATGCTGGCTGAAATTGCTCTGGGGTGAATATCTTTATCCTTCTTCAGGGACGGAACCTGTATCCTGCCATCATCTCTATGGACCGCAACATATTTCCATTCCTTTAGTTTAAAGACCAGAATTCCCACTGTTTGTTTGTTCAGCTTCTTTCCGGTCCAGAAAGGTGTAATGACAGGGCATGATAGATGTGTATGAGTTGTGTGTATAAAAGGCTGGACGCTAATTCTTGGGATAGAAGTAGATATAAACAAATGGATTTCTATGGGGCACATATCTATTTGATTTGCTAGGTAGATGGGGGGATATCTCTAGGAAAATAATGTTGTTTTGTTATGAAAAAATAGCTGATATTTTTGCCTAATTCTCTGAATTTTTGGAGTTATATACCATCTGAAGAGTGATTTATTAGAAAAGCAAGGAATATTTTTTCCTTTGTTTGAAATCAGTCTCCCCAAATATGCAGCTGTTGCACACATAGAGCCAAAAAGAACAGATGTGGAAAGAAGCAACTGGAGAACATAAGAACGTATCATAAAATAGATTATTCCATACCCAGAAATGTACATTTCTCAGATATATGCCTGATATGTAGCTTACACCAATTTTCATTATAGGTCCTGGTACTCTGGGTGGATGGAAGCAAGTTTGGGTGCACTGAGTGATGGTTTGATCTCATCTAGGGTACCTTTATTTATATATACATACTCCTCTGAAACTGGCCCCATCTATAAGGCCCTGCAATGTCAAATCAGGTGAAGCAGGATCACCTTAGCACAGAAACTGCTCCTGCACATCAAACTCTGTGTGGCTCTGTGCTGTCTATTCTATAGCTTACAGTGTTATTTTGGCTGGGATAGTATTAAAAAAAGAAAGAAGGGACAAATAAATTACAGCAGTGCGGTCTCTGTACTCTGCAGCGTTTATGGGGCTACTATGCCTGGCTGCAAAGGGATTCTTTACTCTGCTGCCTTTCATTTTACAGCATTCACTTTGTGTTCCACTTTAATGCTGAATTTTCAGGTGTGCTATTTTGTTATTGATACTGTTCATGAATTGCAGTATTAATTGATGGAGAGTTTATGTGGGGGGGGAAAGAGCTTCTGATGTGTCTACATGTCACTGTCGTCGCTTTTTCTCAGTGCCTTTCTATAGTAAATCTACTCTTACACTTCTGACTAGTTGTAGTAACTGAGGTCATTGGCTAAATGTAGATTCACACCAGTCTTTCAGAAAGCAAATACATTTACGTTTCCCAGGAAATGCTTTAATTTTTTTTAACTTTTACCAGTAGCTGAAATGACTTGAAGCTTTAATGATATTAATGCTATTTTATGTGTTGGGGTCTAATCTTTGATACACAGACATCCCTAGCACCTAATGGCAGCTCTGACTTAAGATCTGTCCCTATGTAATTAGTTCCTCTCTTTAGGTTTTTAGAGTGGTGGAATAGTGGAAAAATATTTAATTAAGGTTTTATTTGTGAATATTCCCTGATGTTGTTTCACGCGTGAAATTTAGAACTGACTTGCTGCCCAGCTAGGAACTTTTTAACCAGGTCCCTTGCTTTTCGCAAAGACCTCATGTTTTGAAGCAATAATTGTCCCTTCCAAATATTTGACCAAATCAAATGTTGGTGCAGATCAGTGTAGCTCCATTGCCTGTAGCAGACTAATGCCCCTTCCCACTGTCAAAGGCTTTGACCGTTAGCATAAAGGCAACCTTGTCACAAATTAATAGGGAAGTTATACTTTATTTTTTTATTACTTTTTTCTTTTAGCTGAATTTAAACTATTTGGCAATATTTTAAACTGTATGTGGCATTGTTTGTTGGTTGGGGTTTTTTTTAATACTAAATTCTATTAAGTCTTCTTGAGTTCTGAGAGATGTATTACGCTGGTATACTGGAAGGCAGACGTAGACACAGAAATGTATGTCATTTCCAAAAATGAAAATAAAAAAATGGTTTTACCTTATTTACTCTGTTGGAACATGTGGTATTCTTTAAGAAAATAAAACAACAACAAAAACATACAAACATCTACGCCCCGAAGCAGAGTACATGGAAAATATAACGACTCAGTAGGAGGCATAATACAGACTTGCTTCATGTAGTAATCCCTTTGATTTCTTTTTCTTTCATGTGTAGTACTATCATTTGTAATTCTAGTGTTTGTTTGCATGTGTCCAACTATAGTGTTTACTCCCAGGAATTGTTTTGTGATGGCTGATTGCCCCAAATCAAGGATGGCTAGATAACCTTGCCTTTAGCTAAAATAGCTTGATGTTTCTTTCAGCAGACAAAATGCAATTATTGATAGAATACAAAAATCAACTATTTTTTCTTTACCCAGTAACCTGAAGAGGAAATAAAACAAAATCTAACCTTCTATAGTAGCACAATATTCACAATCCTGTCGAGAAATCTGATTCTTTGGTTGAAATGCATACTAAAAATGCATTTGCTTCTGCTTGTTTTTTCCTACTTACACTGTATTCAGAGACCTAGTAGAACAGCATTAACTTGGAGGCTAAAGACCTAATAAAAATCATGTTTTCGATTTTACTCTCTGAAATCTTCACTCAGAATAAAAATTTGGACAGGTTTAAGCAAACATCTTGGTAAATGACAAGTGACACCTGCCAGAGATGCAGGTGTTGTAATCATTTTGATGTACATGCCATAATCATTCCTTGTGATATCCTGTATGTATACCAAAGACTGTTCTATGCCAAATCCCTGTATAAAAACATACGTAGAGCCACTGGAGGCCATAAAATCCAAGTAGAGTTTTTGTTGTTGGACTCTTCTGTAATATCATCAGGTGTATATGCTTTCATTGCAGATTTGTTAAATTATTGTATTAGCCCAGTTACTTCTATATTATACAGTTGCTATTTTATTTAAAAAAAAAGATAGTGCAGGTACATTGCAAAACACACCTTTCTGGTTGCCTGGGGGTTTGTGCTGTTTAGGTATCTCACAAGTGTATGAAAAAAGTAGTGCCATAAGGAGTAAAACTTATGAAGTCTGATTTTCAATAGGTTTGCACTATTTCCAATGTGTTTGTGATTTTCTTGTGTATAAGAAATTAAGATGGCAAGTTTTCCTCAGCAAAATCATCATCTATACATATAAAAAACTCAATCAGACACAGTATTTTTGTAACTGCTACGATTCTGTCAAAACCTTATTGAAATTGCCCTGGAAAACTGGAAGTTATTTTACAAGATAGACAAATGGGTAGAAACACCTGTACAGGCAGTTGTATAAACTGGCTTCCTTAGGAAGGTGGACTGATAATAAAAACTGACTTGCTAAATTCAAGCTCCTTCAACTGTACGCTGGACTAGATAACCTGTGCCTCTGTTTTTTATGGAGGGGAGAAGCGAGAGCAGCCCTATTATTGCCAGATTTGACTTGCTGCAGCTCAGAAGTGTTGTTTTACTTCTAGGAGATCTTTGAATGGATTTTATTCTGCAATAGTATCAGCTGGACAGTCATTGATTTGGTTGTACTTTTTTTTCCTTCCCTATTGTGAAGAGTCTTGGAGATTTCAAAAAAATGTTTCTTTAATAGCATTAGCTAAAAGGATGGGGGGAAAAAAAAGTCAATGGTGTATCCTCTCAATCCTTCTCTTCTACCCACCAGTAAATTTCAGGGGATTTGAGTTGCCGTGTTTCGATTTTGACTATGCATTTTTTTCAAATTGTTAAACTTTCACTGTAGTCTGTATCCCTCTAGAAATGGGAATGCAGTATTTTGTTTTGAAATCTCACAATATACATGCTGTTGGAATTTTGCACATTTAAAAACATTCCACAGCTGAAAAATGTGGTCAAAATGCTGCCTTCCTGGGCAGAAGTCTTGTTCCTTTGGATACATATTTTCTTAATGACTGGTGGGGAAGTGTGGATCTATGATAAAGAAATAGAAATGCTGGGCTGTTCCAGTATTCAGGCTTTGTCAGCCCCTCTCTGTTGGGAAGTCTAAGAAGAAGTGTACATTCTGGATGGTTTTCCCTTACCCTCCTTTACCCATCTTTGTTTTCATTTTTCGTCCCTGGAAGGGAGTATCTGATGCTCCCAGGGATTGGGGATGTTTGAATAAATGAGACTATCTTTTATATCAACAATTACTATCTACATGTAACCTAAACTTTCGGCATAGTTATGATCAGCTAAGCTAAACAGATTGCCCAGAGTACGTATAGGTTGTTTCAAATAGCTCTTTATCCTTCACTTTGGTTTAAACTTACACTTGAGCAGGGTTTTTATAGTGGAATTGACATGGCAGAAATCAGTTTAAAAAAAAACCAAAAAACAACCACCCCACCCACCCCCAAAAAAACCAAAAAAACCCAAACAAACCAAAAGCCTAGGCATGAAGAAGACGACATTTATCGGAAGATAAGTTTACCATAGCTTTCCCTTGTACTTCACTTCCTTGTGGCTGGAAAATGCGATTCTTGAAATGGCAAGTGTTATCTGAGTAACTGCTGGGGTTGGCAGGATGAGAAAGCAGGTATCCCCTCTGCTTCAAGTGGGTACCTGTATGCCTGTGCACGAGTGCTAGGACAGTAAGGCTTTCATGCCAAAACCTAAGCCATTTGATGACATTACCCAAGTAGGATCTGAGCCGAAAAATAGCATTTACATGTCAGATCTACTATATTTGCTCCGTATGGTTACTCAGAAGTTACACCTGAGAAAAGAGCGCGTAGTCTAAAAGCAGCTGTTGAAGAGCTATGAAAAAAGAGAGAGACATAATAGGTTTTTCTTCTGGGCCCCGTGCTCTCTGTGTGTGTCCTGACAGGACTCCTAAAGATGAAATTTCCGCTGGTGAGGCAAGGAAGCTGGCAGGAGGCCTGCAGATGTGCTGGCTGGGACCTGCAGAACCGTCACTGCTTCTCCCTGTTGCCACGACTCCCCCTCTCCCCCAGCTTCTGGGCAGGAGGGAGCTGCCTGCTTTCTTCTTTTTCTTCATAGACTCTTTAATGTTATCCTGCTGGTTTTGTCGCTGAATTTTCCTCCTGCTTGAATTATTCCTGCTATAAAACTGGCTCTGAAAATGTTCTGGGTTTAATTTTCATTTTTCATGTTTTGAGCATCCGCTCAGGTAGCTGTCTCTCCTGGTTGTTCTGATTCATGGCACCTCTGGATCATGCTCCTGCCTCTGCTCCGCGGGGCTGGGGAGCAGCTGACAGCCCTTCAGAGACACCCAGGGTACTCTCTTTGACTTACCAGGATGAATAGTCTGTGTCCCATGCTTGTGATGGCCTCAGGCAACTCTGGTTGCCTCTGGGTTTTAGAGCTGCTTAAAGGTGTTTGTGGAAGCCTCCGTGTCCTGCATTAGACAGTAGCTGATCCAGTGCAAAGCTGCCATTAATTCAGACCTGTGGAGCTATGTCTACATGACGGACTTGAGCAAGCCTGTCTTTCTCAGGGTTACAGGAATTTGTACAGATGTTGTCCAACCAGCAGCCACCTTATATAGATGCAGCTGAAACTTCACGGGAGCAGTTTATTGGTAATAGTTCATTGACAGCGGCGATTGAGAAGGTGGAGGTCATGACAGAAAAGTTGCTTCTGTCTTGTTCCTCCATTAAGTGAAAATTGCTGATTTGGTAAAGCAGTATTCCTGTATCAGCATCGGGCTATTTTGGTATTATTTTAGATTCTGTAGATTCCTTGCTGGAAGGAGTTGTCTGAAGAACAGTTATCCCAAGTTGAATGTTACAATCGGAGCTGTCCTGATGAATGCCCTGCGCAACACTGCACTCGGGGGGCTGAGGCTGGTCACCTCCACTACCCCACCATGTGCAGAGACAGCACACCACCATCAAACCATCAGTGGTTTTAGATGTTTAATCAGCAGCAGTGAACTCTGGAGGATGAGGTACCACCAAAGTTCTCATCTGGTTAGTTTTGTTTACTCCTAATACTCAAGTACTGGAGATGAGTATCACCAGGAGCTACCCAAAGCATCTCCTGGAATAACTTTCTCACTAGACCTAAGCCTTGCAAATGTTTTCCACTGCATTCCTGTTTTCTTTTCAGTCCTGTAAGAGCTTTATTATGCAGCCAGTTGAAAACACTTCCTGGTCTCATGTGTGCTAATAGTTCTTAACTACAAACATGCTTTAGCTGTACGAGCTGAAGTATCTGTGTATTGGCTAAATGTGTACCTTTCCCTTCAGGTGTACCTGGGCAGCTGGGTGAGAAAGGTTCCCTAAAATGGGGATCTTGGTGAGAAAAAAATACGGGAAATTTTTGTGGAGAGGATAACTAGCTATCCTAGTTAATGACCTCTCTGAGAAGCTTATCAAGCAAATACTGAATAGTCTTTGAACTTGCCCTTAACACAGGCATTGATATTGGGCTCATCAGTGCTGCAGAATTACAGTATACTTCAGGGAATTGTTTATCACTGTGATCCTCAAAAATAGGATGACTGGAATGGTTAGAGGCAAATACCAGGCATTTTGTCCTGGCATGGGCTGGGTTTTCAAACACTTTTGAGATGATGAAAGCTATATTTTGTTTTGCTTTATGGATGTTATCCTGCTTGCTATTATCCTTAAGCATCAGGGAAATAATATTGCATTTAGATGGATTAACTCTGTTTTTCAAATAAAAAGAAATTATTGCATTTTATTCTGCATCTTTAAGTTTTTATTTCCTCCTAATTGTGTACAGGCAAGGTACATCCAAACTAATGCACCTCATGGCTTGGTTTCTAATGTATCTCCCACCTTGGGACCTCTTTTGCTCTAGGATTCTGTGAGTCCTTTACTGAAGTGATTTCAATAGACCAAGCCCTGAACTTTGAGTTGGATTTTTTCAGAACCCAACAACAACTTTGTATTCTGTCTGTAACTGAACAGTAGTAGGAAGGACATTTTATCAATTGCTTTTGTTTTCAAAGAATTTCAGAAGTTAATTCTGAATCACTGAATCCTTCCACATCTGGAGTGGAGCACGGCTGTCAGACGACATGTTGAAGGCAAAACACTGGCACGCTTAAAGTTCACACTTACATGTATGAGACACGTTGTTGCTGTATGCATTGTGGCTAGACTATTCCAACACGAAACTGGAAGGAAAAGGAGAAACTAATTGCAAGAGGTGGCATCAGGAGTAGCAGTTTCCTCCTCTCTGGAAATAGAGAATTTTATGTTCTATCTCCTCCTGTGTGATTAGTCATTTGGAGAACAGCTGTTCACCATGGACTGGGCAGCGTTCCAGCTGTGTGACATTATTGACATGCCCTTATCATCACCCATTTCTGCCTACGCTTTCGGCCTACATGCTCAAAATGTTCGTCAGCTTTTGGGTTGACAGGAGGCTGGAGCCTGCGTGAAAGTGAGATGAGTGTACTTCTGTAACAAACAGGACTTCTCATTTCACGTCTCCTTGTTGCAGTTTTCTTCTTTCAGGGGGATTTCAGTTGAGTTAGCAAAGCCAACGAGGGGCTCCCTTGACTTGGGGATCAAGTTGCAACATGGAGGTTTTCTTATTTAGCAGTCCCGGGCTAAATAATCTTCTGCAGCTAAAATAAGACCCGTATCTTTTTTCAAAAAGGTGGGTTTCTGAGTGCTTAAGTTCTGCTGAGTGACTGAAGGAGAGATTCCATAGATAATCTTAACATTTCTGTGTGGTCTTATGAAATTATATCTGTAACCCCTTCCCTCTCCAAGGGGTCAGTACATCATCACATCTTAGTTGAAGGGTTTTTAGAAGGGTTACAAAAATAACTCTGTTACACTCACTTAAACATGACTGACTCACTTGGAAATAAAACCTATGCTAGGGAACCACAAGAAACAGATGAGTTATGGGTGTCCCAGATTTTGGATGTGCTTTTTGGTCTCTCTTTGCACTTCAAAAGCATTATGTAATTGTCCGAATGAATCAATGAGTTACACGTTTATGGAGAAAGCTAAAACAGAAAGGTTAGTGTCTTGAGAGCAAAACTGAAAAAAAAAGGCAATAATCCTATTCTTGTTAGTCCCACAGTAGATGTATTTGATGGTGTTATGGCTTGTTCTCTTCCTTCTTGTTCCAAGAGAGGGGGGGGTGTCTCTCTGTCCCCAGCGCTGTACCCCCACAGCCTTGAGCTGGGGCAGGCTGTCCTTTGAGAAGGGCTGCTATGGTCAGAGCCTGAATGAGGCCCAGAGACCTTGAACCCGTGGTGCAGGAGGAGCAACTTATAATCTTGCAGGGGAAAATAGTGATACATGTTTGACTCTAGATCGTGCTTTTAATACTCCTTGAAAAATAAGGATTAATAAAATTGCAGAAAACTGGCATATTTAGGTTTTGGTTTACCTTGTTTTTAAGTATCTCGGTAGCTGCTTTTGAGAGCTCCAATATCACTCGGACAATCAGCGCTCAGAGAGAGGAGCTTTATATCTCCTTCAGTGTTAAAGGACAAGAGCTACCTGCCTAGCTGCTGAATGTGATTAATTGTCGCTTGTCTGTAGTAGACGAGTTATGGCCTGCTGGCTTTTCATACTGGCTTGTCTACCTTGCCTCTCCTACAAGGCTATGAAAACGAGAGGAGAAGAGGATATTGTAGAGTTTATCAGCATGATGCTGATGTACAGTGAAATGCATGAGTATAAATATACCTCTCCTTTTTAAATCGATCTGCATCCACAAATAAGCAGATTACAATAAAGCATGGGCTAAATCTCTTATTTTTTTCACAGATAAGAGTAGTCATGAAAAGCAGATCAGTTTCAAAACCTGCTGTTTTGCCAAATACAATATTTCTATATATCCACCATTGTGGATCCAGCACTGACATCCTAACGGCAATGGAAAAAAATCTTTGTCTTTTAATGCCAGTTTTTATTCTTTGTTCCCCCAATAGCTGCTCATGACATGAGGCATTCATCAGGTGTTGTTTAGAAGAATTATTTTCTATATTCTCCCTGTGACATCAGCTGGGGAAAGAGCTTTACTGTTTTTATAGCAGGGTTGCCATGTTACTGAAAATCTTTATTTTTTTGACATTTCATATAAAACTTGTGTAAAATTATTATGTTGAATTAAAAAAAAAAAACCCAACCCTAGTGAGTTGTTATTACTTATTTGAAAATAAAAAGACAAGTCTTCAAAAGAGTCTTGTCCTCATTATCATAAGAAATTCTTATTTTTGCTGCTTATTTAAGCACTGAAAAGTCCCAATTTTTGTACTTATTAGGTATCTGGATTATGCCCCAAGAAGTCTAGGACATAGTCCTAGCTGTGTTATAAGCCTACATCCAGATAATGATGATGATGATCATCATTTTTTTATTTGGGGAGTTGGGGGGAAGATAGGACTGTAGTGAGGAATTTTAACACAAGAGCTGTGATACTCATCAGGACTCGCCCACTCCAAACTTTTCTCCTGCGCTTCATTTTTACATTATTATTATTTTCTTCTTCTGCTGTCCTTCTTAGCCTGCTCTCCTGACAGCCCAGCTGGTACTATTCATAATTGGCAGGCCATTCAGGGCTTAGGCAAAAATAGCTATAAATTAAAACACGACTGACTGACCACTCTCTCCCCTGCCTTGCACCTTCTGTAGATACTCCCATGTGAGGAAAATGAGTGGAGAATGATGTCATTTTTATCTAGTAAGGTTTCATGCATGTTTTGCAGGGATGTAAAAGAGTACAGAATGTATATGGCTGGTATTGCATAGACACAGAGCCAACAGTTTGCATTAAGACTTGTGTGCTAGTTCTTCCTTTGGTTCATGAGTTCCAGTTTTGGTATATTTCATTCATTTTAATTATTTATTATATTAATAATACATCAATCTTCCTTCTATTCTGTCCCAGAGGGACCCTATAATGAAAATTAAAAATTAGGTATGTTATTACTGTATCTGCTAAGCATTAGGAGGCTGATTATTCTGGATAGTGATATCTGGAGAGTATACTGATAATTTTAGATAGTGAATTGGAATTCAAAGAGAGGCGGGAGGTGTCAAGCTATTACAAGCTCTATAACAGCAGCTCTTGAGACCTCAACAGTGATTTCATAATGAAAACAATGTTAAAAGCAGTAAAAAAATAAAAAAAAAAATGAAATCCAAAGTGTACAATATACTTACCTGTAACAAGGCTGATTAATAAAATACTTTTGAAATGCTAATTATGCTAATTATTAAGATGAAAGTCTAATAGTTAGTCTGTATAATTATCAACCAACTTTCAGAACTGACCTTACAGCCATCTTCTTTGTTTTGGAAAGGATGATGGGCGGAGGGAGAAGGCTGCCATACCAGTCCACCCATCCTTACTGCACAGATACATACTGTCAGGTGTAAACCCCACAGCTGGTACTGTAACTCAGAGAGAAAGAAAGTCTGATAGGTAAGTGAAGACATGCTTAGGTTTGACCTGATCTAAATCGTCTCCTCCTCTGAAAAATGAAAAGTTTTGGGAAGTTTTTGGCATGATTTTTGGCATCTGTTTCGTTGACTCTGTGGTGCTTAGATATCTTTACCTAGCAAAACGGGTGATTCTTTTTCTAGCAGAAGGTTTACAAAGGAGTCTACGCCCAATACTCTGGTGTAATATCTGTAAATGGGGTTGAAGCTCTCCTAAGTCTACGTTTTGATAGCACTTTTGCACTAATGGCTTTCCTTAGAGCAGGCATCCAATTTCTCTGAAATCCTTTTAGGTCCAGTTGACCCAGGAGAAGGAATTCTTTGCAGGAATTTTCCATTCCTCCTGCATCCAAACATTGTACAAACAAAGTGAAGAACTCAGCCCCTGTGACTAAATTACTGTGTTTGGTATAAATGTCTTCAGACTTCAGCAACTGCAAGACGTGCAGTCAGACTTGTTTTAATTCTCCCCTCCCCTCTCTTAGGAACTGTTGCTCAGAAAAGGGTTTCTGGGATGAGTTTTGACTAGCTGTTATCAGAGCTTTCTGTCTTTACATATACCCTTTTTCATATATGCTTGCTGGCACATTTGTGATGTTCACAGGGTAATTGCTGTTCTGTGCCGTGCAGAGACCTTGATCTGCCACTGAAGCAACTGCAGTTCCTGTGTTGAAGGTAGAAGCTTCTTTTTGAAGGCTGCCATAAAGCTCCTATTCTTGCAGAAGGCAATGGATTTCAAAGCCATAAGGAAAGCTGTCAATGGAATCAGGCTGAATATTCCCTAAGGCACATAGATATCTTTTAAATTTCTTCCTTTTTTTTTTTTTCTTTTTTAATTAATTAATACAGACTAAAGCTTCTCAAGACTTGGAACATTAAGAATATCCTCGAAGAGGATTTACTGGCAGAGGCTGGTCTGCAGGATCAAAGATGCATAACATATTCATTACTGCATGGACCAGCCTCAAAGAACTTGGAGTCATATCATGATGCAGAAATCCATGATAATTTTTTGATTTCTTATGTGATCTATTTTGAATGCCTGTCAGAGCTCTGCTGTGACTGGTTTTGTTGAGCAGTGTTTAATGCATAGTTGACTGGCTTATAAAGTTGAAGGTATGTATTCTGTTTGGGTTATTTTGAATTGAAAACCCGTTTTAGCATGTCGTTAGCTTCACACAATTTCTTTGTTGCGGAGGAGGGCTGAAATTGAAAATCTGTGCTTTTTAGATGAAAAAAAGAGATTTTGTGTGTGTTTGACAGTAATTCTTTTTACTCCTTTGAAGACTGTACTGAGTATGATAGTGTGATCGTGCTACCAGACTGAAAAAAAGGGTGAGGAAGGAATTAGTGTTTTGTAGTGCCCAGTTGTAATGTTGATGGCTGATTTGTTTTGGGACTTTGCTTCCTTCCACTATTTCTGATGTTGGGGAAAGAGACTTAGGTTCTCCCTAAGTTTGTGTTTCGTGTACAAGCATGCAGCAGCATGTTGCAGGCAGCTATAATCCAAGCACTTGATAGAGTAACCAGGATGGAGACTATACAATGCGAAGAGCTGCCACAGAGGAGCGAGGGGAGGGATGTGGGAAAACAGATGGGAAATTACACTCCTATGTGTTCCTCACTACCACACTCTTCTGCATTTTCTGTCTTTTTAATGGGTTGTTCTTGGTCCTGGTGAGCCTGGCTCCCGTGTTTTGCTTTTCCTGCGTGCTAGGATTCTTGCTGAAACAAGGTTAAGAGCATGAGAGATGGGGAAAATATGTTCATATTGTTTGGTAGTGGGTAAATACCTGAGCCGACTCCAGGTGAACCACCTTCTCGACTCATCAGCCTGCTGCCACACCTGAGCTAATTAGCATCACAGAGACCATTTTATTTACTGGGAGGAAGTCCCCAGAAGTTGTACTGTCTGTGTAGGAAGAAGAGTTTGAATTACCCAAGTAACCCCTTTCTCATATCCATTTTCTGTTAGAATTATTGTCATAGTTATTCTCTAGGTAATATTGAGAGCAAACTGATAATTGTAGCTTTTGTAAACTGTTAGTATGATCACTTTTTCTAGGTTAAACGATTTATGATGTTTTACCACAGTCTTATAAACAGGAAAAGCCAGCCTAAAGACAGAAGACAGATACTAATTAGAGAATGATAGAAATACAAATTTAAAGCAGCCACAGTAGGGCAGAGAATTTAAACAAAAGAGCGTCCCTTATATTACAACCTAAGCCTTAATTATATATCCTCAGCCTTCTATTATATCCTAAGTTTAATTGCAGAAAACAGGGGATGGGAAAACTAAGCCTTCACAGCCGTATTTGGCAGATGCTCCAGAATGAGATTGCCATTAGGGGAGAAAGTAGGAAGTGAGCCCTTGTAAGGAGCACCTAAAAGAGATCAGGATGCTCTGATTTGGCCAAGGGGAGATGAGGAGAACCTGGAGCTCCTGCCACCAAGGAATGGGACAGACGCAAGTTGGTGAGCACAGGCCAGAGCTGGATGCCCCTCAAAGTAGCTGAGGGAGAAGCCAACTGTTAAGTATGATCTAGTGATGTGGTGTGCTGTTTTATAGTGTTTTTAAAAATGTTTAACTCTGTGTTGGTGGTGTGTATTTGTAACAGGATAGCTTAACAGGCTCCCAAAGTGTCAGACACCATGAGTGGTGTTTTCTTGGGTGTATGTTCAAGGAAATTCTTTTTTGGGGGATTGGTAGCACTGGATGATGATCTTAGACATTTTTAGCAAATTATGATAGGATACAGAATACAACTCCTCGTTACTTCTTAGTATTCTTAAATAATAGCAAGGTTTCTCCGCCATGTGTGGGGACTCTCTCCTGCACACGGCTTTCCCCTGCAAGTTGTCTTCTGCAGACAACATCTTTTTGCTTTGTTTCATTTCTTCCCACCCTCCCCAAACTGGTTACTGAGGGACATGTTCTGCTTCAGCTAGTGTACAGGGCTGAGATCAGTCCTATTAGCTGGTTTTTCTTCCAGGGAATCTTGGCCACCTTCTGTTGTCCCAGTTTGCTTTTCTTTGTCTCTAAATCTACTGGATTGCCTAGATAGTCTAAACTGAGTCTGTTCTTCTGAGTGTGTTTATTAAGTCTGAATAATGGAAGCATTCCTTTTTCCTCTCAGCTGACTACAAACCATAAAAAAAAAAAGCATAGGTAATCATAAGGGTTTACCGCCCCCCCCCCCCCCCCCAGCTCATTAACTCAAAGTAGATTCCTCAAAATTTCAAGCATTAGGGTGGTTTTTCTGGATTTTGTGTGTGTGTGTGTGTGTGGCTCATGAGAGAGTTGAGTTTTAATTAAAAATATGTGGATTTTTCCTCACAAATAAAAAGGTACTTATCTAACCATATTTGGTTTGTTTTGAATTCCTGCTTCAAATAATAGGAATTCTGTATAATTTCTGAATAAAATAATTAAGTATGTTGCATAAAAATATTTTATAATTACATTCTTTAAAAGCCTCGGCTGTTTTACCTGAAGTTAAACACATAAAAAGAAAATGGATGCTAGTGGACACTTCATATTAAATATTTAATTTGTCTCTGCAGTATCTTAATACTTCAATGCTTAATAATATCATTTTTATTGGTAGAAAATAGTCTTCTATTTTGCCTTTTCTACACATGAAGTGACTTAGAGAGACAATTAGACTTATCTCTTCAAACCTCTTTTAAAAAGCATCAGGGCCCAAGGTCATGCAAGAATGATAGGTCAGAATCAGGAGCTAAACTTCACTCTTAGGCTTAGACAGTGGACTACACTCCTCCCCTCCCAGCTGAAGTGCCTCCAAAGGGGTTTTGGAAAACTTCATGTCACAAGCAAAAGCTTCCTGAAGATGCTTTCCCTCTCCTGCTTACAATGCAATTTTGGTGGTAGACATTATTTGTGATCTCCTTTTGTAGTGGCTTGTATGAAGTCTGGAAGTTCCCAGGGAGAGAGCGGTTAGATACTTGTAAAAATGAGTGTGGAAATGGGGGAAGGTCTCTACCTTCATTTTAAGTACTGTGGCTTGTCAAGGACTCCGTTCCCAGCTGACAGAGGCACTAGATGAGTCTCCATGCAACTCCATTCCCAACTGAGCTAATGGGGCCGAAGGTTTGCTATCTTTATTCCCAGCTGTCGATAAAGAAAACAGTTTGTGTCCGTTGCTGCCATCTATTCATGGGCATTCAGAAAGTACAGATGGATTCTTTCCCCATACAGAACTAAAGCCAAGACTTTGGTTTATTGTAGATAAAGAAAATGATAAATTCTTCTTTGTTTAGATTATACAATTTTCACATCTGGAGTATAAAATGTGTGTGCAGCGGTGGCACTGCAAAACCTGGGCTATCCTTTTGTATTTGAAGGCTTCTACTTTTTTTGGGGGGAATGCATAATTTTGCCCTTGGTATGGGATCTCTTTGCTAAAAATACTGGGGTGAAGAGCCACCCAAGGGTGGCTTGTGAAAGGGTTTAGAGAGAGCTCCTGCTATGTCCTCCTGGACACAAAGACAAGTCTGGCTGACACCTTTGAGAAACAACAGTGCGTTTCCACATGTCTCTTTTGCATAATCTGTGATATCTGAATTAAGTTTCATGACATATTAACGCTTTGAATCTAAGTTAATACACTGTGTTGTATAATACATTATGTATGACTTGGGCATCAATTGTGCTGGAGCATCAGTGGCCACAGACTTGAAAATGTCTTTTTCAGTGACAGAAATCCTAAAAAATACTGAAACTAAATTCCATTGGCATAATTTTATTTTGTATTCCTTATGCCATTACAACACCTTTTACTTGCAAAACCACTCGTATTCAAGCCATCTCGCTTCCTCTTCTCTCCTCCATGTACTTGTCACAAAGTCCCCATTCCGCATCCTTCATATTACAAATATTCCCATGGTGCTGCATGGTAATTTGCGTTTGTAACATCACAAGTGTTAGGATTATGCTAGCGTTGCTGAGCCTGGGCACTACAATGTGAAAAAGAACAATGATGAGCATTAACATTTATAATAATGATGTGCTACAAAGAAGAGTAAAAAACCAAAAGAAAACAAACCCCTGTGCATTTTGTTTTTTCTTCTTGTATATTTGTATTTCATGCTTCCAAACACAGCTAAAATACAGCTTGCTTTATCAGAAGTTGTCTTGTAAACTATACATTGGTCTGACATCGGATACAGTATATATATATAGGCAAATATGCAGTCAGAGGTTTATTGGTCTTAATATAACTCATCTTAAGCCTGATTACTTTGTTTCAAAATTAGACTCTTGGAACATATTAATTATGGACATATCCCCAGACAAGATGGCTTTCCATGGGGGATTTCTGCCCTAAACTCTGATTAGTGTTAATAGGAGCTATCCATGTAAACTCCTAGAGGACCAAAAAGAGAAATAATTTTCTGCTAGCTATATTTTACTTTTAGGGTTTTAGAACGATACCGAAGTGTTCTGGGAGTGAAATAGAGTTTCTGGAGTTCAATAAAGTGCTTGATGGTGCTAATCCAGAACCTTTCCTCTCTGCGGTGGATTCTAGATTGGATAAAAGCACATTAGAATACTACACACAAAATTGCATATTTTTAAGTTTATATATAAAAACAATACTCCTTTTTGTTTGGTTGAGTGGTTTTATTGTTGTTTTTGTTTTCTAACCTGAATTAGACATTAGGGATTATCTGTTTGTTTTTTTTTTTCCCTGGGAGCACTGGACTGAGGAATGCTGGTATTATAAAAATAATATCTACGTGACCTGATGTTGTATATACTAATTATCCATTTGTCATGATTCTCCCACCTTGGATTACTCAGGAAAAAATCATCTAATTTGGAATTAGCAGCAGGAACAATTTTCAGACAGAGGCGGTGGCTTGTGCTAGAAGCTAGATAAACTTAAAGATTATTGGGCTTGTGTTGACTGGGGCTTCTGGGCTCTAGTGTAAGGTAAGCATACAATAATTAAAATAGTTTCTTAGTGATGGAGAATTTACTGTGTCTTTTGACAATTCATTTCGGTAGCTAATTATACTTAAAGTGTGCTTTTTATCTCCAGATTGAACTTGCAAATATCGGATTCTGTTGTGTGTCTGCCCACTAATTTAGAGTCTTCTGAAATATCTTCTTCTTGTCTAGTCCCTTAAAGATTATAATCTTCTCTTTGAAGCAAAACACATTTAGTTCAGTGTCTCATTGGAGGGAGCCTTTTTTTTTTCCTCAGACCTAAATCATTCTCATTGCTCTTCTCTGCACTCTTTCCAAGTTTATTTATTTATTTTTTTATTTTAATTAAAGGATTATAATTTTCCCAGAGGCTTGCCTGCTTTTTTCACAGAGATGTTATAGTTTGCTTGGCTTCATTCATGTTCCTGTCTGCGACTGTCCCCAGCTAAGCAAATGGTACCGATTTTTGTGCCTGCCCTCATGGAGGGAGGTCTGATGCCCTTGATGAACTAATGGAAAGAGCAGGCAGGTGTTATCCAGAATACAACCTAAAGGCTTTATTGTTTAACACCATTCAGAAACCGTACCCAGAAATAAAGTAGGATCTATTCCAAATGGTCGTGTCTATTCTTAGCAACAGCTAAATCTTATGATCACCATGGTAGACCCGTGTGACGGGAGGGCTGTGTTCCAGGGGTGAAGTGATAAGGCATGCATAATGTGAATGGGGGCACCTCAAGGAGGAGAAAACATGGCTTTCTGAATATAGAAAGGAAAATAATAAGGTGTAACATTTCTGCAGTTATCGAGGGGCTAGTACCCAAAATAGTAGTAACACAAGAAAAGTAATTCTGTCATTTTCTGCCAGTCTGCTCTCTACAAAGAACGCAAATGGAACTCTAGGATTAGACAAATGACGATGCTTTTAAAGCAGTGCACTGAAGGTGGTGGTTAAGCAGGTAAATAAATAAGAAATAAATAATGACTAAATAAGAAAAGTCATGGGCTTTTCACAAGGCAGCTCAGGAACTGACCATCCTCACCCAATCACTTCTGAGTCCTGCCAGCCCAGCTTCATGCAGGGGAGCTGTCTGAAATCTCTTGAACTCATTTATTCTTTTCCCTCCTGTCTTTCCAGAGTAGTTGAAAATTTCCTTTTTTTGTATCATTGTATTAATGAAAAGGAAGGAAACCTGGGTGGGGTGGGTGTGAGGGTGCCCAACAGAAGAGGAAAAAAAAGAAGAGAAAAAAGCTGACCACAGAGGCATGGAAAGAAATTCATGTTGAAAAGACGGTGGTGATGGAAAAAAGGAAGAGCATAACTGTGATCCCTCTGTCTGTGGATAATTTTCTTTCAAACAGGCTGTGACAAGGTATCTGAAGACAAAACATACTTCAAGTATTTGTTCTATTCCAGTTGCATATGAAGAATTGTTCAGGAAACCTTTACTTTCTTAATCTTCTTTGCCACTCCACAGTGTTGTGACAACACAGACACTATAGGGCATTATCCAGATCTTCTAGTACCTCTTTTGTACTAGGTTTTGTTGCAGTAAATGCATGTGTGCATCTTCAGCTTTTACTTCTGGTACAGAAATGATTTAAGCATCTTACTTGGCACCTCTCTTGATGTTTTCATTTGGTCCTCATTTAGGTAGGTTTCTGTTCATGATCAAAGTTTTATTTTAGTGAGGGCTAACAAACGGATGGTGCACAAACGCATCTAGGCCTTAAGTATCTTCTCTATGAATTTGCTGTGCTATGTTGTGAGCATATGTTATGGTGAGATACAGAGAAGCTAAACACTGACACTGCTCCAGAGTAACAGCGATAGCAAAAAGCTGTACAACTTTAAAACATCCCATGACATTCCCTTAAAGTACAGCTTTTTAGTATGAGTGGGCTGAGCCTTCCCTACTGTTTTATTTTTTTTTATCATTTTATTTGTTAAATAAGGTTGAATGTGCTGCAGGCTGAATTACTGTGGGTATCATCTCAAGAAGTGATCTCTGCAAAGACAGGCCCCAGAACGTTGCCTGATTTCCATAATGAGCTCTGGCTATTACAACTGAGTCTCTAAGAAGAGAGCACACGACAAATATCCACGGTATTAGGAAGGTGCTTAAAGTCTAACTTTTTTTTTAGTACAGTAACTTTTTAATAGTTACTGTAACCCTATTAAGTTGGGTGGTGCATGGTTTGGTTTCTTTTGGGAGGGGGAGATGGAACACACACACCACCACCCCCCCCCCCCCCCGCTTTAAAGCTTCATTAACAAAGAACTTTACTCAAGGAGGAGATGTTAATAAGTAATGGAACAAAGGCTCTGTTATAGAGATTAAATGTGCATGTGTCTAAGTACAAAGTTCGTGTTGCAAAGTGCAGCTGTTTCTCTGCTGGCAGCCCCGCAGCAGCCCCAGAGCGCCGGGTTCAAAGTCTGCCTGCTTTCCTGTGGCAGAGCTGACCGGGGCAAGGTCCGGCCGAAGTTCAGAGTTCAGTGTCTGAAGGCTCGCCGGCTTTGCCTGCCGCCCCATCTGACACGCTCGGGATAAGCAATAGTTGGTTTAAGATTATGAGTACAAAAAACAAAAACTTCCCGTTCTCTTTTCTGATGTGTCAGGTTTCATTAAAGAAGGAATGCTTTGGAAGGAGTCACTGAACTGTTTAAAAATAATGTGCTGTATAATAGAGCAACCTAACCAAACCCCACAGAAGGAACAGACTAGGAAAATGATGCACGCAGGAAATAGTGCCTGGTTCCGTTCCCCTTCCTCTTGAAATTTATTTAAATGCAGAAAAATGAAGTAAAAGAACTAATTCTTTATATACAAAGAGATAACACTGATCTCTCCTTTAAAAAAAAAAAAAAAAAAAAAAAGAGAAAAAGAAAAAAGCTAGTCCACGTTTCCTTTGTGTCACGATAACTCTGTTCCACACCATGGGGGGTGAAGAGAACTTCATACATCTGGATATCCTGCTTTAAAATCCCCCATTTTCTTCTCCTTCAAAGGCTTTTTCCGAAGCTAACCCCAACTTTCTTATTCAGAAGGGCTGCAAATCCCGCCTGTGCAGCTTTTTTGATTAGCTGTGGTCGTATCAAAGGCTGCTCTACCCAAGCACAGATCCTGAGTGAGAGCAGAGACTGGTGGCTGAGAGCAAAGGCTGGTACAAGCACCCTTGGAGGAATTTATATTTCGGGCAATGCTGTAGCTGTATTACAGACAGAGAAAAGTTTCCTATCTGTCACCACGTCCTTTCTCAAGGAAAGGATGGTAAACCATGGGTAGTAAACCAAGTCATCAGGGCTCAGAGCCGACGGTGTGCCACCGGTCTGAGCAGACTGCTGTCATATCGCTTCACTGAAAGGAAGAGACATCAGAGGTCTGCCCCATCACGGCTTCAGTTTCTCTGGGTTCGTTAAACTTAATCACTGAGAACCACAACTGAAAACAGGATTCAAGGAAGGACTGTAGTAGCCATGAGTTCTGGAACAAATAATTTGTGTGTTTAGATACATTGATTTTTTTTTTTTGCCTTCCTGCAAACATTTATGAGTCCATCAATCACCAGAAGAGCCTTTCTCTGATGACTTAGTCCCATCCTTTGGTTGTTACCCCTAACCTTTCACTTCTGAATAATGTACTTGAGAAGGCAACAGAGACCAAACAGGAGCCCATGGAGCTACAGTGAACACTCCAGACCATGGCTTGTAAGGGTTCAGATGGACACATGAGCTTTTTAGTGTTCCAAAAAAAAAAAGGAGGAGGGGGTGGAAGAAAAAAGGCAGCTAAGGTCAAAAGATCAAAAAAGATCAGTTATAATGGCTGAGCCCTTCCTGGGAGGATGTGGGGAAGAAGAAATAACAGGAACTGCACCTGTGCTGCTCCATTCCTGTCTGGCTGTCCTGGACTGTGGAAATTTGGGAGTATTCAGGGTTTTTTTTTGTCCTGTTACTCTTTGCTGTCTCCATGCAACCACTGTAGTGAACAGATCAAGTCACTGAGACAAACAGTAAATAGTAACACTGATAGCGCGTATCCATAACTAGTTAATTTGGTCTGTACTGATGCAAATCCCTGACGTACTCATTCCTGTGAGTAACAATTTGTGTCGCTCTCACTCCTGAAGTTCCACCTGAGTCTGCTTGTCACATTTTTGGCATCTCTTTGCTAGACCACCCTTAAAATCTTTGTTTCCTGAGAAACTATTCTCCCCAGCACTGTAGACTGCTGAAAACATACAAAAGGTGAGAAGATGATGAAATTAACTGGTGTACAACGCGTACATTGCTTAACTGCACTGGTAGAAGTTCTGCATATGATACAGCTCTGCTGGGTGGTAACTACAGGTTTGAGCCTTGGTTTGCCTCATCCAAAAAGATGGCCCTGTCAGTCTACTGTGAACTTTTTTCATTCTTCTCTCTTGGTACTGACCACATATTATTAATAATATATTTGCAGGGGAGGGTGTAATAGGAAGAATGAGAAGAGTCCCTATGGCCCTGTGGTTAGAAAGGTTGCATGGGCTAGGGTAGTAGGCTGAAGTTCAGGTACATAGTCCAAATCAAGCATAGCAGGAACTTGGACCAGGTTTGCAAGGTAGCAACTGTTCTGGTTGTTGGCTCCACTGAAGTAGATGGGTGAATGATTTTATCACTCCCTCTCTTGCCTTCTCCTCCCCCAATAGGACAGTCTTCTGTGCCCATGTCACCTGGCTTCAGTTAGAAATACAAGAAAAATTATTTGCAGCTCAAGTCTTTTTTTTTTTTGGTCTGGGTGCATCTGTTTTGTTTAAAATGATTTACGTTCTTTCTCAGCAGATAGTTTGAGAATCATCCCACCTGTTGCCTACCTGAACCAAGAACCAGACCCTGGAATAGAACTGTGCTGCTACTAGTTGGCTGCAGATATACTGGGATCCTAGTATTGAGAGAGACCTTACAGGTAAGTAAAAATCAGTTTATTCAAGAGGCTGAGGTCCTTAGAAAAGATGAGTGCTACTGCTATCTGCCCCTCTCAGAAAAAAAATCCTAGGAAAAGGGTGTGTGTATGCAAATATGACTTGCAGGTTTTTTTTATCTTGAACTAGTATCTTTCCACTAAGAATTTGTGTCTGTGAATTGTTTTCTTCTCAGTTTACACACTCCCCAGCCCCTGTTTTCTCCTCCCTTCAGGTAAGGCTATCAGAAAAGCCCTTCTTCGGTCTAGCTTCCCTCTTCTCATTCAAATTCAGATGTCTTAAGAAAATACAGAGGAATTTCCTTTGGCATGAATACTGGAAGAAAACAAAGAATAGTGCAAAATAGGATTAGCACAGCTCCCCTTGGGCTAGGGGTTTTTATTTGTTTCTGATTATTTTTTCGGGTTTGTTCTCCACTTCAGAAATTTTCTTTTCTGCGTGTGTACTGTACTCAGTCTCATCCACACTGCAGTGGTAGAGCAAGAGTCTGCAGCTGAAGTTTTACTGCTTTTTTCTGCTGGTGTAGTTAAGGCAAACCCTCCACCACCTCCTGCTTCTTCCTAATGCAGGCTGTATTCTATCAGTAAGATGGTGCTTGTACCGATACTTATGATGCTCTGTAAAGCAAATTGACATCTATTATTTGACGTCATATTTATGCAGTAAAACTCTGCACTAAGACTTTCAATAATTACTTAATTTCAAAAATCATATTTCAGATAAAAATGTATACTGAGTAAATGTTAAAGGCAGAAGAGATCTCTGGGTAGCTCACTACTTTATACGTTGGTAATAATTAAACTAATACACCTTCGCTTAGAGTAGTGGACACATGTGACAAAATTAGGAGGAAAGAGTGAATTAAAATGAAGCTATTTTTATAGGTATAAATATATATGCTGTCTAAGAACTTTGACAAACTTCTTTGAGTTGTTGAAATAGTAATGTTTTTTCCTTCCATTCAGGTTAAATATTTCGCTGGAAAGAACTTCAGGTTTTTGCGCTTCAGCCCTATAGTAGAGCCTACTCTATGTAAAATAATGATTGAAATGCCTGCTTTAAAAAATAAAAAACCCTGAGTAAAATCATCAGACTTGCTTACAACCTGTTAATTATGGCATAATATTGGTGAAAGGTTCAAATCTTTATTATGAAAGTACCTTGTTCTTTTTGGCCTTTGTCTGACACAAGATCTCCTAGGAAAACACAGATTTGTATTGCTTCTGCGTTAAGTGGAAGGCTCGTATGATCTTGTCTGTTGCCAGGATCTGGGCTCTGTTTTTCCTTCACTAAGAATGGAGCTCTACAGTTTATTGTGGAGATGCTGGTTTTAAATTCAGAGTTTAGGTTGTAGCAGAAACCTTTGGTTTACTGACATCTCAATTTCCAAAAAAATCTCAGTGAACTGCCATCTACAAGGGGAGTGATTTAAATATTGAATTATATTTTGATGGAAAATGAACAAAAGTAGAAGGATATTTAGTTAAACCAGAATTTATTTCTTGCCAGTGTTTCTTTTAGCTTACTCTTCTTTTCTTTAAGTCACTCTCGCACTCTGGGATTGATCCTTTGTTCCTGCCCTTGTTCCCCAAAGTGCTCCCTGCTTGACTATCAGTACAGACATGCAGTTTCCATCTGTGGAGAATTTTCTAACTTTTTAGTCATAACTGAAAATTTATGTGCTAAGTTCAATTCAATGAATTACATGACAAATCTGCAGCAATGCAGACGCCATCAGGGAGACAGAGAGACTGGCCGTCTGTCTTGCCAAGTATCTCAGCAGTCCTAGGACAGAATAAGCTTCCTAATGTGTGGCGTATGTGACAATGAGATGTGCTGACTTTTTGATATATACGTGTACAAAGTTCCCATTAAAGATTTTGTTTCTGAATGAGAGTTTGACGCAGCCGGGTGCTTTTGTATCTGTTAGAGACGGGAGAGGGAAGGGAAAACATCAGGGCATTTCAGTATGTTATCAGCCGTCCTGGTGGGCGGTGTGAAGTTCAAAAAGGAGCAAGTGTACTCGCAGCTTTTAGGGTGTGTGCCTGTATGTGTAGGGTATGTTCCATAATGCAATTTGAAGGATCACTGATTAGCTTTTGCTTATTTACATTAATTGGACTTAGACCTATATTATATTTTGTTATATTTATTCGTATTTCAAAACTTTGTGCTATTTTTTATGCTGAATATATAAAATCACTGTGCTTTTATTTCCCGTGTCCACAAGCAAACTCACTTCCTTGTAAGCAGATTAATTCTTTATTTTTCAGACAAAATAGGAACTTAATCTTTGGAAATATATTATTTCCAATTATTTCTGGTCTGGTCTGGCTGACCTATAGTCTGGTCTGGCTGAGAGACTGGTAGGTGCACATTACACAAACAACAGGTGTTCAAATTTATTGCTACATTTGATGAAACGCGTATACAAAAATCTCTGAGAATGCATCAAAGATTTAAAAATGTGTCTGATTTTTTTATTCATATCCCATTTAGCTCATTTTTAAATAACAGTGAAATTGTTTTGGTGTATTTGGTTTCAGTTATTATTGGCTGAAGAAGCGGAGACAAGATAAAATAATTCGTTATCTTCAATTACGTGTTGATTATTTTTTTTCTTTTTCCAGAAAAAGTCCTTGGATTAAATATAAGCCAATTGATTTTTCATGGATTTCTTCCGAGCCACAAGCTTTAGGTCAATGAGACTTTGATTTCTTTTTCAAAATACCAAATCAATTTATGTGAAGGATAGAGTGTAAGTTTTAATTTTAGTCTTAGTTTTCTATCTTTAATATGTTTTCTGAATGGACTCTTGTAGCCTGGAATACCAGTGATTCAGGGCTTGCTTACTTCGAGTAGAACCAGTAGTCAGTCACAGGTTGTGCAAGATTGCCATAGTTGAAATGAAACTGGTAGGGAAGGGGGTACATCTTTGGAAAAGAGGAAAAAACCTGGACCAGCTACTTATTAAATTTGCATCTTCTTATAATAAAATGATGCGGGCAGTTTAATTCTGACATTGCTTCAGGTCTCTGTCTTCTTTGGAATTCAGCGGGTGTCTCTGGGTACAGTCAGTGGGTCCGGTTTCTACAATGGGATGTTGATGTTTCCACAAAACTAAGCAGGTATCAACCCCTGAAACACTACCTGTATGCAAAAAGGGTAGCTTTCACATAAGGAGGGTAAAAACAATGTTGCAGTTTAAGCACTTTGTCTCCAGTTGTCTTTAGACTGCACTTTTCTGTGTTTGACATGCCTTTATTTTTTCCCTACTTTGCCACCGCCTTTCAGGGCAAGGAGCCAATGTAAAGAAGGTGGTTCTGAAAAACCCACCTTGTATTTCTTAAGCATCAGTTCAGCGAATGTTCCTTTGAGCTGCAAAGCCATTCTGATATCCAGGATTTTAGCCAAGGCAACAGGGCAAAACTCTTCTGTTGCAGAAAGAAAAAAAAAAAAAAAAAAAGGCAAAAAAAAAGCCAAGGGACTTTTAATGTTCAAGCAGAGATGATAGGACCTTGGCATACGAAAAACCCTGATGTAGTAAATCAAAGCAGGCTGTCTTGAGTGTAGTAATATTTTTATGCTAATAAATTAGTGTCATATGTGATTTGTCAATAAGATGTAGAATATGCTATGAAGGAAGTCAGACAATATTTTTCTTTTATGTAGAAAAATAGGGTGAGGTCATAGCAAAATCCTCAACGCGATTTTTTCTAAGAAAGATGTTGGTGGTCTGACCCACTGCACAATATTTGCATATTTAAATTCTTATGTGGCTAAGATATCTAAGATGGATTTAACCATTTAGATGAGTTTAATGAGAACTGTTATGGTAAGGAGCTGTACTGCTGTAGTGGAGAACACTTCGGTCCAGGGATGTGCAGCACTTATGAAGCAGTGGCTCCAAAACTTGCTTGAGCAGAGCTGTGCGTGTGGGTAGGGAGAAGCTCATGGCCCATTCCACCTTTCTTCTCATAGAGATGTACTTCACAGCTGCCACTTTCAACAAGAACTGCATGCCCAACTAGTAGAGACAGTAATGTGTCCATGACCATTCCCTCACACGTATACCAAACCGTGTCTGTGTACCTCAACCAACACAAACTCTCAAAACTCTCATGCTAATGTAGTGCAGACAAGAACTCTTGGCCCACAGCCATGCACAAACCAGAAGTGCTGTTTAAAGGGATGCGAGGCACCAGTCCTGAGGAACCACGGCAGGAAGGAATTGAACCTAGGCCTATGACTGTATTGGGACCAGTACTGTTTAATATCTTTATCAGTGACATAGACAGTGGTATTGAGTGCACCCTCAACAAGTTTGCAGATGATACCAAGCTGAGTGGTACGGTTGACACGCCTGAGGGACAGGATGCCATCCAGAGGTACCTGGACAAGCTTGAGAAGTGGGCCCATGTAAACCTCATGAGGTTTAACAAGGCCAAGTACAGGGTCCTGCATGTGGGTTGGGGAAACCCTCAGTGTCAATACAGGCTGGGGGATGAAGGGATTGACAGCAGCCCTGCAGAGAAGGACTTGGGGATACTGGTGGATGCAAAGCTGGACATGAGCCAGCAATGTGTACTCGCAGGCCAGAAAGCCAACCATATCCTTGGCTGCATCAAAAGAAATATGGCCAGCAGGTCAAGGGAGGTAATTCTGTCCCTCTACTTCATTTTGGTGAGACCTCACCTGGAGTACTGCATTCAGCTCTGGGGCCCCCAACATAAGAAGGACATGGACCTGTTGGAGCAAGTCCAGAGGAGGGCCATGAAGATGATCAGAGGGCTGGAGCGTCTCTCCAATGAGGACAGGCTGTGAGACAGTTGGGGTTGTTCAGCCTGGAGAAGAGAAGGCTCCAGGGAGACCTTACTGTGTCCTTTCAGTACTTAAAGGGGGCTTACAGGAAAGATGGGAACAAACTCCTTAGCAGGGCCTGTTGCGATAGGACAAGGGGTAATGGCTTTAAACTAAAAGAAGGAAGATTTAAACTAGATATAAGGAAGAAATTTTTCACAGTGAGGGTGGTGAAACACTGGAACTTGCTGCCCAGAGAGGTGGTAGATGCCCCATCCATGGAAACATTCAAGGCCATGTTGGACAGGGCTTTGAGCAATCTGATCTAGTTGCAGATGTCCCTGCTTATTGCAGGGGATGTTGGACTAGATGACCTTGAAAGGTCCCTTCCAACACAAACCATTCTATAAGGGTGCACTAAAGGGTGCAAATACAGGCCAGTCCTGTATGACCCTGCTGCTGGGTTGTTTTCTCCTGGCAGTGAGTTACTGCATCCCTCAACCCCAGTTGTGTACTGAGGCAGCAGTCCTTCATGTTGGTCACTATGTCAGCTCTCAAAAAAGCCATCCTTCAGGCTATACTCATCTCTGTTCTCCTCCACACAAACCCTTCAAACTCCAGTTGCAG
Source organism: Numenius arquata (assembly GCF_964106895.1). Taxonomy (NCBI): domain Eukaryota; kingdom Metazoa; phylum Chordata; class Aves; order Charadriiformes; family Scolopacidae; genus Numenius; species Numenius arquata. The sequence continues at coordinate 32,389,388 of NC_133576.1, read as the reverse complement.
CTAATTCCTTCTTCGCTTGCCTTAGATCTAGAAAACAGATGAAGCAGCGACTCTTTCCCCTGAACTTGGTCTAGTCCGACACATCAGACACACATTTCTTTCTCAAACTGCTTTTATATTCGCAATCAATTTTGTTCCATAAAGAATCTGCTGCTTTCCTTGAGACAACCTTGCACTTTTAAGGACTCATGGGAGTTACTGTGTCCCTGAGCATGCAAGGCCTTCATTTCTCCAAACTGTACAAGGATGGAGAGCTGCTCTCTCTTGTATGCTAGCAGTTCAGCAGAGTAAAGGCCTCTGACTTGGCAGGATGAAGTCCAAGGTAAAGGACACTTTTCATTGGGGAAATTGAAGGGGCCAGGATTTATTCTTTATCTTTTGATCTGTATTTTTCACGCATACAACCTTCCTTCACTGCTGCTTTGTGCATACAAAATTACAAGTGGAAGTCCCGTCCAGTCTGACCATTTGGCACCACTCTCTGCAGTGATAATAAAAAAAAAGCCTTAGGAAGGTCAAAGGCTTATCAAAATTAAAGACTCACTACTAGCGCAACTTTGATCTGTTTGTTTTAATTCATTTCTGCTTTTAACAGGTTTGGAAGTTGCATGCTAGCGCCCAATTTAAAAGTGGCATGTAGATGTAATGCCTCTGGAACTTGCTGGGCCAGCAACAGCAGAAATGGTAGCCTTCTATTAACCTACCTAACAGGCATGATACTGCGAAAAGAGTCTCCATCTCTCTCATCACCCAAACAATTTGGAAGGGTAGAAGGCTGGCTTATTTGCCATACTTTTCATGGAGAAATTTTCTGTGGCTGCAATTATCTTGATACAACAAGATAGTCTTCTATTGGCGCTTGCTTTACTACTCATTTGGATGTTCTTGTAGATATGTGTAAGGTATATGAATATGAAACTCTCTTATACCAAGAAGTTTTTAAGCTTTTCCCTCTCACTTTCAGGTCCTCAGTACCTCTTCTCAAAATCACAAGCATCAAAGAAGAACATGTTTAACCCAGAATCTGTAGTAAGACTAATTGCCACTGTGATGCAGAGATGGAGATTTATATGTGTGCACCCTCTGCAAGAGTATGTCTACTATAGCTGGCTTTTGGGTTTGTGAGAAACCAGGGGGAATTCTCTCTGCCAGTAACCGTGCCGGTCAGCCAATGCAGACTGTGTGTCTACCAGCATTGGGCTGTCCCATTTAGAGTATGATGAAAGCAAATATATGCTGCATGTACCATTCACACAAATACACCAACTGTCTTATCTTCACATTATCCTCTGTAGTAGTAAATCAGGTTCTCTGCAGTTTGGACACATTTTTAAGGGGTTAGCCAGAGCACATCAGCCAGTGACTCAGAAGCAGGTCTCCGAGGCAGAACCCAAGCACGTCCTTTCACTGTCATACTGTACATTTTTAGAGCCACCTCTGCATTGTGCCCTGTAGTTGTAGTTTCTTCTTGTAGGTTTGTAATTTCAGCTCTTGATTCCTGGGCAGATGATTATTCCTATCTCTGGCTGCTGACCCTTAGTTTGACTTTCTGGCTCCTGATTTTTGGCCATGAACATTCGGCTCCTTTCCCAGATCTGGACACGGGCCCTAACCTTTGGGCTGAATAGCCCATGCTCTGGTCTGTAATCCTAGAGGGCCAGCAGGTCATCTGTAGTAAACTGTACTCTAATTTATTGAATAACAAATGAAATTTAGCTGATAATTTGGGGGGGGGGGGGTTATGACAACTGCAGGTATTTATTTGTAACCTGGTCTTCTATTAGTATTTTGCAAGATTGCTAAATGTGAACTGCTCCTTTCCATTAGTTATTATATTGCATTTAATAGCCATTCTTTCTTCGGGGAGAATATAATCATATCTCAGCCAGTGGAGTGGGTGAGTGGGTGAACAGAACTGTTAACATATATATAAATTTCAAATGGTTGCTACAAGTCCAATAAATTACACAAGAAAAGGCAAAAGTGTCAGATTATTATGAATTTCCATTTCATTTTTATATGAAATATTACAAACATTATTGATATACTGTACACGTGGTCTGCTTTTTCTTCTGAGAGTTCATAATGCCATTCCATCGCACGTGACAGAAGAGTGTAAACATACACTCAAACATAGTCACTCAGACCTGTTATAGTCTTGTGACTGAAACTTGATGAAAATATGAGATACAAAGTTGACAAAGTATGAAGGAAAATTTCCAGATGAAAGAGGAAGAACTGAAGCTTATAATGTGTGTTAATGTTCAGGTGGAAGAAAGGTCAGGTTTCTTTGGCAGGAGAATTAATGGAGAATGAATACAAAGCTGAGTTGTAAAACGAACTTAAGTTAATACTTAATCAGCTACAAGTAATATAGAATAGGCGGTAAAGTGGATCTGAGTGAAAATAAAACTGCTCTTATATATAGTATATATATATTACAAAATCCCTGTGTATAAACAATGTAACATAGACACTTATATACACATGCTCAACAAAGAATAAAAATCACCAGATCTGAATGGATTTTATTTAATTTTGTTCATCAGCAATTCAGGGATAAAAATCCCTGTGTTGATGCACCGTTTTTGCTTTGTAATATTTGGATGGAGCTAGGTATCTAAAATCAAAGTAATATATGATCCATCTGCCCTGCTTCTATGTCAAAATATGTGATAGTTGTCAAGCTAGGATAAGTGTACTTTCTATTTTGCTTTAGCCTAAAAGCAAATTATAGGATGCTATTCATTGCTGTTCCATAGAAATGTGAAGCTTCCTTAATTTGAGAGCTGAAATCAAGGCCTATCAATATGGAGCTGCTTAGATTAACTTTTTTATTTAGTTTTACAAACATGCTTGCTAAACCCATCTCCTTCTACCTTTTGACAAGAGGAACTGTCCTTTACTAGAGTAATTTTCATGGAAATACATATTTATTTTTTCTGAAGGAGGGTAGCTCAAATAAGGGATAGTGAGATGTTTGTGGAATTCAGCTAATGGTGACTCATTGAGACTCTCCTTTGCTTAGTATAAGTGAAAAAGATGGTGGAAGAAGCAGATTTAGTGTATTGCTTTTGTGTGTTTCTTCCAAATTGGTCATGTATATTAACATGATTTTACATGGTTTCATTAAACTATCAGTTCAGAGAAAGAAATCCGGTGAAATAAAACAAGTGACTTCTTCCATTTGTTGTGAAGTTAAAATTTGTTAGTATGAAAAGCTAGAGCAGAACAGTAGGGCATAGCTTTTATCTAAACTGAGAATTCATATGGTGTAAAGCTCTGTAATGGAACTGCTTGTGAACTTGTGTGACATTCACCATGTGTAATGACATCCATTGGGTTTTTTTTTTTTAAATGGATTAAAAATGGAAAGTACTTCCAGTACTTCTTGGTAAGTACCAAGAAGTCAGATCCCTTGGTACCACAGACGTCCTTTCTTCATTACAGGCAGGTAGTTTCCATTTCCATTATTCATATTAGGTAGCATTTCATTTAAAGTCCCACCATTACTTAAAAAGCAAGATATTAATGAGAAATGTTACTGGAGTGCTGTCTTTTAATTTGATATTGTTCGATCCAGCTGTTTTAAAATTTCAAAGAATAAAGCTTCCATTACCTTACATCAGAGAAAATTTTTATAGGCAAGAATATCTAATTCTTGCCTAGTTTCCCTTGGTAGCCAATTGCTTTTCTTAAATCTTCGCTTCTAGGTTAATCCGCTTGCTTCACTTTAAATAACTTCTGTGATTCCTTGATATTCATACATTGCAGTTAGTTATATATAGATATTTTTCATACTACCCCCATCCACTTAGCTGGTGAGTAGACAAGTAATACATACTTAGCACTTCTACCTCATAAATCAGTCATTGTAGCTCCAAAATCAGTTACATTTTTTTCTTAAACTATCATTCAATACAAAGAGTCCATTATGTATGTCTGTGAATAACATATTAATTGTGTGGTTTAAGTTCATAAACAATGTTACACAATTAACTTCATAAAATTGCTCACTTTGAAAATTGTACAACTACATTTTCTGTAATAGCAGCTACAGGATGACAGCATTAAGCCAAGCACTGTCGCTCTGAATTCTCACCGATAAAGTAGAGGTGTCTTAAATGTGCAATTATGACAGAAAGAAAGTGTATTCCTTGTAACAGATTTATTCCTATAAGTACTTTTTAAAAGGTTTTCACCTTGTTTTGCATTGCCATGCACTAACAGTGTAAGGCAAGATTACTTCAGTGAATGGCCTTATTAATATAAAGTAACAACACTAAAGATTTTTTTTAAAAACTAGATTAAAAAAACCCAATATTTTTCACTGTGCTGTATTCTCTATCAGGTCGATTAAAAAAAGAAGAAAATAAAAATTCCTTCCCTGCTGATTTTGCTCTTTTGCGCTTGGCAAATACTGTTCATTTTCTCTTGGGATGGAGCTAGAGATGGAATGAATAGCAGGATCTACAAGAAAATAAAATACAAACGAAAAGGAAAAATGTGTATATGTTGATAATTATTTGTTTCAAATTAGAAGACTAAAGGAAGATCCAGATTCCATAGGTTAGGCGAGTGCTAAGGTCTCTAATGGAGGTATTCTTGCTGTATTACAGCGTGCGTAGATAAGGCAGAGAAAGAGTTGAAAAAGGCATTGCCCTACATTCAAATCTGGGAAACTGAGGCACAAAAAGATGAAGCAATTTGTCCAGTATTACAGAAGTCGGTATGAGAATCAGGAGTGTAAGCTCCTGCGTCCCCATTGAAGCTGATCTACAAGACTGTATTTATTCTATAATCTGGTTTTATGCTCTTATCTATTTAATCTTCCCCCCATACCAATTTTTATAAGTATGTCTCCACAGAGAACTCCAGCATAAGAAATGTTTCTGCAGATGAACCCTGAGGTTTTATAGTAACACTGTATAATCATTACGTGGGAGGTACTTGGAGTTAAAATGGTGCAAATTACCATTAGAAGTGAATCATTTCAGCACGGGGAAGTAAGGTTAGATATCAGCTTATTGCCGCCTTCCCCTCCTTCACCATCAACAGCAGTGGCTCCTAGGGCCTTACATAACCTTACATATGCTTCGCCAGATTGCTAGCTGGGGGGGGGACCCATGCACAACGAACACTCCCCTTTACCCCCCCTTCTGCTGTGATGGGGAGGAAAATCCTGAGGAGTCCCACTTGGGATTTTCCTGTGTAGCCTTCTGGGCATGGGAGATGTTGGTCTGGGCTTTGTGCCGCCGTGGGTGTAGGTATGTGGTGGTGGGCAAAGCCTCAGGAGGGAGGAGATGCTCTGGGGTTGAGCAGCCCCTGGCTGTGCTCCCCTCTTTCTAAGGGATGCTGCTAAGGAAAAGCTGTACGCAGGCTCCTTCCTACGCTCGCCCCGTGCCTCCCCTGTCCATTTTTCCCTGTTATTCATCTCTGAAAAAAGGGAATGGGTTAGCACCGCCCTCCTGTCACCAGGATATCTGCACGCAAGGGCTGCGTGGTCAAAAACAGTGTCTTACAGCCATCCTTAACCTCTGCTGCATAAAAATAAACGGGGGGGAAATTACCCCCTGGCTTATAGCTGTGGTGTAGAAAGACACTAAAATGAAAGCCCAGGTGTGGTGTTAATGGATTTGGTACCCTACTACACAAAGTAAAACACAGGCACTGTTTAGCGCAGTGCACTAGTTGTTTCACAGGTTATTTGTTTAAACTGAAGATTCTACCTCTGCCATACTGTACTGTATGTGAAACTCCAAATCTGCTACAGTTCCAGATTTATAAAAGAGCATTATATAGAATATAGGCCTATTAATTTTACAGTCTAATTTCTGATTAGATTTTACAGCACCTCTGATGAACTGCATAGATTTTACCCATTAAAAATGATGACAATTCAGTTCTGTCATTTTAAGTGGAATTAAACCCAGTATTGCCAAGTATGATAATATCCTATGAAAAAATGAACCAACAGTTATAAAAAAAAATTAAAAAAAAAAAAATCCAACCCCTTTTTATTTCTGTATAGGAAAAATCCGCTTGCCAAAACAGTGGGACTGTTACCTGTTAGTACAGTCAAGAGCCTGTGAGTCTGACAGCTGAAATCAACAGAAATACTCCATTCAGGCTGAGGAGGTTAAGTAACGTTTTCTAGCACAGCTGTGTTACACGTCTGTTGGCAATTAAAAGAGCCTGCTATAGCTGGTTAAGGAAAAGTTTAAAGTAAACTGTTTTCTATCAGAAAAGAATTTTGTTAAAAATTAAAATCTCTGCAATGTCTATACCTTGTTTTAGAGGAAACTAAAAAAAGTGGGATTTTGTTAAGAGGAAAAAAAAAATCAAACAGTGAAACAGCCTGTTCTTGACTTTTTTTTTTAGATGCAAACTTAAACAAACGTCCCCAAAACCAAAAATGGAAAAGTTGTAATACGAAAATAAAATTTCCATTTTCTTTACTGTCAATTTTAAATTTGGGGAAGGGGCTTATTCTGATTTGAAACAAAGCCAGATTCTGCAAACAGACATAAAAAGCATTCCCATGTGTGACATGACTTTCCATTTGCATTTGTAGATGCAAGGTGTATTTTTTAGCTCTTACTTGCTCCAGTAATCCTGTTGACTTCACTTGAAAAGAATGGCACATTTCCCACTAACTTTATTAGTGACAGGATTGGGCCTTGATGCAATACCTCATGTCACAGCAGCAAAACTTGTTGCCAATAGACTGTCTCAAGGGAGGAGATTTCCAGTAACTGCTCCCTGAGAACTATTCTAAAAATGCATCTTTTTTCTGTCCAGCCATCGGGATAATGATATACTCCATCCCTAAAGAGAGGGGCGCTAACTGAGCTGCATTGATGGCACCAGAGGTCCCTGCTGGCTTGTTCACTAAACAGAACTGGCAACTGACTCTGAAGATAAAAGTTCTTGACGTTTTTCCAAGCTGGTGGAATGGAGCTGAGTGACACTTAGAAATAAATAGAGGAGGGAATAGTATGATCGTGAATGACAGAGGAGCTTTCATGAAAGACTTCCATGGGGGAGATGTGGGATGTACTGTTCCAGGCTAGAGTCTAGGGGATTTGTTGACATTTGGATAACGTGCAAGTTTGCTACCACTAGTATGAAATGTAGAGGAAAAGAAAGGGCAAAATTCCAAATGAATTCTTTATTCCCTCTTAAATGGTTAAAAGCAAAATACAATGATATATGTCTTTCTTCCCTATAACTGACTCTCTACAAATTGCCAATCTCTTTGGAAATCTGTTAGAAGAATGTTCTCTCTCCTGACAAGGAAATGTACTTCATGCAAAACATTTGTCATTTGTCTGTTATTATAATTCATGATCTTATCCTTCGTTCTCTCGCTTGTTTAAGCAAACAGTAATAGTACTTTTAACCTGAGACTTCAAAGGTAAAAATATTGTGAAGAGGTCTCCATTCTTTTTCTTCTCGTCTCTGATCTCAGCCAAAGCCTTTGAACATCAAAGCGGCTCAAAGTTTGGGGCAAGTTCTTAAGGATTGGGTTACTAGAAAGAAATTCATTGAATTTCCATGTTCATATTCAACATGGACCAGAACAAATACTAATATTCAAGAGTAGTTTAATTTAATCACTTACAACAATTAAAGCAAGTTGTTGCTTAATCTTTCTGCTCAGTACAATGAAGCTCACTTATTCCATTCTATTGCTGTGAAAAATCCTTGACTTGTGTCAGTCAGAAAGTTCTTGAAAAAATTTCTAACCTAGGAATTACAAAGCAATTAGAAATGTAAAATAAATTCCCCAAACAAAGAATGTTGCCATTTTAATTACAGTATCATCACACTGTCATGTAAAAGGTTAACACTTAAAAAATGAATCTTGTACCCTCAATCTATTACCTCTAAGCAATTCTCATTTTCACATTAATTTTTGTAGGCTGTCATCTAAATTAAATACTTTTCAGCTCTGTCAGTTTATCTCTCTATGTATTCTCATTACAGCAGTCACTAGAGCCAAAGTATTTTAATCTTCAGTATAATCCCTGTAGGACCATATTCTTAGCTACAACTTTAGGGGTTCTGCAACTGGTCTTTTTTTCTTTTAAAAGGCAGCACTCCCTTGTGTGGCAGCTCTTGTCCTTGTGAGGACTTGCTATAAACAAGTCTCACAGTCCGTTCCAAAACTACCTTCATTGTCAGTGGTTAGGTAGCAATAAATCCTCCCTTTCCCCATTACTCACTTATTTCTGTGTTCTCAGGAAAGGTTCTAATAAAATCATTCTGGTAGGTTTAATTTCTGGTCATTCAAAAGCCAAATCCTGGGGACAAAACTCTTAGCATTATCCTTTCTTTCATATTAGTCCTAAAGCTAGATCCCTCCTCAGATCAGCACAACCATACTCAAGTGTGCAAACCTGAGTGACCACAAAATTTAGTAATCAACTCTCCAACAGAAATGTATGCCATCAGGAAGGCCAGTAAGGTGGGCTAGCGACTCTGCCACGTGACCGCTTCTGACTTAGATTATGGTATGTTTTGTTACAGAGAATGTTCACTGACTTCAGTAGCACCATCCCAGAAGTAAGGTGCTTGTTTGAATAAGGTTGCTCGAAAAAATGGGCTGCTAACACGAACGTTGTTTGTTTGCCAGGGTGGGCTTTTGATTTTTTTATTATTTATTTATAACTTCATAGTAAAGAGTGCTTAGTTCAGATTCCTACAAATGACTACAAGGACCAAAATAAAATTAAACAACTTCTTAATCCTTGGCAGCTGACAGACAAAACACCTTCCCAGGCCAGAACTCCTCAGAAAACAATGCAAATCTTGTGCAGCTTCTGGCACACTCAATCGTCAGGCAGAGCAGTCTAGACTGCCTCCGTCAGCCTTAGTCCTCTCATCAATGTGACAGAAGGGTGATCGTACCAGAGGGTTTCCTTTAAAAGGAAATCAGAGCTTGCGAAGAAGTAGTGCATATACCTAGGTTTCAATTCAATCTGTAGGATCTAGCCAGAGTGCACAAGCACCTGGATTCAGGAGCTGAAAAGAGCTTCTGAATCTGCTAGTTGGGATACAGCGACTCTTTCTGAAAAAATACATGGGATACGAGCAGAAAGCCATCACCCAGTGTTTGTCCGATAGCTTTAAGAACATGAATAGAGGCTACGTGTGTTTACAGCTCATTTTTTCTGAAGTCCCTGATAAAGGTTCCATTAACTTGGTAGGATCAGCCCCCTGACGAATATCTCTTAGTAATAACTCAAAGTTCACAAAAAACTTGGTAGGGCAAGAGCAGTAATAGCTTAAATAGATTTTGTGGTGTATTAGTAGCCACTGGGAGAGAACAGCAGCTATGAAACATGCATTGGTGTGTACAATACATTGCCCTGGAAACAGAACTTGCTATACAAGATGAAATTTGATAATCGGTCTCATCGGTGGATCAACAAGCTGGGCATTAAAATAATCTAGTCTAGGGAACATAAAAGCATGAATGAGCAATAAACAAAGCACATTTATTTCAGCTAGTAATAGGAAGCCTTAATCTTTTGACTGCAATACTGAAAGAAGAGCTTGCAATCAAAAACCGCACATGGTTTTTAACCAATGAACCTGGGTTGAATTTTAAAGATGGGTTAGAAGTTCAAGTGGGTTTGGGTTGATGGCAAGAGCCAGCCATGAACAGCTCAGTTTTGTCTGATTTTAACTGAAGAAAATTGATGCTTGTAGAGGCTTTTATAGTCACCAGCTTGTCAATATGGTAATAGCATAGTTTGAAATTGCTGGTTTGGTTGACAAATAGATCTATGTCTTGTCGGCATAGAAATGAAACCCAGCATCATGCCAATGAACAACCCTGCGCACAGGCAGCTTTGGATTGCTGAGTAAGAATAAGGCCAAAATGGAACCCTACAGAGCACGAGAAATAAATGCTGTAGGAGAAGGACACAAATTACCCTTGAAAATATAATGCAGGTAACTGTTGGATAAATATGATTTAAGCCAATTTAGAACTCTGCCAAACAGGAAGATAAAGTCCCTCAGGCATTCAAGAAGAACATTAAGATCTAGAGAAATAAGAGTAGCTGGAGAATGAGAACCTGTCTTTAGGAGAAGGTTACGTCTTATTGCTGTGTTGCTGAAAATTTTAAATACTTAAAAAAACACCCAAAATATAGAATTTGATTCCACACCCACTGAAGCCAATGGTAAATCTTCTACGTATTTTGGTGTTGCCGTAAAATAAGATAGCAATTCACAGATAGATTTTATGCTTTGTGTTGTGTATCAACATAGCTCTTTTTTCAGTATAACAAACAGAATTTTGCTTGGTGTTGCATCTCTTGCTTTCTTTTGGATTCCAGCAATTAAATAACGCTTATTGTTACTACTTGTTGTTTAACCCCACAAAAGACAAGAAAAAGACAATTAATCATAATAATTGTGTGAAGCATCCTGCAAATCTGATTTTTATCAATTTTTAAGAATGTGAGAAATACATTCAGCAGGTTACTTTTTATCTTCTGGTTTACAGATTTTCTTCCTACCAGAAGCATTCTAGCAGGATCAGAAAATGTTGATGAAGATGTTCACTGATATTTCAACTCCCAGTGAAGAGACAGGGGAAAGACAGAAGGAAAACTTGTAACAGAACAGCTGTACAGTAGGAGGAAAGGCTGAATATGCTCCTCTATTGCATGGTCCAGACCATACAATTCACGCCACAATTTTTAAAAAAATAGATTGTTTTCTTTGATGTGAAGGTGGGAACTGGGAAAAATGTGATGAGTCATAGAAAACAGAATTACATGTCTTCATGTCATGATTTACACTGTGTTTTACTCATAAATCCAAGTACAGCTTATTACTGGAATTGCAGTAGATCTCTGATACTGGGAAAGAGAATTTCGGTAGAGAATAGTGGAAGTCATAACACGGTAAATTGTTTCTGCCTTTTCTTTTTCTTTATAGAAAGGAAATGAACAAAATCTATTTACAATTGAACGAATAACTCTGGAAAATACATGAAACTACCTGTTTCAAAAAGCCAGGAATCCATCTGAATTGTTGCTTCATTTATTACCTTTCTTTAAGCATCCATATAAGTAACATCAATCAGATAGCGCGAGTAGAAAATTATAAATAACTAGCACATAAAGTGACTTTGGAGAGTTGAAGAAATATTTATGGATTTAATTAATTTATATTGTGTTGACCTGGCAAATTTAACTGCTTATTAATTATTTGTTAAATAATTGTGAATAGTGATCACTTTTTCAAGAGTCTAAATCTGCTCTAGAAAAAAAAATTTAAGAGTAATTAGAAATATAGAACGTAACTTATTTTAGAACAGTCCTTACCCTTCTATTAAGAATGTTAGCAATAGTGTTAAAGAACTGTGTGTCAAGAATTTCAATATCATCTACATTAAAGAAAGGATTTTAGGGAATGGAGTAATTTTAAATAGAGTTTGTCAGAAAAACATGAATCCATTTGTATTTTGTATGAGTTAAGAGTATTCTGCTCAGACAAATTAACAACAACAACAACAAAGTAGGCACAGCATCAAGTTAGACAAAATTCAACATGAAAAAAATTGAAATATTTCTTTTTTTGTGCTGCTTGACCATCTGATTCCTCAGATGGGGGAGGAAGAGAGTAGCAGGAATCCCTAGGAATACAAACTTCTTCCTCTGTAAGAGGGGCTTCCAAGTTCAGGCTTCTTGGAATATTTTATCAAGACAACAACATTAAGATCCTGACTTCCCAAATGAATTGTACAGTGGGCAATAGTTATAATAATATTTGAGGAATTAAAATAAATAAATATTCAGTTTAAATAAATATGAAACAAAACTTTTAAACTATTCACAAAATGTAATTATTTTTCTCCATTCAAGCTTTTACTTTAAAAAAGTTGTTTTGGCCATTGTAACGTTGCAAAACGGATGCTGTTCAAGTGAAGAATGTAACCCAGAGATTCTCTGTGCTAAGTCATCAAAACTCAGAGTGAATAATCTTCTCCACAGAAAACATTTTCATATATATTTTTTTATTATATATCAGACAAGAAAAAAAAGAGATGCAATTATTTCAAAATTAGAATTATGTATATTTAGAAACAGGTTGTAGTGTCTGCTGTTTATATATGAAAGTATACTCATGTTCTTACTCCTTGGTTTTCAAAGCAAGAGCAATCTTGGCTAGGCAGTTCTCTAAAATATATGCAAAAAGTAGCAAGAGAAATTTCCCAGTTCTACGAGGGGACGTAACTTACATGACCATAACTGTTGCTATCTGGTTTATGGTAAGCTGAATCACTCCTATGCCTCTGCCAGCTTTATGTCACACGTCAAATACTGGCGTGATGATTAACAGCATCAAAGCTGGATTTGTTATGTATCTAACATTTAGTGAAGCTAATTTCTCCCAATAAAACCTACATATTTGAATGCTAATAAAAATATGCAAAGATAAATAGTTGGATCAGTTATAAAAGCCCAGCTAATTCGATTCTGATAAACTAATCACACAAAATACAATCAAACAGAAACTTATCTGAGCTTATATGGCCCAGTGATTTGAGTTCCTTAAATTTTTTGACAGACAATTTAAGTGGATTTTCCCATTAGGCACCTGTAGGTAAACAGAACCAGTAATCACTTGTGACTAAATCTGTGACATTAGGTAGGTAAGCATCAATTATTCTAAGAATATTTAATCCTTAGAATTGAGACCATTTTTTCCACACAGTCACCTCTTAGGCACCTAGCCAAAGAAGGCAGAATTTTTTTCGGAATTTCTTAGTTGTTAACTTTTCTGTGGGCTTTCATGAGTGATGTTAAGAAATGTTGGGTAGTAGACCAAGTTTTTTCACTTTCTGTTATGTTTTTGTGCATTTGTGAAAAAGGTTAAGTGTAGGTTTTTTCAAAATATTTTTTTCCTTGTCATTATAAAACAAGAAAATCATAAAGATCTTAAGTACTTCTGAATTCCAGTAATCTTCTGAGGCCAACCTCTTTCCTTCACCTCTCTCTTCAGCTCTCACAATGAAAAAAAAAGAAAGAAAGAAAGAAAGAAAGAAAGAAAGAGAAAGAAAGAAAGAAAGAAAAGAAAACAATCAGCAAGTTAGAAAAAACCAAAACATTACAGACAAACAGAAAAGATAGATATTACTTTGACATTTAAAACACTGGTATTGTATTATTTCATCAATAAAAGGTCCGTTCTTCTGAAGTATGAGGACTGAGCTGGCTACAGTAAGGTAGCCTGTGCCATATTAGAAATTTGATCTTTACACTCTGGTGTAACTGAAATCAGATAAAATAAATCTGGACTTGCTTGTTTTCCTTTGATTTGCTCTTAAAGAAAAGAAGCTATTATTTATTATTTTTTTTTAAATGGAGAAAAAAAGAATAAAGAAATGAAAACTTCGGTTGATGTTACTCAAGAAAATGTTCCAAGTTAGTAGATGGTTAGAACCATAGCTTAAGTTGTATTATATATAAAATATGTTGTATTTTGTACTGTTGGTTTTCCATCAAAGGTTCTCTTGTTCATAAGCTAATATGTGAGTAGGTAAATTTATTTAATAAAAATACAGGAAATACACAGTTTAGCTTAACACAGCTGTTTCACTTACTTGAGTCAGAGCACTTAAGATCATTTATACTAAAGAATATTATTAGAATTTTAATATGTAATTAAAGTGCTCGTATATTGTAAAACATTTGCCCCGTACCTGTATTATTTTGAAGGGCAAACACAGGACACTTTAGCCTTGCCTCTCTAGCTGCTTCTTGGTGGTCCTTTCCAGAACTTTATTCATTTGCAGTGTGGCACAGGCTGCCAGATCGCTGCATGTATAATTCGTACGTACTGTTCATTTTATTTTAGAACATACTGTTTCAATAACACGGCTTGTGTCATCATGAGAACCACGACAAAGGGTTATCCAGATTTCATGATAGCCAGCCAGAAAAATGGGGCTGTGAAACAATATTGTTACTGAAAGTAACTTCTAAATGCAGAGTGTGAGAGAGGGCACGATTCTTCAGTCCTTATTCAATCTGTTATTGCTGACACGGAGAAGATCTCTGTCAAAGAAAAGGGAAAAATATGAAATCTGAAAGGAATATGCATGTTTTGAACAGTTTCGGCTACATGCACATAACCTTCTCATATGTTCTCTTTGCATCGTCATCGACCCATGAGTAACGAGTATTTTCATACTGGTATGCCTGCTCTACCAGTACTTTCTCGTGTCAGTTTGGGAGTAGTAACACCAGGCTGGTTATTTTCTGGACATGCCTTCACACTACCAGGAACGTGACTCATCAGAGCAATGTTCTCAGAAGTATATTTTTCATGTTTGTTTGTGCGAGTGGGATGAAATTGCAGAAAAAAATCGCAAGTACAGGATGTGTTATTCTGGATAAAACCACCAGTATTTTATTCTGGCAAAATATTAACAATTAATGTAAAGTGGTCATATCAACTTAGCGTACACTACTTTGATTCTTCCATGAAAGGTGTTACAGGGGCTGAAAATAATGCTTATTTCCTGCCACCAAATATAAGACTCAAAAGTGTTAGTTCCTGTCTATGGTCAAAAAATGCACACCCCCACTGCGACAATGTATAAGGGGAAAGTAAACCTCACCCTTGCTCATGCCTCAGAACAGACATGGCGCGCTAGAGGCATGGCTAAAACTCACCAGATGCTGCCAGCATATGATTCCTCCATGAGAGTTTATATGGTACAGCTGTCTTTAAACGTTTTTGTAATTGAAAAGACCCAAGCATCTGGTCCTTTTCTTATTACTCTTAGATCAAATAGTCATGATCCGGTCTACTTTTAAATAATGCAGAAAAACAAAAAAGAACTTGAGGCACTAAGTGTACATTTCTCTCAGATGACCCGCTTCGAAATACCTGTAAAAATATAAGTAAACCGTGTAAATTAAAAAAAAAAAAAAAAGAAAGAAGCAGAAACCAACTCCAGTAGGGAATGATATGAGTTATGTAAGCATACAAATACCTTTATCGTTTTAAATGTAGGTAGATAAAGTAACAAGTGGTATGTACTCTTGATATCTTTCAGTTATATAGTCTATTACTCCTCCCTTTACATGTTGCTGTGTAATTCAACTCCACCCCCAACAGTTGCAGACTTGCTGCTGTCATGAACAAAACAGGATACGCACTACAGCGCAACCTGCAGAAACCCTTGCCCTGGACCAGTTTTTCCTCTGATAACACTCGTAGGGTTCCCATTGACTTCAGTTAGTCCTAGACAGCACTGCTCCTGAAGACAGGCAGACTTTTCCACCTTACTACTTCAGATTTATGGATGAATGCTGTTACATGATTATCATTTATTTAAGCAAACCTCCTCTGAAGTAAATTATTGAATAAATAGGAATCATAATGATTTTTTTTTTTTTTTCATTTATTTTGTGTGCCCACATAATTTCTGGACTACTAGGTCATTCAATCCTCTGTGAAGGCACCTTGGAAATAGTGGGTAATCTGACATATTACATGAATTGAACTAGGCTGAGTCAAGGATGGAATTTCATTATTTGTCTATGTGAGGTTGACAAACTACTTTAGAGTAAGATTTAGTCTGGAAATGAATTTCTGTAAAGCTAGCTAGCTTCCCAACCGCACCCTAAGCCTTTCATATCATGATTGGATGCTGTAAAGCAAGGCCTTAATTCTTTTGATTGAAAAAGGTAGTTTCAGAACTGTTAGTTTTTTGAGATAGCCATAAAGGAAAATCAAAAGAAGAGCAACTGTAGTTCACCCAAGCTCTTCAAAGCACTTTGTGATTTAAAAATAGGCTAGCAGTATCTTAAAAGTGTTTGGGAATCATGTAATAGCATTTTCATTTTGTTTCTGAAAACAATATGTGTCTTGTTATCACATGACACAGACCTATGTGTTTTACTTCAGCAAGTTAAAGACAAAGTTTTGTTACTGGAACTGTACCTTTTTTCATCATTTTTAAACGCATTATTGTAATCACCAAAGTGATCAAAGAAAAAGTGGGAGGTAAGTCAACAATTTATTTAACCATTTTTAAATGGTCACACAGTTTAATTTTGTCCTTCAAGAATTCCAAAATTACAATAATATTTTGACTGTGATAGAATTCCTACTAGGTCAAAAACATAACTTTCTGTCTTGAGATTTCTGGTTAGCAACTTTAAAGAGAGAGAGAGTGTGCGTGTGTGCATTATTATATATATTCATAAATACAAAAATAAGTGGTTCATTGATATTACCAAAGTACGGTACCAACAGGTCTCCACTAAGTGCTTGCAATTCTGGGAATGAGTTCCAATACAACCTCTACAAATATGTTTTTTCCTTCCAAGACCAATCTAAAAGTAGTTTACGTTTTCCTATCATAATTGGCTTTCCATTTACAGGCATCTTACAGTGAAAAATTCCCCTTGAAGAAACCAAAATTTAAAAATGTCCCTTTTGCGATGTCTATAAGGAAGGGAAGTTATAGACACCACCCACAGATGGCAGATAGGTAGGTACATCGGTAGATGCACATCTTCCAGGCTTGGCGAGTGAGTGTGTGTTTAGGTTTGGTTGAAGATCACACAGGAAGAACCAACAAATACACATCAGTACTTTCATACTTCTTGAGAGACTGATTTCACTGTGTGCTGGAATTTTTCCTTTACTTGTACAGAGTACAATTGATTTCATATATTGTTTGAATTCATATAGTTTATGTAAATACGAACAAGTGGTACAATTCAGTGTGATACAAATATTGTTTGGGAAATAACCTGCTAAACACACACATTGTACTGTTTAATACAATCTCAGTTGATTGCATCCTACAGAAACTTGTTTCCTCAGCCAACTATATGTTACCCAACAAAAATAATTTTAACAGATATTCCACATAAATGTTTTTTCTGTTGGTTGCTCGAGATTACTCATTTCGTAGGTCTGTTGTCTACACAATATGTTCCCTAAGGTTAAGAATGAAAGAGGTCTCTACTACAGACATTCTTGATTGAAATAGCAGCTAAATTGCTGCAGTAATGAGAAAATTTCCTTTTCCCTAGATAATTCAGCTGCTTAGCATTGAAACATTTTTGAGATAAAGATTCTTTGTGGAATAAAAAAATTAAAGTTTTTTTTTGGTTTTGGTTTGTGGGGTTTTTTTTTTGTTTTTTTTTTTTTTTACAATCAGAATTTGCTAAATGAGCCTACTATGGAAATGAAGAGTAAAACTTTTTATTTAATGGACTTATGATCAGGCTATATTATGAGACTTTTGCTCTCAAAAAAAAAAAAAAAAAAAGAGACCATTGTATAGACTGTGATATGCAGTAGCTTTAGAAAATGCTGCTGTGTTTCTGGAAGAAAGTGGTTAAAAACACATGATGATGAAGTTAACCTAAATCTTTCATTGGCTTAAAAAAATAGGTCAAGTAATACATTACTAGCTCCGCTGTAAGCCTGTACACAATCCGTACATTCCAAAGTGAAAGAGGTTTTGCTTAACAACCCTACATCTACTTTCATTCATGGTATCTCTAGGTTAAAATATTTGGCTTTTCACAAATGTGACTCCCTTTTGCTTTCTATAAAGTGAAAATTCATATGTTCTTTAACAATATTAGCCCTTAACTTAAAAAAATGCTTGGATTTATAATTATTATAAATTTTACAATTTATACTATATAATTTACAATTATTTTACCTGAGTTCTAGAACTAAAATTGTTGGTATATCACAATGCAGATATTATCACACGATTTATAAGTGACATGTAAACACATTTGTTTCTCTTTTCTTAGTCATTAACTTCTAGAAGAAGTGTCATGAAGCGTTCTGTAGAGCATTTGGCAAACACCATGCCACGCATCGAGACATTTGCTAAACACAGGCACACAGAAGGTGTGATGAAGGTCAGGCGCACTTTGTAGCTTCGCCTACACAGCCAAGTTCAGTGTGTATCTCTGGACATTCTCTTCTTTGACGGGAATGAAGCCTAAAGAACAACTATGATGCCGTGTCTGACAGCAGAGGTTGTCCTCCGGCCGGTGGGGATGCCACCCATCAAAATGGAGGAGGGCTGACTCCTCTTGGAGGCTCAGCCCAAGGCTGGTTTCCCTCCTAGATTGCATTTATTGCCACACGGGCTAAACGCCGTGGCTCTCAGGAGCCGTTTTGTCCCCGGTTCTCCGACTGCTCCCGCGGGGGCGGCCGGGGCCCGGTTCGCGGCGGGAGGGATGCTCCCTCCCCTCCCCGCTGCGCAGCGCCCGTCCCCGCGGCCCGGCAGAGGCCGGGCGATAACGAGACGTGCCGGGAGCCGCCAGGGCAAGGCCGGCCGGGTCGGCAGGGCCAGGGAACGCAGGGAGGGAACGGAGGGAGGGAGGCAGGGCCCGCCCGGTCGCAGCCGCCGGGGCTGTGCTGCGGGCAGGTCTCGGCTTTTCCTCCCCGCCCCCCCCCCCCCCCCCAAACAAAAGTTTCCAGCGCGTGTTTTTTGGAGAAAAGGCTTAAAATAGAAGCTTTAATAGAAGCATTTCTTACAAGAAATGGTAACCACTGGCAGCGCCCCCCCCCCATTACTCTAAGCCAGGCGAAAAGAGAAAGGTGTTATTTTTGAGCAACCGCTGTTTTCATTAAATACGGGTCCTCCGGTGCTGTGGCTCCTAAGTTTGTTTCCCGGGGGCTCTGCGCCTTCGGTTCGACTAATTAGAGAGGGCAGGACGCGACGCGACGCCACTTGCCTACGTGCGAGGCGTTCAGCGGCGACCGGCCCCGCAGCCCCTTCCCCGCACGGTGCGGGGCGGTGGTGGGGGGTGTGTAGTGGGGTGCGGGGTCGTCCCTCCCTCCATCCATCCATCCATCCATCCATTCCTCAATCAATCCATCCATCCCTCCCACCCTGCCTTCCCCTCCCCTCCCCTCGCCGGGGGTTAGAAAAGGGTTAAGAAACTTGGCTGGAGACATGAATGGCGCGGCGCGGGGAGGGGCCGGGCTGCGCCGCGGCGGGCGAGGTGGAAGGCGGGGAGGATTCGCGGCTGCGGGTTAGGCTTTGAAAGTCAGCCTCGCAGGCATTGCAGCAGAGCCCCGAGCCGCGGAGAGGAGAGGAGAGGAGCCCGGCTCGCTGTGTATGTGCGCGGGGTCGGGCGGGGGGGACGACGCGGACGGACGCGGGGGAGGGAGAGAGGGGGGGGAAGGCGGCGCGTCCTGTCCTCCAGCCGGGGGACCCAGCCGCCCACCTCTGCTTTGGGAGCCGCCGCCGTTCCCTGCACCGGGACTGGCCGCCGGAGCCCCCGCCGGAGCCGAGGCGGGCCAGCGGGCAGCAGCCGGCCCGCCCGCCCGGGAGAAGCCGCCGCGGCGGCGGCGGTGGCGGGGTGCGCGGCCCCGCTGCGGGGTGAGTGCGGCGCTCCACCGGCGGCGGCCGCGCTGGCTGGCGGGGGAGCGGGGCGGGGGGGGGGGGGTGGAAATGGCCGAGCGGGGCGGGCCGGGGAAGCGGCGACGGGGAACAATGCCGGGGTGAGCCCGGTGCGGGGCTGCCTCGGCGGCGGGGGCCGTTTCCGGGGGCGGCCGCCCCTCCGGCACCCCCTCCCCCCCCCCCCCCCAACCCACCCCCGGTGCGAGCTGAAAGTTTGCCTGGGCAGGGTGGGCTCGGGAGGGGGGGGCGGCGACGGAAAAGTTACTAGTCTGTACCGCCGAGCCCCGCGAGTGTTTTCCCGAGCGCCGGCTGCCAGCCTCGGTCCCCGTTCCGGAGTGACACCCCCCTCCTCCTCCTCCTCTTCCTCCCGGTGTGCGTCTGAATTATCTAAAGAGCCGCAAGCCCGGTGCGCAGCGGCTGCGGCGGGCGAGGAGGCGCCGGCGGCCGCCCGGGGGGTTGCGGGGAGCCCCGGCCCGGCTCGACCGCGGCCTCGCTCGCCGCCCGCCGCTCGGCTGCCTCCACGGCAGCTGCGGGCAAGGCCACGCTCCCCTCCCCGCTCTTCGCCTTCTCTCCCCCCCTCCGCCCCTTTCCGCCCCGAGGCCGGTTGTGCCTGCCCGCCCGCCCCACCTCCGCCCGCCGGCGGGCAGCCGGCCCCCGGGGCGCCGCGGCCATCGCCTCCCGCAGGCGGCGGTCCCGCGGCTCCCTGCTTCCCCACAAAGATGCCTTCTCATCGCTTCGGGCTCCTGAGGGACGTCGCTGTTTCCTTTCTAGACTAAAGGTTACTTTCTCCAGACGTGTTTTTGTGTCCCTGAAGCCCTTTAAAGGTGATTTTTATTTTTTCTTTTTAATTTTTTTTTTTTAACCCCTTCTCCCTGCGGACCGTGTTTGAGGCCGGTGTTTGTCCGCGTCGGTGGGTGACGAAGTTGGAAGGTAGAGAAACCCCAAAGAAAGGTAGCGCCGGGGCATAGGCAAAATAAGGGACATTGTCAGATGCCAACAGCCCTGTCTCTGTGTTGCCCCTCTCTCTTTCTTCTCCTGCGTTATGGATTCTGATGGTTTATTAGGCTTTTAATTAAAAGAAGAGTTCAGCTAAAACGCTTGACACGTGTTGAAGACGTTGGAAAAAAAAAAAAAAAAAAAAAAAAAACCCCAGCAAACCGGTGGGATTTCTGGCTTTGGGATTATGTTAATGTTAGGAAAGCTGAAGTGGAAGTTGTCCCCTTCTGCCTCACCTCTCCGGAACCTGGAGACACTATTATTCTTTGTTTTGTTTTGAGGGGACCTGCCTGCGGTGTCTGACAGCTCACAGGCCGATTAAAATTTAACTGAGTCATGGCACTATAAATGTTCAGAGATACTGTAAAGCTTTATTTAACAAAGAGCGTAAATCTGACCTGCAGAGACCTGTGGGGCAGAAGCAGTCGCTGGTGGAAAGGGGGTGGTGGGTCCCCGAGCGAGTGGCAGAAAACCTTTTTCTTTAATATTCAAATGCAGTTTACTGTTTCTGAGGCTGGCTGAACACACTAGAAAGTGACACATTAAGATGCCGCGTGACGAAAGCTTTTTGAGCTGAGGATATTTTGTGGTTAAAATCTGATTTAATGGCATATGAGTAATCGTTGCTGTATGGGCAGTGAGAGTTGACATCTCGGAGAGCAAAAGCTCGTGTCCAGAAAAGTGTCCAGGCAGGTTTGGAGCTTCTGCTGTCTGGGGCAACTTGTGGTTGAGAAGTCTGACTTGTTATTTTATCAGCGTTCGTTCAAGGTAAAGCTGAAGTTGACTCCAGCGCAAGACAGCAAGTCCGTCATACGTCGGGGTGTGCTTTTTCTGTTGAGTGGGATAGCAGAGGTAACAAGTAGTGATTGCGTGTTTCAGGCGGGGGGATGAAATCTGACCTCCTGGTAGACCGGCCTGCAGTTCCGAGTTTCCTAATGAGTGAGAGCTGTCAATGGCTTTCAGTTTTTTGCAGACCCTGCGCGCACAGAATACAAGATGCTGTCAAGTGCCAAACCGTACTGGATGGATAATTTATTATTATTTTTTTTTTTCCCCTTAGTAGTCTTGGGGTAGAAAATTACCAGATGAAAACGTGTTCCTCCTTTCTGCTCCCCATACTTATTTCTCTTTCTAAAGTGAAAGATGTGCTAATCAAAACTGTAGGAAAATAAAGTAACCAAAATTTATTATAGTCATGAGACCTATGTTGATAAAGAAGTAAAAGTGAACTAATGTTTTTATATTGTAAACTTAAATGGATGATTTAAATGCTGGCTGTACCACCTGCAGTGTTTGATAGCTGTGTCTAGGGTGAATCTGTTCTATAAAAGGCACCAAGGAAAATGTCTTTTTTAAGTGATTCAGTAAAGGTTATAGAACTCAAACATGAATTAACTTGATGGTGATCATATTTGCCTGTAGGTTTTGCTTAATATGGGATTGGCTTAAAAGAATCGTCAAAGGCTTGCTCGCTTAAAGCTTGTTTTGTCTTTTCGGAGCTAACTTTATTTTTCTGGCTTTGAACGTTGGCAAAAGGTTTCTGTAATACCAGCTCGTATTATTGTTAGCAGCGAGAGCACTGTTAATTTTACCAGTGACAGCGTGGGGCATTACTATATTAGAAGATAAACGATGTTTTGCGTTTTGCCGAGCACATGTATAAACTTGCCCAGGGCAAAGCCAGGGAGTTGCATTTCCCCAAGTCAGCTGTCTTGCTCAAGGGCTGTGCTTGACACCTCCTTGCAGGGCTATCGGAGTAGACATGAAGACCACGGTATTTTGTTAATTTTAGAATAGCTCTTCAGAACTTGCCCGAACCTCAAAACCCAAATGGCTTGTGGTTTGTTGTGGGTGGTGTGTGTTTGTTTCTTGTTTTTTTTTTTTTTTTTTTTTTTCCTCCTGTATGTGAACGTATAGCAAATGGAGGGAGTCCAGAAAAGAGCGTGGAGTTTCCAGTGGGTGCCTGGCATGGGGGCATAAGCCCCTTTGCAAGTGGGGCTTTGGTGGCCAACCTCCCAGGCGGGGGGATGTGTGGGTAGGGATGGCTGGGCTCAGCCAGGCTCGTCTCCCAGCTGCTGGGTGACGTGCGCCAAGTGATGGCTGGGATAAATAGGATAACTGTCCTGTGGATTAAAAAAGGATAAATACTCTTTTGGGACGAGAAGTGCAAATTTTGAAGTATAAATCATTACTGCTCAGCAGGGGTTTAATGACAGGCAAGCGGAAAGATAATGTAGGTAGGGAATGAAGCCTGAAGAAGAGGAAAAGGTGTGAAAGAATATGCACAAATGTACAAAAAAGATAAAAACCATAAACTTGACAGTCTGTCTAAACAGCCTTAAACTAAAGACACGAAGGTTAATGGTTTGCATTTGTGGTTTGCTCTTTCTTCCTGCCAAGAGGCCAAACCGATAAGAACAGTAACTATCTGAACTTTGTTGGCCTGCTTGTGGCAAATATGAGGAAAGTATTTACAAGGCTTGTGGCATTGCTTTTGGATATTTTGGTGTTAGCATTTTGCTAGTTGAATTTGAAAATACTGAATTAGAAAACCACGTGCTATGGTTGGCAGGCAGTACTTTGGGTGATCACATAGAAACTTTCTTGTATTCTCTGGCGGATCTGCCCCAGGAAAAGTGGGCAAAAGGATTCTTTTGGTAACGATGAATGCCTACACTTTAGTGTTTCTGGATTATTTATTTCAAATACTTCAAAATGTTAACGGACCTATTTAGCACTTGAAAGAATTAATTTGGTAATTTATTTGGCTGTCTGTTGCAGGTCACTTGGTTTGATGCTTGAAGGAGGGGAATAGGAACTAAGACTCATGTGAATAAATATTCATGTGTAGAAAGGGGTAGAAGCAGTTTATAGCCGTCTTAGTTTGGGTGAGATCCCTTCTGGCATAGTCTTCTCAAATTGTTACTGGAGCTTATTGCTCCTGTTCAGTTGCCCGTCTGGAGGGAAACCCTGTTTTCATACCACTTATTTCTAAGTACCATAGTCTTCAGCAGAGGAAAAACAGTTTTGCTTACAAACAAGATGAGATTAGAAGCGGAAGCTACAGGTCTGTTAGTCACTGGATTCAAAGAGGTTGAGTTTCGCATGGAAAAGCAGCTCAGTGTTGGGGCAGACTTTTGGTGGGCTGCTCTTCCTCCTCCTGGGAAAGGAAGTTGTGAGGGAGCCATCATGAGAGATGGGGCACGGGATGTAAAAAGTGTTTCAGTCTTAACTGAAACTATTATTTGAGAACAAATAAAGGAGTATTTAGTTTGCCCCCAAAAGTGCTTAATGAATTTTTATGTTGAAATGTGTCTAAGTAGTATGTCTTGCTCGCAGAAGAACAGTATTTTTGTTCTCGGTGGTGCTAGGCTGATACTGCTGCTCTGATGCTGATATTTATTTTTTTTTTTTTCCACAGCAAACCTTAAAATTCATGGCTATGGGCTTTCTAATTCTTCTCTGTGTCCCACCCCACTATGAAAATGGAGTGGGAAAGGAAATTGAAGAGGCTTTTTCAGTGAGGTAGAAAGCGAGGCTCACCTCCAGGGTGGAAAGAAATGATCATTCTTGCTGCAGGAGATTGCCCTGTTGGTGTTGTTCGTGTCATCACCTATCCCACTTTGAGCAGTTTGTAATACAAAACAAATCAACATTCAAAAAACTTGTGTTAAAAGCAAGTGATCCAGCTGTGAAGTTTTTGAGAATAAAATACTATTCTAGAAAGTTGGTTTTTTTTTAAAATTTTTATTGTTTCCCCATTTTTAAAACCTCATTGAAGGAATATGTAATTTTCCCCAGAAAGAACAAATTCTTTTGTTCTTTGAACCTTTTGTAGTCATTGGAACATTGCAGAAAGGCTGTTTAATCCTGACCTAAAGGAAATCCTGTCTATACGTTGAATCTTGATGGCAATACAGTGTGGAGTGTTTGTTGGTTTTTGTTGACTTTTTTTTCCTACTATGTAGAAATCTGTCTTCTCGTGGAAGTAGCAATACTTAAATAAAACCACTTGTCAGTGGTGGAAAACATCTTATACTACAGATATAGCTAGAACAGAAATACTGGAATTAACTATTTTTCTCAAATGAAGATGAATTGAAATGGTGAATGTTTTTTCTAAAAGTGCTGTTTCCTTCTGTTCCAAGGGACCTCTTGTCCCATTTTTCCTTTGCTCACAAAAGATTTCCCGTCCAGCTTGTTTGTCCTTTCAGTTCAGTGGGGTTGGGAAGGCTTTGAACTATGTTTATTACCACCTTTGTCACTGTACCTGTCGTTTCTGTGTTTATTTTGACTGCAATGGTAACTTTATATTTCTTTTTCCTCATAATTGAATCCAAATGTCGAGGATTGCTACCTGTGGTGCAAATTGCCTTTTTCTTTTTTTTGCCTTTTTTTTATTTTGTGATGTAATAGGGGAAGGATTTGAAATAGTGTGTCTTGTAGTATTTCAGGGTATTTACTTATTTTTGAGCTTAATTGGATCTATTGCTTTTGTTGGGTCTTGATGCTGGCTTCTGTTATTTCGAGCCTGCTTATGTTATTTCATGTACCTGAAAACTTTGTAATGGGTTTTTTTTTGGATTATGACCCATCTATCAATACCTGTATCTTTTTTTTTTTTTTTTTTTCCCCCCCATCGCAGTGATCAGTTAGATGTTTCCTCTAAGCTGGCTTTAGCCCCAGTGGTTTTGCGGAAGGGGGAAATGCTGAGAGCTGCCCCCACCCCCAGTGCACGCAGTTCCCACTCTGCCCTTCTCCACCCTGCGCACCCATAGCCATCCGCGGGCTGCTCTGTGCTGGAGAAATTCTGTGTTTAAAAGGCTTTTGCATATGGGTTTTGTGAGACCAGAAGCTAAAGGTAAGGCAAAGAGGAGACGAATTCTCCCTCTGCTCAGCAAGAGGAGGGGGAAAGTTCAGCCAAAGAGGGGAGAAAGTCTGTGGTGTGGGGTTTTTTTGGGGGGTTGGTTGGTTTGTTGTTTTTCTTTTTTTTTTTTTTTTTTTTTTTGGGTGGTAGCTTGGTGACAGAAAACTTAACCTTTAATAATGAGGCTCATCATGAGAACAGGGTTGAAATTGTGCTAGTTGTAAGCTTGCATCTTTTAGAAAAAGTTCACTTAAGAATCGTAGAGAAGAGCTGAGAAGATTGCGTAAGGTGGTGCTTGTGGTGGATAACGTCTTATAACTATAATATTATATACTATTTAATTCTTAAATAACTCAAAAGCAAATATTATTTCTATTGATTTAGTGTTTTTCTAACTAATTTTGTGGCATTTAGCATTACATTCACCAGTTCTACTAGGCTCTTGTATTTTCCTTGTGTGTGTGTATATATATATTTAAATTATAGGGACTTTTTAAAAAATATGATTTTGATATTCGTAGGTGCAAGTTTGAAGTATTAAGCTGTAATCTCTATATAGGAACAAGGGCTTTCATGTCACAGCTGTTTTTTGAATGAAAAGAAGAAAAAGAGGGCCATGGCTTTGAATCACAGCTTAGTGTTGATTTTGTTCTTGCAGAAATACTATCCAGTTAGTTAGACAGTACAAGTCTGGACTACGCAAGTTGTTTGTACTTGTTTTACTGATGGTTCCTTTTGGAAAATTTTCGATTTCTGCAGTTTGGAGCAATGATTTTCTTCTGAAATAGAAATGTCACTTGCAGTTCTTACTATCCAAAACAGAGCGTCGCTTTCTGTTGCACCAACAATAAGGAAGTAGATAGAGGTGTACTGGATGAGAAAAAGTCGGTATGCAGAATTTCATAGGGCGACTTCTGTTGTTCTTTTCAGATCAAGCATGGAATTGTTGAGGAAGAAAATTAATGCATCCTTGAGCTCCTGAAGGAAGGGCTTCCCTGATGGGACCGCTTTCAAGGTAAATAATTTGTTTGGGTTATTTACCTTGTCTCTTTGGTTTGGGGTTTCTTCTTTGTCTTGCCAAATCTGTCATACAACCATCTGCCATGTATGTGTCTTTTAGTATTACGATATGTTTTAAAGTGATAAATTTTCAAGTTAATCCCTCTCCTTTAGTGTAAGACTCTTAGTGTGTGCTGATTAAAGAGAAATAAGTATTTTAGTAGCCTTTGAACTTTCTGTATGGAATTTGCTGGTAAGTCATGAAGATTTAGCCTACTTGTTTGGGAGGTAGTTGCTAAATAGAGAAGAACCTCATTTACATATAATTTCAGAGTGAAAGAGAAGATTAAATAAAACTTACTGTGTTACAATCTCTTATTTTTTTTTTATAAATAAAACAGATCCAAAGTGAGCTTCTGTGGCAAGGGACCGTCACAGTAAAATCACTATTAGATATTACATTACAATGGCTTGTAGACATTTAGCACCACTGTCATTTTGTTTGGATCTGCTCCCTTGGTTCCCATTTCCTAAATCCTATTTTTCTTTGATACTGGGGAATAATTCCCTGAGTGTTGTCCAGTGATTACTGATGTATATGCACTTTGGTTTGTGAGTAATTTTATTCACTTGAGTAGCCCCACTGTACTCGCTGGGCCTACATGAATGCCTAAGAACTTGAGAATGCTGATGAGCATAAAGAATACAATTTGGGCATGTAATGGTTGACAAGCGGTTGTTGTTTTGTTTCTGGTCTCTCTTAGGACTCATTTGCATCGCCTCCAGTGGCAACTTTTGTGAGCATTAGTAGGGAAGGTCTAGAAGCTGGAGGCAGTCATACCAAATCCCAGCCTGCAAAACTTGTAGCCTATCTGTTGTAATGACACAGATTGCAGATGCAAGGATATATTTTTCTTTTTTCTTATATTTTTTTTTAAATAAATCCATGTGTTGCTTGACTCCATTTGGATATATGATCTGTGTACTGCAATTTGAACATCTCCAACACAATAGAATATAGCAAAGTGAAATCATTAGACGATATCTATGCTTTTTAAATTGGGGAGATTTGGATTTATCCAGAATCGATGTTTTGGAAATAAAGGGAAATCAAGATGAAGGATCCATTTTTTCCCCATGATGCTTCCTATTTGACTCCTCAAAAACAGAAGTCTAACATTGCTGTAGTACTTCTTAGCTGTCTGAGCAATTGTATTTGCTCAGACAGTTAATTGTGTTACTTGCTGCTCTCAGAATCAGTAAGATAGGCACTTTGGAATTAAAACATAATTAATTAATTAGCTATTTACAACTTGAGAATTGTTGTGATCAGCAGCAGATGGTCACTTGTACAGCCTTAAGAGAACTTAGTAGACAGTGGCTTTTGTGGCAAAAAGCTTTTTGAAATGTTTCACGTCTTCAAAAATAATTAAATTTGAAGCTTTGTTTCAAGATTGTCACCTCTGTTTAAAACCAGTTCTATTTAGTCAGAGTTGCAAGGGCAAGCGGTAAATAAGGATCTTGCGTCGAGTATTCAGCTCATCAGTAAGGCGGTTAAGCGAAGGATTTGAGAGAATGTGTAAGTTAATGTATATGTGGCTTGTAATCCTGATGCAGTTTGCGTTCTTTTTCTCATTCCTAACCAACATTATAAAACGGTTATTGTGTGCTATGTCTTGATATTTTTTGTTGGTTTGTTTTGGGGAGGTGGGGAACAGGTTTGTCTGTTGGTTATAGGCACTAATTGTAGAATACCTATCTTGGTATATGAGTTTGCATTGCATACCATTGTAAATAGCTTTAGTGTGGAGTACAGTAGAGTTGTCTTGATCACAGGTTTGTTTTTGTCCCTGGTATTGGATTTCTTATTTTAAGTTGGATTCCTGGACCATTAGGATGATCTTTCTCCATCTTGTTGATGCTCTGTAACCTTCATGAAGTAAGAGATACAAGAGGGGAAGGTAGTTCTGCTGTCTAAAGCTGAGTTTACATCAAAGAAAACTCTGTAGCAGCGAGCTAAAATTTATAAATTATGTCCTTATTTTAAGCTTATGCAAGCCTGAGAAACTTCAAAAGATGTAACTCGTGAAAAAATACAGATGAGAATTAAAATCTAATAGTAATTATAACTATGTTGTCAAAAGAACAGGGTGGTGAGTCAGTGTGAGCAAGGTTTGCAGATGCAGCCTTTAATTGAGGAGGAATTGTTCACTGTAAACCAATTACGTCTTATTTTTAATGATAGGTTTTAGAGAACAGCAAATGAGTGTAGTGTGATCTTGGCTGATAGTATGTGCGTGTTGGATAAAAACACAAAAGCCTGAGGAAACGAAGTTGCAAACAGCAGTTTCACTTTTTTTTTTTTCCTTTCTTCTGTGAAAAGGAAAAGGTAGTTATGCAAGTGGAAGAAACTCCACTTTTTTGCTGTGGAACTGTTTAGCGTTTGGATATATTTTGTCTTTCGGAATGAACGTAGTGCTTCTGTTTTGTCAGCCTAGGGAATTGGGTAAAGGGATTGGTAACTTGCAGGGTAGAGAAACGTCCCTCGTTCTTTCTGTAGCTTGGCATTTAATATTTTACAGCAAACTTTTAAGTTTAACATATTTGAACTTGTACTAGATAGGGTTAATAGGCTAGAACAAAAGGTCAAAGCATAAGGCATTAGGCTTAATTAAGGGAGAGCAGGAGTGGCGGGAGTATGTGACAGTTAAATGGGTTTCCCACAGACTAATGTCTGTTACAGTGCAACCATGCCTCAACTTAAGTGGGTTATTTTGTGCAAAGGGCAGCAGTGATTAGCAGTTTGACATGCCAGACGTTTCTGGCCAATCCCATCTGTTTTAGAGGTTAAAAAAGCACACCTTTATGAGCTGATAGATTGATTTGTGTGCCCGTCTGGTAAAGATTAGAAGTCCAAGGCCGGTGCTGTAAATGCCAGTTATAGAATATTGTACTTTCTTAGTTGCTCTTTGTTTAAACTGTCAACTGTGGTGTAATGGGGCTAACAGCTATAAAAGTGACCGTGCAACACGAAGAACGCGACAGGGCTGCTGCGGCAGGTGTTTTGAACCCGAAAGGTCTGGGAGGAACACTTCCTCCTTGGACAGGTTTGCTTTGAACGTCAGCCCGTAGGCTTTGGTCATCTTGCGGTGCTTGGCTAGCTTTTGGACTAGATGATCTTAAGGGTCCCTTCCAACCTAGGTGATTCTGTGAAGGGGAACGGAGCTCAGGCCTGTTGGTTACAGTGGTTGCCGTTCTTGTGCTTGTCCAGAGGTTACCTGCCTCAGGGCGAGCAGTTCTCCTGCTCCTGGCGCAGTTGGCTAGAGGAGAATATCAGTACTCGAAAGGTTTCGGTATTTATCTTAACGTCATTATGCTCTCGGTATCCTTCCCCCTCTGCCGCTTACACCGGCATGACGCGTGCGTGTTCTGGTGTTCTTTCCTTTGTGGCTGTTGCTCTCCGGGTAGTTTTTTTTTTTTTTTTTCTGATTGTATCATGGGGTTGCCTAGTAAGCCTAAAATAAAATAGGCAGCACAATAAGTCTTGACTGTGTTTCTCGTCATCTTTATGACTTTGTAAAGTCAAAGTTACATTACTATTAATATAAGACTATTAATAAATCGTTGATGCAATAAAAGTGGTTTTGATAATGTTCAAGGTTCATGCATAGTTGAAGGTGATTATCCTATTTTAAAATCAAGCAGAGGTCAGACGGTATTGTAAGGCAACTGACTGTGGCCCAAATGATACGTGATAGCTTCAAGACCAGTGACAGTCTTTCTCACTTTAAATACATTTATAGTTAACAATTGAATTCAAAATTCTGTATTTTATGGTAACATGCCAGTTAACTTCCTTTGTACTTTGTGCAAAGCAGTGAGATACTTGTGCTCACTTAAAATAACTCTCATTTTTAAAAGAAATCCTTTAAGTTTTCCCTGTTCTCTCTCTCCACTCCATTCAAGCAGTGACACTTGTAGCTAAAGATAACTAAGTAAAACTGCATGAAATTAACATTTGGCACCTTGCACTTGACATTACTACATTAACTTTAAAATAGTTTTTCTCTATTGAAGATAGTAATGGCTTGATATCCATACTATAAAGAGTGCTCTGTGTACCTGAGCTGTACTTTTGCTGTAACAGCTGTGGCCTGTTCCTGGAGAGATTTATTAATTTGTGATTTATGAGCAGCTTGTCTTCACCTTATCTAGCTTTGTAGGAGCCACCTTAGTTTTTCTTTTGTTCTTGTGAAAGTTTCTTCCTTTTACTTCTCTTTGAAATGCCTAGAAATATTTTCAGTGTCCTTTAGGATGAGCAAGGCAACATCATTATCTTGCAGTTTATTTAGTAACATGGAGCTGAAATGGGCATATGCAGCATCATGTTCTCTATGGAATAATATCTATTTAAATGATTTGGATCTAATACATATTTACATGAAAAAACATCTTGCCCTTCTCTGTGGGGAGAGAAGGTGAACAAGCATAAATTTTATAATACTCATTGCTTCTCTTGCACTAAATCATACTTAAATTGCAGGAGGTTGTTGGCTTGAGAGTTGTGTAAAAAGTGCTTGGCTAGTAAAGTGAGGGTGCAGGGAGATTTATCTAATTGAATACTAAGAAAATGTTGTCAGCTGCAGTGCATTGATGGGATTTCCGAAATCCAAAAGCCGTACTTTAGTTTTTTGTATATGCATATTTTTTGTATTTTCACGGTTATAATGCACAAACTATAATCCTGGAATGATCCATTAGTGCAGTGTGCATATATGCTATATTTTGGCTAATTTGATTGCTATTGATCATACCTGACCCATTATCTAATATCCTGGGAATGGGATGGACGCTGTGTCTGCTTTTCTGCTGTTTCAGAGCAGAACATACTTTATCAAGCTTTTTGCAACAGTATTGTTAAAATATTTATAATTGCTGCTTGAGTGTAATTAGCATTTTCTGCTCTAAGTGTAGCACGGATTGAATAATAAAGGTTTCCAGGTAGCATACTAAAGATTATATTCAGGACTACAACGCAGGATGTTTTCTCCTCGTGTCTTAAGGATATGGTCTAGTTTTGTTGTTGAGAGTGGAGGTCTTGGCAGTGACTTTTCATTTTATTTTTTATTGGGTTTGGACTTCTCTCCGAGTCTGTGCAGTTCATGAAGTACAGTGATGTGGAATCAGTATGGTGGCTTCTCTTCTACTGTTCCACTCTCATCATTGGATAAATCTCAGCAAAACTATTCAGTGTAACGTTACTGAATATAACAGGACACTATACCAAATACTCTGTAATTGTCAGTGAATTGGCTGCATCTTTTTTTAATATGACTTTTTTTATTGTGCCGTTCAGTTAGAATATTCTAAAATATTTGCATAAAAGATTCATGTGACTTGGTTGGCTATTAGGCATTAAAAACGGTTCTAAAGTGTCTATTGTTTTCCATTTTGAATAGTCTTTCAAAAAAGAAAGGATGCACTCAGTCTTTGGTGTTTCAGAGGATTTGCTTTTTTCATGTAATTGATGAAAAGGTTGCTATCCCTGACCCTTTACAAACTGGGTAGAAAGGATGCTGTACCCTGCTTGTGTGAACTGACCGACTATGGATTTCTCCTTATTTTAGATTTCCCTACTCTTTGACCTTGTAGTCGTTGACTTTGGTCTGGAACAATTTCAAAGTCATGTAAATGAATGTAATTAAGGTATTGCTTATCATCTTGGAGAGTTCACAGAGATGCTTATTGGCTAGAAAGGTTTGTTTACTTAATATGGAAGGTTAATATAAGGTTAAATTTTACTGTGTAAAATGGCTTCATAATGTTTTTATTTAGCAGCTGAAGAAAATAGTGTTTGAAAAGGCAAATAATAGTCAAATAATTTTATTTGACCTCCATGTGTTTCCTGTAGCTTGCATTATTGGGAAAATTTATCTTCATTGCATATTATTATTACAGTCTTCTGTTCTCCTCGTTCTACAAAGGGAGCCTCTCAAAATTATTTGTAGACCTTTGTGTAGGAAAGTAGCTACATTAAGGAAGGAAGTGCAAAAATATTTGACAATAATTGCTATAAGTAGCCCATCCACTTCCACTCACATCTTTTGTTCCCCCTGCCTCTTTTTGCCAGAATGGCAATCAGGCTTTGTTCTTTGGTGTTTCTTTTGTCTTTATTCCTACTGCTGCTGAAATAAGGTGAAAAACCAGCATAAAACAGCAAGAAGGAACGTCAGGTTACTGGTTTCTGCCTTCCGTTTCTCAGGCAGTAGAAAGAACAGGGCTCAGACCTCCGCTTTCTTGTCTGTACCCCTCAACTTTGTTCGAACGTAGTGGTTTTGCATATCATCTATGGAAAAAATTTTTCACTTGAGTGTTGTTTTTCTTTCTTCACTCACTTCAGAGTTTTTGTAGTTACCCAAAAGGTGACTACGTGACAAGTGTCATGTTAAAAACAACAAAAAAACAAAACCCCAAACCAAACCCTCTCTCTTCCCACGCCTCTCTAATCTCCTGCTCATGGCTGTTTTTCCAGAGATGCAGTTTCCAGCTGGAGAAGCAGACATCCCTGGCGGGTGGTGGTGTCCAAGCAAGTGTGCTCTGCCAGTCCTGTACGGGGCCGAGTTTGATGAGGAAGGACAAAGCTACATGAAACTTGGAAACAATTCTTTCTGCGCAGCTCTTTCTGGAACCATTTAGGCAGCGAGGGCTGCTGGCTGTGTTGGGCTTATTTTGCAGAGTACTTGCTGTTACCATTTGTTTCTCATCTGGCAAGAGTAGTATGTGAACTCCTTGCTGTTGAGGTAGCTAACTTTCTTCTCCTTACTAGAATTTTATGTGCTAAGCTAATTATGCAACAATGAGAATATCCTTTAAAGGCTGACTAATACAATGAATGGTCTTACCCTGACTATTTATGGCTTGTGGAGATACCCTATAACTCATACCCAAGAGCGTCCTTCCTTCCCCGTGTTTAAAAGAGCTGAAGGCTTAAGGTTCTAGTGCGCGCTTCCGAAATGCGCAACTAGGACAACAGCTTGATCTTTCTTGAATTTGTAGTAACAGTCATAACTTGAAGAGATCTAAAAGTGCTTTCAGAAGAGAGATGAGCAAAGTCTCTCGTGGACGAGATGCGAGAAGGAAGATTAGAAGCTAAAGTTCAAAACCAGAATATAATGATTTAAAAGGTGTGAGGGGCTGGGGAGGAGGAATACCATGGATGAGCATGAAATCCTTCACCTTTGAAACTGGAAGGAGTGGTGCTGTTGACTTCAATAAGGCCAAGATTTCACCTTAATTCCAAGATCATATGTTGAAGTCCAGGAACTCCCTAAATAATGGAGAAGAGGTGTGTGGTTATGAGGTGGAAAGGCAAAAACAGCTGAAAAATGTCCTTTGTCTGTTACTTCAGGCCCGATTTATGGGAAATAAGAGAAGAATCTATGCACCTTTGCCATTCACTCTTGCTTAGCTAACATATGAAGAGCATATCTGCTACTAACTGCTCAGCAGTAGCCACGTAAGAGCGCAACATTTCTCCAGTAAAAACTTCCTCTTGCTGCTGGAGGTCAAGATGATTTCTCAAGAATAAGTCCTGGTCCTCTCAAGTGGTGTTTAATTCTCTCCTACCTTAAGTTTTATCCTGCTACGAAATAAATGCAAAAGGAATGTTAATAAACTGTGCTGATAGCATTTTGTAACCTCTTTGCACTCCCTCACATAGGTTTAACTGTTGAGATGAAAAGATAACGAGGTTGTGCAGAACCACATTTACTGTTTGCTGAACTCTGGTTTGTCTTTGGTTTGCAATATCAGACGTGAAAGTTTGATCATGTCTTTTGGATATATAGCTCTTCAACACAGCTGTCTGGAGTGCTTGCTCTCAAACTTCTGGTTTTTTTTTAAGCTAGTTTGTATGTGCCCAAGGCTATCTCAGCACGCATATGACTGAACTGGTTTTTGATCTCAAATGCATGAAAGGTCCCATTCCCAAACTTTATTTTCTGGACCTTAGTCATTTTCTACCGTGAATTCCCTTAATGGAAAAAGGGTCCATTCAGTGTGTTCTTCAGGCTTTCCAGGCTATTTCACTTTTGCATTACCCTGCTCTGGTTTTGTTTTCAAAGTATTCTAATGTGCAGGAGGGGAGATGAACAGTGTTTGGACGCTGGGTATTTTAGGTTACAGTGCTCTATAGTTCCTCTAGCTCTGATGTCTTCAGAACCTTGTCTAGGCAAATACCAGCTGTATTTTGTCCCTGCCAATCTGAACTTAAGCATTAAAGCGGGTCTTAAAATATCCTCTTTGTGCTGATGATCACAGTATTCTGGTGGCTCCTACCTTATGACTCTGCTGTTATTTTTTTGAGGAAAATTGCGCATGCTTCACAAGGTACCAGGAGCACAGAAACAATCAAATTTCCTCGTCGTGGCCTTTTGGGGATATCGTGGGCCATTGCTGTTCTGCTACTTAAGTAGATTTAGAGCCTCAGATATCAGTTACTCTTTTGGATAATGGATTGTATGAATTTAACATATAAGCATGCTCGTCTCCTTTTCTTGTCCTCCTTAAAGGTCACTCACTGTACAGGAGGGAAAGTTGAGTCATGGGCTATAAATGCTTGTAGATCTGCTATCAGATCTAATTCTTGTTAGCTTATTGCTTAGTGCCATGGCAGGTGGACTTTGTCAGGTTTATCCGTGGCGGTGCTGCTGACCCTAGTGACCTGTCCCATTCCTCTGCAGAAGGTCCCTTTCCTGTAGTGGGATGGCCAAAGTCAGGGTGTGTTGTCTCCTTACCTGCTGCCCTTCCTCACTGAGCAAGGAGAGGCCCTTTGAAACGCAGCTGTTCCATGTGCATCAGACAGTTATTTCTGTGGAAAAATTACTCTTTTTTTTTTTTTTTTCTTTTTTTCTTAAATGAAAAAAACCCACACCTTTGCCTGTGTCACGTGGAGATTGTCTGCAGGATTTGGAGGGCTCTGACAACATGCCCTGGATTGTAGAAATAGTACCGGGTGGTTGAATAATTCAGAAAAGGAATGTAAAATACTGAAATATTCCTGAATATTGCAGTTATTGTGCTTCAGTATCAAAACGGTAGGCAGGGGAAAGACTATTGGAAGGGCGTATGGCA
Organism: Numenius arquata; assembly: GCF_964106895.1. Classification (NCBI taxonomy): domain Eukaryota; kingdom Metazoa; phylum Chordata; class Aves; order Charadriiformes; family Scolopacidae; genus Numenius; species Numenius arquata. The sequence continues at coordinate 32,353,965 of NC_133576.1, read as the reverse complement.
ATGGGTGTGTTGGAGCTGGTGGTACTAGGGACATCAAATACTCTTAAGACTGGGAAGGAAGTAATGGATGACATCCACTTTTTAGTTCCTGAACAGCTGTCATGCTATCCTGGGGATGAAGCACGTAGTATGGGGGCAGCTTTATAGGTAGCCTGTATTTTGGGATGGGTGTTTTGTTTTGTTGATTTTTATTTTTTTTTTTAAATCCTAATTTAGATTCTATATCTAAAACATCTTATCAAATGACCTCATATGTTCCCATTAGGAAGAATCTTTGAAAGGTCATGGAGAACAGGAGAGGTGCCTGAAGACTGGAGGAAGGCCAACATCACTCCAGTCTTCAAAAAGGGCAAGAAGGAGGACCCTGGGAACTACAGACCAGTTAGTCTCACCTCCGTCCCTGGGAAGGCAATGGAGAGACTCATTCTAGATGTCATCTCCAAACAAGTTGAAGAGCGGGGGGTTATTGGAAGTGGGCAACATGGGTTTACCAAGGGTAAATCATGTTTGACCAATCTGATAGCTTTCTACGATGCTATAACTGGTTGGTTGGATGAGGGGAGGGCAGCAGATGTCATCTACCTTGACTTCAGCAAGGCTTTTGACACATAGCATCCTCATTGGGAAACTAAGGAAGTGTGGGCTGGATGAGGGGACAGTGAGGTGGATTGAGAACTGGCTGTGTGACAGGACCCAAAGGGTAATGATTAATGGAGCAGGTTCAAGCTGGAGTAACCAGTGGTGTCCCCCAGGGGTCAATACTTGGTCCAGTCCTGTTCAACATATTCATCAGCGACCTGGACGAGGGGACCGAGTGTATCCTCAGCAAGTTTGCTGATGACACCAAACTGGGAGGGGTGGCTGACACCCCGGAGGGCCGTGCTGCCATCCAGCGAGACCTGGACAGGCTGGAGAGCTGGGCAAGGAAGAACCTCATGAGGTTCAACAGGGAAAAGTGTAGGGTCCTACCCCTGGGGAAGAAGAATGTTAGGCACCAATACAGGTTAGGTGTGGACCTGCTGGAGTCCAGTTCTGAAGAGAAAGATCTGGGGGTCCTGGTAGACAGAAAAATGACAATGAGCAAGCAGTGTGCTCTTGTGGCCAGGAAGGCCAATGGAATCCTGGGCTGCATAGGGAAGAGTGTGGCCAGTAGGTCGAGGGAAGTCATTCTCCCCCTCTACTCTGCACTGGTGAGGCCACAACTGGAATACTGCATCCAGTTCTGGGCTCCCCAATTCAAGAGGGACAGGGAACTACTGGAAAGAGTCCAGTGAAGGGCAACGAGGATGATTCAAGGATTGGAGCATCTGCCTTATGAGGAAAGGCTGAGAGAGCTGGGACTCTTTAGCCTGGAGAAGAGAAGGCTGAGGGGAGACCTTATCAATGCTTACAAGTATCTAAAGGGTGGGTTGAAGGAGGAGGGAGCCAGACTCTTTTCAGTGGTTGCCAGTGACAGGACAAGGGGCAACGGGCACAAGCTGGAACATAGGAGGTTCCACTCAAATATGAGAAGAAACTTCTTCACGGTGAGGGTGACGGAGCCCTGGAACAGGCTGCCCAGGGAGGTTGTGGAGTCCCCTTCTTTGGAGATTTTCAAGACCCGCCTGGATGCAGTCCTGAGTAACATGCTCTGACATGCTCTGGGCAATCCTGCTTCGGCAGGGGAGTTGGACTAGATGATCTTTATGGTCCCTTCCAACTCTAAAAAATTCAGTGAAATTCAATGAATTAGGGCAGAGGGCCACCTTATGACATATTTGAAATTGTAGTGATGAAGTTTACTTGTAGAAATTTTAGAGAGGGGGGAAAAAAAAAAGTAGAGACAGAAGTCCTGGGGGGGTAAGTTGTGATTGTTTTGTATGCTTTCATATCTTCCTTATGAGCAAGTGCTCTACTCTTTCTGGGTAAAATGGGTCTCATTCAGATGCATCAAATGTGAAATTTCTAAATGTGTCGCTTCTAAAAACCATTTCTGCAAAAATGATGTTTGGAGGCTTCTTGTGATTTGAAGAGTACAAATAATGTAATGCCTTTCAGATGTAATAAATAAGAATGAGTTGGAGAAACAAACACATGGTTAGCCTGCAGCCTGCATAAATAGCCTTGCTAATTAAGGTAGGGGCAGATATATCTATGATTTTCTCTTTCGATCTAATCACTAGACTAATGTGTAAATACAAACATTCGTAAACTGACTTTTCTGAATTCTGACTCCCCATATGCAGACCAGTGGTGTGTTCTAGCACTGTATTCTTGTATTTGTTATTTACAAGTGAGTCACTTAAGATATGTGGAGATAACTGGTAATTACTAAAATGAGATCAGAGGAGAAGAAAAAGGTATACTTTCTGTATACTTTTATTAGCTCTCTTTGGTTACCATGTGTGTCTTTGCAGATTGCTCATGTGTAATGTGTGCATAAACCATTTTCTTCTGGAAATGCAGAAGTGGTTTACATTGAGTTGTTCCATGACCATGGTGCGGTCCAGAGGCTTGTCTCCCATCGGATTTGACCAGCACTGAATATTTTGACACTCTGGTTTATGCGCATTGCTTCCTCGCGGTTTACAAGTACTGTTTGTTACTCCTGGGACTACATGCATAAGTAATCTAATTCTGAACTAATCACAACTACAGTTTTGAAATTATTTGAAGACCTCTGTTTAAGGTGAACATGTTTTATTTAAATATTTTTGTCTTAGAGGTGCTAAATATACTGAGAAAACATTTTTTTTTTTTTTTTAATTAAAAATCAGTCACTTCTCCCCCCCCCAATATGTGTGAGGTAAATGTGGTAATTTATGGTTTAATGCATTCCATGGCATTCATTTGTGGGCATCATCAGTAGGCATACTGGTACAGCAAACTGATTAGAAGCGAAGCTGTGAAGAAAAATTTGCCTTTCCTTAAGTGTATGTAGAGAACAAGATACCTGAGCTGTCCTAGTCTGACAGTAGAATGCTATTTTTTTTTTTGTGCCATCTGAATGTAAAGGAGAGTGCAGATGGATAAGCAGGAGAATGAACGAGTTGAGTCTAACAGTGGGCATTCTTTAGAGATGTTAAAAAAAAAAAAAGGCATCGTTAGCTTCTGGGAAAGCTTCTTAATGCAGTACACATAGGAATGCTGTAATGATGTTAAGTATTTAGGACTAGTAGGTCTAGAAACTTGGAGAACATTAATACTTGTATCACTGGAACTACCACTTGTTGCAGAGTTAAGAATATTGTCACGGTTTAGCACCTTAACTTCTGTGTGACTCGTTTGATTCTTCGTCTCTTTGGGTGAGTATGGAAAGTCTTCATAAAATAAATTGGGTATTTAGCAATGTGTGCAGATGATGGGGATTTTGAATAATCGTTTGGGCTAGGTTGAGTATCTTTTCATTTTACAACTTGTTAAACAGTTGAGAGGCAAGAGCAACCATGGGGAGAGGAAGAGTGTTAATGGTGGTGGGGAGGTGCTGTGTGAAGGAACAGGACCACGTATGAGGCTTCTGGAGCAGCCGCGGACTGTCTCACGAGGAAGAAGAGGAGCTGGCAGGAGCACTGTGTGGCTTATGAACCCTGTCAGCACCCTTCTGAATGTGGGGTTTGCTCCGACTCCTGACACTACAGGCTGCTAGAGGCCAGCGGGCAAATGTGCTGTTCCGTGGAACTGAGAGAGCCACTGGGAGAAAGTTGTTGGGTAAAAGGTAAAAAAACCTGGATGTTGTAGCTTGTTGTATGGGCTATTGTCATGGCATAGGACCTGCAGAGTCTGTTCTGCACACGTACACCCCATACACCCCCTTTTTTTGGTACTTTGTTAATATCATCATTGTATTAATAGCTTTAAACCGTGTTTTTCTTGAACACGTTATAAATATGTATTGAGCCCGGTATCCAGTCTAGGGCATGACCTCTCACAAGTGGAAAACTGGCAAAATGTGATGTGTAACCAAAAATATGTAGTAGTTCTAGGCAGCAAAATGAAGGAACAGATCCATGCTGTACCTCCCAGCTCTGAGGAGGGGCTCTCACGTCTATCAGTGGCTGCCTGAATTTTGGTCCACAGATATTGCTCATTGGTTAGCTGATGTAAAATAGCTGGTTAAATTCCTCCTTTCCCACCTCCCCCCACTTTTAACCACCATTACAGTGTGTTTTTAGTTCCCCTCCCCTTCCTGTTTGCAAGTAGAATGGGAAGAGCTGGCTTAGACTAAAGCAATTTATTTCTTCCTTAAAGAGCACACGCTGTCACTGCTGGTTGTCTGAAGTCTTTTTCCTCTCATAAGATGTGTCTGTTGTATACAGGCTTTCAGGTACAAGACCCTTCTAAATAAAAGTACATAAACAGACTTTGGGTAAAATTGTCACATTTGTCAGCTGTATCAGACGTAGGTGAAGTCGTAGAAGTTACAATTTAACTTGTTGTTATGGTTTGAGAGAACCCGTAACAATCTATTGTCGTTAGACAATTATTCTCTCACCCGATGACCCCTCCCCACCCGGAAAGGGGAATCGGGGAACACAAAGAAACAGAAGGGTTGAAGTATAAATAGATTTAATAGACTAAGACTAAATAATTAACAATAATACTAAAGAACCAGTATTAATCCCGATACTGATATAAGATATACAGAAATTATACTCAGCCATCTATGTCAGCAGGAAGCTGTGCACTCCCAGCAGTGGATAGCAAGTATCGGACACTGGGAGCGCAATGGCTTCAGGAGGAAGGGAAGGCCTCAGGGCTCTGGCACCGGGGCAAGGAGTTGTCTGGACCCGCCGCCATCAGGGAGAGAGCCCGCTACGCAGCAAACTTCTCTAATTTATATTGGATGTGACGTTCATGGTATGAAATAATCCTGTTGGCCAGCTCGGGTCAAATGCCCAGGCCTCGCTCCTCCTTGTCCCTGCACCTGGCATGGCTCGAAAACACTAACCTTGAATCCCACAGAGCCTGGCTGGCTATAAAGTAAATATTTTCACAAATTCAGACACTAGAGTCTTCTAAAAGTGTAATTTTCCCAGCATTAGAAGAAAAGTTAGTCCTGTGTCTCTCAACCCAGGACACTTGTAAAGAGAAAACTGCCAGAAAGTTTAGTTAACGTATTTGTACTGTGAAGTCTGTGGTGGGTTTATTCTGTTACAGAGGTACTGTCAAACCCAAGCCTGGGCTGGCTACCTGGCGGATGCAGGCCAGTATGCTTATGTATTCTGTGTTCTGTGAAGTTTGGGCAACACTGCTGTTTCTCCCTCCTTTCAAGCTCTGCAGCATTTAATTAGATGGCTTTACGTCACCTACTGTGACGGAAAGTACATACAGTAGCATGCATGTTGTAGGAAGTTTTGGGTCTTGGCCTGTAAGTGTCATGCCCTGTTCTCGTACACAAGGATGACTCTATCCCCGTTCTGGTGTTTCTGCCCTTAGTGGGAAAGGGGTGGGATGCAAACCTGAGGCAGGCTGACTTGGCATGTCCTTGCTGCTTCCAGTAGTGGACCAGATAGGTTCAATGGGGTTATCTGGGCAGAGAAAGCGGAAAAAATATCCAGACCGGAGTTTAAAAATTAATCTAGGAAGGGCATTCTAAAAATAGATTAAAGCATGTGAACGTACACCTGTGAGAAAGAGAACGTAAAAAAATTTGGTCCTAAAAGAGGCTTTTTATAGGGATAGCTCTACGCATATCTTTCAACATGCGAAATTACACATTTGTGATGCTTAAAAATATTTATTTCTGTTACGAGGGAAACCTGTCTTGATTTGCTATCACTGCTTTCCACTGCTCTTGAAGCTTTAATACTGGGTGTGACAGAACATCAGACTAAAGTGAAACACACTCAAAGTTAGGGGAAATAACCCTACTGCCTACAGAAAGTGAGATATTTTTTTTTTTAGAGGTAAAAGTAGAGTTTGTGACCAAACAGTTAACACTTTTTTTTTTTATAATACGCTACCTAACATTTATTTTAGTTGTTCCTTATAATAGCTATGTTGCAGTAAATGTGCCTTTTCCAAGGAGAACAATTAATCCCTTAACCATACCATGCACTTATTCCAATTCCAAGGGGAGCTCAGCATGAAAGTTGGTGAACCTGTAGGGTCTTTGAGTTGGTGGCTTGGTTATTGTAGTTTCCTTTTGCAGGAGCAGATTATATCCAAGGAAAAAGTGATTCCCATCCCACCCAAGTCTAACCCTTTTTTGTTTCGTATGCTAATGATTGTTTTGTAGTACAGGAGCACAGAAATTGTAGCTGGAAAGTGTTTTGGAGTGTAAAACCACATGTACACACTAACACAGAGTAAGAATGGGACTGTTAAAATTTTACAGGTGTGGGACTAAAGCATGGGGACTTAAGTTGGCCTGAGCATCCAGAAGGCAGGACTGTGGCAAGGGTATACCCCATCCCAGAGGGCTTATGCCAGCGTTTTTGGGTGGATATTGAGTCTAGCACTGACGGAACACCTGGTTCCAGTTGCATGGAGGCATTATTTAACAATGGAGTACAACAGAATGTAGAAAAGATGCTGCCGTAACACGACCAAGAATGGCAGCATCTTCCTAGCAGTGCACTGCATTAGACCAGCCCGTGGATTGGTCAGGAACAAAACTAAGACCAAGATGAGACAGCAGGTAACCCTCTCACCGGACATAGTCTTTATTCAGAAACAAATAGAGTAAATAGCCTTATTTTGGCTTTTACCTTTTTCTGTCTTCTTGCTAGACTTAGAGATTAGAAGGCAAGAAGAACCTGACCTGTGTTTTAGTTTAAGGAATTGAAGTACTTCTCTTACTTGACTTTTTAATACAGAGGAAAGTGCTCCCTTATCTGTGTATGTGGCCAATGCAGTTGGGATTCAAAGTTGTTACCGATGGGGGTTGTCGAACCTCTGCTAATCAATTTTAGTTTTAAACTAGTGTCAAATAATATGAGATTTTGCTTGCACAGAAGGGTGACATTGTGTGTGTGAAGGAAAGCTTGGGAATATTCACTTAATTAGATATGGAAATACAAGAGAGTAGCAGGAGTGAATTCTTATCTACAAAGACCAAGTACGCAGATTGATATTGCAGCTTGGTTTCACTGAGCAGGGAAGTCCTATCCCTGGCCCATCAGTCGTGGTGCTTCACTGGTACGGGCATAGATGGTGGTATTGCCCTGCTGGGAGCAGTTCAAGGAGGTGCAATTATTTGTCTTATTAAAAATATACGTCTGCTGTCTTCATTACTTGAGGTGGCTTACTGCAGAATCGGGAAAGAAAGTGCTGTTACAGATCAAAGGGTCGGGGGAGGATGTGATATCTAGGCAAAGGTTTGCATGAGGGCATAAGCAGGAGCAAAGTGGAGGACTGGAAGTGATGATTTTTAGAATTATTTTGTTTTGTTTTATCACTGCCCCTCTCCCCCACTGTAGGCTCACCTGAGTCTATGGGCAGATGATCAAGAACAGCAGCAAGAGATGCATAACCAAAACACGAGTTATGTGTATTAGGTGATTCTCTTAACAAGAAAAGTATTTCCTTCCAAAAGACTGGATCAGTTTTGGGAGCTTTCTGTTCTCCCCCCGCTATTTAGTCCTCCTTTTCTGGTTGTATTTATATTTAGCACTTCTTCAAAGTAGAGAGAGAAACATAGTCACGTATTTAAGTAGAGGATGTTTTTGAGTAAGGCTTAGGAGATACTCTACTCTTGTTTTAATAAAACTTCCTTTAGCAAAACTAAAGTCTGGCTCGTACACGTTGCATTCTTTCATCATAAAATGCAGTTCCGTACTATGGTTAGTAAGTGTCTATTCTAGCTTGCTATTGTATGAAAAGGCACATGTTACCACAGTAACTTCTGAATGCGTTGGATAATCTAATGTAAACAAACAAAAAAAAATCCTAACAAAACAAACAAACAAAATTGAAAAAATTTGAATTTATGAAGACCACTCATTTCCTGTAAGTTTTGTAATAGTAGTTGAAGAGGACAGTCTTAAAATTATTTGCAAGTGTGCTTACAGGATAAAAAAAGTAGTGTAAACTTAGGAAACTGCCATTCTGCCATCCGAAAGTACCCTGGAAGCAGAAATAGTAGGCATACATGAAAATTTTAATATTTTAATATAGTTTGGCTAAGAAGGCCTCCGTCACAAGAAGCAGATCTTGTTTCATAAGTTTAGGTTCATGAGACTTTTCTGACTCAGGAACATGAAAACATTCTTAGCTAATAGCCAAACTGAATTAACAGTAGGTAGACAAAATGGAAATACGCTCTTTAGTTTACCACTTCACAGGTTTTGTGTATATTTCCAAATCAAAAAAGTGTCTTGAAAAGTATTAGTAGGTTATCAACATTTTGCTGACTGTAAATATAGAAACATCGAATATCTCAACTTGGAAGGGACCCATAAGTCTCATTGAGTCCAACACCCTGCTCCTCGCAGGACTACCTAAAACTATACCAGATGACGAAGAGCATTGTCCAGATGCTCCTTGAATTGTGACAGGCTTGGTGCCATCACCACTTCCACGGGGAGCCTCTTCCAGTGAATGACCACCCTCTTGGTAAAGAACCTTTTTCCAGTGTCCAAATGGGTAAGGGAAAGATCTGCTGTAGTTTGTAATCACTGGGAGATTAATCAGGGTGTCTCTGAGTAATTACAGGTAGGCTGAGGTGATTCCTGTTGGCTCAAGTTGAGAAATGCTGTGAAGTTCTTACTACTTACTGCTTCTGTGGTGTTAGGTCCCAGTTAGTTTTGACTGTTGCCTTGGAAAATTTTATGCCTTACCTGCATCTGAAACAGTATGCACTGTATAGAACAGAAAAAAAAGTATACATTTTAAGGCAACATGTTTTAGGTTGGTTTTCTGGTTATGTTTGTTTGGGTTGGGTGATTGTTGGTGTTTTTTTTTTTTTTTAAATGGCGCTGGATAGGTTTTTGGAAAATGATTATTGACACAATTTTGCATTTGGCCCAGAATTATTATTCAGAAAACTTGGACAAAGTGTTAGGTATCTACACTGACTAAAGAGCTTGTATTTAAGGGGGGTGGGGGAGGGAAGGGGAAGAGGGGAACTATTTTTGTATTTTTGTGTTATCATTGGATTGAGTTGTCGATGGTCCACAGTACTGCACGTGCTGTAATTGCCAAATGGTTGGCTTGACTGATAAATTACTACTTCCAAATATTGTTCATTCTTTGAAAAGTATATTTTGACACCTGTATTCTTAAACTTTTATACAAAATAATACAAATATTGTTGGACTTGCTGTAGACTTTTGGTTTTCCAGCTGTGTTTGGGTCTACATGTAGCTGTCAGGTTGTATGCTAAATATTAGCTCAGGGTCTGTTGCTTGAGCTACTGTATTACAGCACTGTAAATAAGTTTTTTAACAATACAAATGGGGACTTAACTCATGTTGGGTTTGCAAGAAACTTCAGACGCTACAGTCATACTCTAATATAGCTATCTACAATAAAATTATTTTTTCTGGCACTTGAACATTTTAAAAGCATTAAGATTCAGCAGTGCTTAAATGCAAAGGAAAATAATGATTACAGTTTGGAAACCTATTATGAGTTATGGCATACAACTGTATATTTTCATCATTTACTCTTTAAAAATTAATCTGTTCCTTTTATGTCTGTTTTATAAAAGGCTGTGTTGTTCAAACTGTGTGGATAAGTAGGATGAGCCCCTGGTTTTCTGTTGGAGCTGTAACATTGGAGAATATATTAATTGCAGGGGCTTGTGGAGTTGCCTCTTTACGTGAACTCATAATGTACCTTAAAATTTTCGTCATCTACTGTAAGTAATATTTTGGAAATAATTGGAAGAATGCGTAGAAGGAGATGAAGCATCAACTTGAGCAGTGGTTCCAGAATCCTTCTTGGCATTGGCTATGATGATAACTCTGGGATTGAAAATGTGAATTTGAATTCTCTTTCTTGTTTGCATTAGTAAGGTACACTCTCAAAATTGCTACTATTCCTAATCAATCATTTTCCCTTAAAAAAAAAAAAATCATCTGAGGTCTTTGGTATCAAATTAATATTTTGGTTTTTTAAATCCTTTATTTTGGTCTTTGCCTCATCAACAGTGATAGCTTTCAATGCTTTGTTACTGTGTGGTGCGTGTCTGTCCATCCCCTCCCAAAAATTCATGTATGTTTCTTTGTGACTCTCCTTGGAGTGCTAATCCATCTTGCTACTGCTTTATCTTTCTCCAGATTCTTCTTCAGCACTGTCACCTACTTTGTCTTCAAAAAAAAAAAATCACCCTGCAGTCATTTTTCTTTGATATAATACTCCAACAGAATTGCATTTTCTGTTTAAAAAAAAACAGAAAAGGAAAAAAAAAAGAAAAAAGTAATCCTTTTCTTTGGGAGTGTAGTGGGGTTTTTTTTGTTTTTGTGTTTTTTTTGGTTGGTCTTTTTTTTTTTAATTCTATTTTCATCCAACACTCATGTGTGGCATTCTAAAGCACTTGTTGACTTCTCTGGATAAATGAGAGTCACCCAGTCTTGTGCTCTTGTCAATAAAAAGATGACTTGCTTTTCCAGGTCATCTTTCCTTTCCAGTTGGACATTGCACATGCTTTGCCTTCAGAGTATGTAGAGAGAAAAGTAGCAGCAGAGGTAAAGCACTGAAGGCAGGTGGTACTAGTTTACTAGCAACTGGAGTGTTTCATCTGTCCTTTTGTATGTGTTCCATAATTTGCTGGTTTTGTGAGGTTTCTAGAGGCAGCAGTTTTCCAGCCTTCTGCATCAAGAGACAGGAGAGTGGACTTCAGGTGGTTCTGTGTCATGGAGGCAATCTCTGACTTTGTGACCTCTGCGTGAGGCTGGAGGCTAGCCTGTTCTTGAGGTGGCTGCACTCCATCACTGCTGTGAAGCTTTGGTTTGAGAAGTAGGCAGCTGCCTGTGCAGAGAGGGCATGGGTGGTAAGAACATGCTTGGGCAGTTCTTCAACAGCTGCCTTGGCTTCCTTCTGGCCTCTGGGTACAATTCAAGGTTTTGGCCTTGGTTGCTTTTAAGCCTAATGTGACTTGAGCTCCAGCTGAGAGGCTGGCTGCTTTTTTGATCCAACATAGCAATTAATGTCAACTGGGATGCTTGACCTAGATCATCCTAGTTTTTAATGTCAAGTAGCCATTGGCAGGAAGTTCTTCGAGAAGGACTTCTGACTGTGGAATGCATTCCCAACCTGGTCCTGTGGAATCAGCTTGCTGAGTGGGCTCCATGCCAGACCGATCTTATTTCTTTGCCTATGGAGATGAGGAATTGTTCAGTGCGTCTCCTGTTCTCCTTTGCCCCTGAAGAAAGGCAGGTTAATGTGGGTTTCTAATCAGTACACTAAGATTTTCCTCTTGAGCCATGTGGGAAGACAAGTGAAGTATATTTTAAAGAAAAAATAGCATACGTGCCTTTATACATAAAAGGGCTTTTTTTTTTTTTCCTGAGAGAATTTAATTGAACGTTTTGCATTAAATGAAAGCAAAAGACGTTTTCTCACACAGACCAGTTTGAAAGTATAGCAAGTTAAATTTAGATAAGTGCTATTTTCTTTCAGCTTTGTGGAAGACTCTACTGTTCACTGCCAGGCACAGAAAGCTTCTTTCCTGCTGGGAAAGGAGATTTGTCAAACCATTAAAACCATCGCCAAGTTCTTTAAGCTTAAAGTACCCTCCCCGAGCCTCACAGCTGAATAGATGCTAATAGGGCCTTACCCAATGAGATGCTTGATGCTTTTTTTTCCTAGCCATACCATTTCTGATGGGGTTGGTCATTTCAGTGAAAAAAATAATTTAAAATGTTCAGGAGCAAAAGTAGTTTTGAGAAGGAAGGGTTTTGTCTGGAGTGCTGCATGACTACTACTGCACACCAAAGCTGGAGTGAACTGCTGGAGTATAATTACAGACATAACTGTGGCCTGGAAAAACTCTGTTCATTGACAATTGCTGTGAGAAGTCTGTATGTTTATTGGCAAATGCCCAACAGCTAACCGAGATGACTGTGGTTATAGAAGGGTATAACCTTGGCAATCCCAAGCACAAAAACAGGCTGAGTGGAGAATGGATTGAGAGAAGGACTTGAGGGTGGTGGTCGATGAGAAGCTCAACATGAACTGGCAGTGCGCTTGCAGCCCAGAAAGCCAACCACAGCTTGGGCTGCATCAAAAGAAGTGCAGCCAGCAGGTCATGGGAGGTGATTCTGTCCCTCTGCTTCTCTTTGGTGAGACCCCACCTGGAGTACTATGTCTAGCTCTGGAGTCCTCAGGACAGGAAGGACATGGACCTGTTGGAATGGGTCCAGAGGAGGGCCATAAAGATGATCAGAGGGCTGAAGCACCTCTCCTATGAAGACGGGCTGAGGGAGTTGGGGTTGTTCAGCCTGGAGAAGAGAAGGCTCTGGGGAGACCTGATAGCGGCCTTTCAGTACCTAAAAGGGGCCAACAGGAGAGATGCGGAGGGACCCTTTATCAAGGAGCGTAGTGATAGGACGAGGGATGATGGTTTTACATTGGAAGAGGGGAGATTTAGATTAGATATCAGGAAGAAATTCTTTACTGTGAGGGTGGTGAGGCACTGGAACAGGTTGCCCAGGCAAGTTGTGGATGCCCCTTCCCTGGAAGTGTTCAAGGCCAGCTTGGATGGGGCTTTGAGTAAACCTGGAAGGTGTCCCTTCTCTTGGCAGGGGGGTTGGAACCAGGTGATCTTTAAGGTCACTTCTATCTAAAGCCCTCAACACCAGTTCAGGGAGCCAGGACCAATTTTTAACAGTACGGCTACATCGTGCCTCTTGCTCAGGTGAGACACTGCCTGGTCCTGCAGGCCGAGGGAGTTCAGCTTACGTGTCTGCTTTGGACAGGATAGAAAAAGTCCAACCACCTTCTTTTCCTGAACACATTTTAAACTTTTTCCAGTGAATCTGGCTTCTGGAGAGCTTTGGGAACACAGCTTAGGGAAGAAAGGAGACGAATTAAAGAGATTAGAAATAAGGAAAAATTTCCTTGTTTCTGGAAAGGTTAGGAAATAAAACAGAAGTGGAATCAAAGAACTTGAGAATATTTATAATTTAATTCTTGATTCTCCAATGAAAATGAGGATTCTAAGGAAAAATAAGAGGTAACAGATGATAAAACCTGGTTGGGTGACTTGATTCAAAGTCAACTGAAGATTCACTGGTTTCAACAGATTTTGGATAATTCTTTTTTTTTTTTTTTAATAGTGTAGAACCAAAGAAAAAAGGCTTAAGAAATGGAAAACTTAAAGGAAATAAACTAGAAGAGAATATATAGGTCACACCTAAAGTTTCCCTTTAGGGATCTGTTGTTAAGGCTTTTTTGAAGACTGGTAAGGAAGAGAGGAAGTTTCTATGCTAATGAGAAGAGTTACTACCCGGGGTGAGGCAATTCTTGTGACATCTGAGGGGAAAAGTACTGAAGGAGTAAGTGCAAGCTGCTGAATATGTTGAAATAAACACGCTAATTGGTGTCATGTAACTAAAAGCAGTTATGTGAAGGACTGGGGTTATCCACTAGCAGGCATCCACTGTATTGAGTAGGAAACTCTTGAGAACTTACAGGACCAGTATTTAGTTACTGATTCTTAAATGGAGGGGATTAAGATGGTGCTAGGACACAGTGTGTGATTCATCTCACCTGTGTGATAGAGGCCTACCTCTTGAGTGGAAGGTGAGGGGAAGACCCTATACATGTTCAGCAAAGAGAAACAGGAACCCTGTAGAACTCTCACCAGGTAGGGGACAAATAGGCACTTAGGGTGTGATTCATTTGACCTCCTTTAGACCTGTGTTATAGGATGAGTTCAGTAGAAGAGCCTAGTTTTTCCCATGGGCTGTAAAGGGAGACTGACATGACCTGTTCAGATACAGACACCTACGTGGTAAACATCTTTATTTGGTCAAGTGAATTCTGGCTTGGCGTCCACATCTAAGAATGGAAAGACAAGGGTGCTCTGTTATTATGGCTTGTGGTTAACTGTCAGATGCCCTCCATCCTAGTTGAGTAAAGACTTAACACCTTTTCAAAATGAAGCTGGCATTCCAGAGCCTCCAGAGATCTGCCCAGGTAGGGCTAACCGTTTATGCTGAAGTATTGCAAGGGTATCACCTCTCTGCCACATCTTCACACAGCCTTCGCCCAGGGAAGCGTATTGGGGAAGCAGAAGCAAACCCGTTGTGAGTCCTTTCTCCTCTTGTGTTGGTGTACATAGACACGAGCGCTGGATTGAGATACGAGGCTGTGTCGTGCAGCATCACTGGCAAGAAGTGAGTGCATGTATGGTTCTTGCAGCTCTGGAGAAGGAAGCACCTTCAAAGAGCTGGAAGTAGTAGCGGGTTGAATTGCCCCCATCTGGCAGTGATTGATTCACAGGTGAGCGTGCATAGACATGACAAGTGGTCAGACAGTGAGCTCCACAGGGACACTACTACTGGAGAGCAGAGTGTACATTCTGTTGACAGGCTTGGTGCTTACCTGTAAATCACCTAGCACGTGTTTGGTGGGCCATGAAAAGTAAATGATTTATTGAAGCCGGTTCCTGGGTGAAATTGGAGTGCTGCACTGTATCATTAAATAGGGCCACATAAAACACAAGAATTCATGTTTTGTTATTACTAAAAGTCAGTAATTTTAATCTTTTGTTTGTACTATAAGTAATATGCAGATGTTACCATTCTCTTACCTGTTTGTATTGTATCCATACAATTCTGCTTTAATTACTTCCAGATTTTGAGACTTTTTTTTGTTTATGCTGCAGAATTCCTAAATAAATAAATGTATTTTTATTTTAATTGCAAACTCCATTTAATTTTTTTTCTCTCAGTTTTTCCTGCTGTTTGGAATACCAGCATACTATATGGTGACTGCACTATTAGTTCTCTGGGTATGTCTCTGGAACTAATTTTTTATAAAGCAAAACAAAAAAGCTTTAATAATCTGTTATTGTGAAATGTGTTCAAGTTAACTTGTTGAGGAAGTTTTTGATAGGGAAGTTCATAAAAAAAAAAACAACTGTTTTGATTTAAGTTGTATTAAAATTCAAGGCAGTGGACTAATCCTTTTTTAAGAAAAGGAGGGGTGTCAAATTTAGTGTTATGACTATTATGAGTTATTTTATTAAAATACATTTTAAAAGGTAGCCTCATTGAGAGGGTTGTCTTTTTTTTAAAAAAAAAAAAGCATAAACAGATCATTCTTATTGTTGCACCTATCTTCTTAAAGTGCTCATTGTCTCTGTGCAGGATTATTTTATAATTATGCATTTGGTAATGAAAATAATAATTAAATTCTTTCACAATGAAACTCTGATTGGGGGGAGGGCGGGGGCGGAGAAAGCTCAAGTACTACTAGCAGCTGGATTCATACCCAGTAAAGCTAGTTAATTGAATAGTAAGGCTGATTCTTCACCTGGTGTATTTTAAAGCCTAAAGTTATATTTAAAAGTGATGGTTCTCTCTTTCTAATTGGCACTCCATATTTGGAAACATCCTATTTTTTTTTATCCTTTTTCCTGCCACCCCACTATGTCTTCTCATCCTCATGTATGTGTTCTGACCTTCAGCCACTGAGAAATTGCTCTTGTACCAGAGCTGTGAGTGACCTAGGCACTGACTTGAAAGTGTGTGACAAAGATGCTACTGAGGAGCTTGGACAGGTGTGAGAGGAGGTGGCTGTGTTGATCCACAAAGTGCACGTGGTGAGGAGCCATGCTGTATGATGAGACCTTAATAAAGTCTTTCAATCCTGGGGAAGACAAAGATGTAGTCTAGAGCGGAGTAGCAAAACCAAACTGATGTGGATTAAGATACAGCTATTCGGGTGGGTACATGAATACTGATTGAAATATAGGAAATAATGCAACAGTTGTGTTGCAACATGGCTGACTAAAAGTATTTGGATTAAATCTGATTTAGCTCTTAATCTCCCTGCTTTCCTGCTTTTCATTTTATTATGGCTTATTTGTTTGTTTGGGATGATGTGCTTTCTTCATTTTTTTTTTTTTTCTGAATCCTTGCCTTTTTTTTTTTTTTCCCCCCTCCATTTATACTACTTGACCTAACAAGTATCCCTAAGCACTTTTTACTTGCCTCTGTATCCTCTGCATCTCTTCCAAGGCATATTCAAACAGATCTGCTCTTGTTAGGTCTTGAAAATAAGAGGAGTAGCATCAAATGCTTTGAGAGCTTAGGACAAACTTCTGACAGTGCCCAAGCTCAGCATAGCCCCAGAGGTCTGTATTCAGGTCATCTTGCAGGCACAGATTAAAGCTGAAATAGTCTCACAGCCTTGGACTGCGTAATGATTCCCCTTGTGTAACCGAGGGGAAGAAAATGAGGTGGGAAAGACGTCAGATCTGGCTGGGTGTGCAGGTTTCAGCTTGGGGCAGCTGTAGTACCAGGGAGCATCCTTTTCAGGATGCCTTTCAGTCGTATCTGAGGCCTGTGGTGGCCTGAGTCCATATAAAATGTGATTTTTGGGAAGGCTGGTCCAATCCATGCATGAGTGCTGCAGGTTTGGTATGGTGTCAGTTTTTTGTAGTGTTTTAATAAAATGGATATGCAACCTGCTATTTTAATAAAGGCAAATGCCATACAGTATTAAAGACCTAAAAAATGCATGACTGTCATGGCATGTAATATTAAGACTTACCTTGCATGAACAAAAGGCAAAGTGACTGATGTGAAGCTGCTGCTCCATCATTGACTTGGAAACTAATTTTGGTCTTTCTTGAACTCATTTAAATTTTCTGCTTCAGTCACCACCTGTAGTAGTTTATTCCACCACCCTTAGCATTAAATACTTCTGTGGGACCTATCTATTTACTTGTATTTTCAATCAGTTGCTTTCTGTAACTTTGAAAACCTTTAAATCATCTCAGAATATCTTATTTCCTGGTAAGAAATCAACCTCAACCCTTAAACCTCTTCATTACAAATGTCTGAGGTCAGGTATCACCTTTTTTTTTTTTTTTTTTGTCTTTTGACATCGATATCCTTCTTTAGATCAGAAATGAGAATCAACAATTTTTCTTCTGCTTTCCTGCACCAGCTGTATCCTTCAGATATTTTTAGTGTGGAGTATTTAAAATATACTCCTTCCCTTCTCCCAGATTAGGTTTTCCCAGAAACTTAGAAAAATTTGGTGATGAAAAGCTGAGTTTTGGCATGGCAAAATCTGAGTTTCGTTGGACGTATGCCCACGGCAAAAGCTTTGATATGTGAGAAAGAACTTGATGGGAAATTGTAATTCTGTAGTTTTGGTTTCTGTTTTTTCTCTTTGACTTACAAGAGAAGAGAGTAACTCTGGTGCTCAGCTGTGCTGGTGGCTGCTCTGGAGGTGTGGGCCGGCAGAGCCCAGGTCTCACATCTTACCCACCAGCCTCCATGGGAAGCAGCTTCATCGTCCCACGTAGCTTCCCTCTCCAGGGAACAACTCTTTCCCTTCTCAGGGGAACAGCAGTGTTCAGCCTCTTAAGCTCACTGGCTCAGTCACAGACATCACACCAGGAGAACAGGAGTGTTCTGACCAAAGAGCATCCCTGTGAGAAATAACTGAAAAAAAAATCTGCATCTTTCTCTGTAGAAAGCCACCATATATATATCTATATATATCTCAAGCTACTCACTACTCACAGAATTGTTTTCTGAAATGAGTCGTATTTTGAGAGTGTGCAGCAGAAGACTGTGCTCTGTTCACAGAACTAAAGTTATGGTGTGTTACATCTGGCTAAAGGGAAACAAATTGTTTACGGGGACATCATAAAGTTCAGCAGGTCATAAGCCTAACTTGTTAAAGCTTTTTAATTGTTTTAAAAATGAGCATGGAAATGTTTTGTCCTATGTACTTTTTTTGGCAACAAATTAGGGATAGATGGCAGGAACAGAGAACCAGGTTGGAGGGTGTAAATGCCATGGGCAGCTGATGGAGGAAAAGAGCTCACTGGCTTCTACCGTAGAAGGATAGACCCAGACCTAGACCCAGAAACCAGAGTTGAAATCAATGTCCAGGTTTGTACTGTGCTTTTAGTGAACCCAAACTGACTACTACTTGGAAATTGAAACCCCAACTACTCTGGTGGAGGAGCTCCACTGTGTAAGTACAGAAGAAAAGTAGTCGGAGGTTTTGGCCCTTTCCTAACTTTTTTCCTGTGGGAGTTGGTAGTGTGGTGTATATAATGCATGTACTGTATAACCAGTGTTTCTGTGTTGTTGGTGAATTATATTGTGTCACATTTATATGTCATGTTAGTGGTTGTAAGAAAGTATGACTTTAGACGTTGCTTACACTTAGAGTGAAACAGGAAATAAATCGAATAGTGCAAACAACTGAGAAGTAGAAAGTTGTTTTCTTCATGGGTGGATTAAAGAATTTTCTACGTGTTCTTTACCATTATGAAAGACTAGTAAATCCTGTTCCTATGTGGGTTGTTAAATTTTTAGGAGTAATTGTTCAAGTTAATTTAAGTACGCATTGTGGTTGGTTGTTTTTGTTTTGTTTTGTTTTTCACACCACTGATACTTGGGTTTCTAGAATGAATTATGTTCTTGGAGGACATCTGATACAGTTCACCCTCAAAAAACATATCGGGAAGGGATTGGGTTTTTTAAATAACAGAACACAATCCAATAGCTTTGTTCCAAAAGCACATGTCAATGAGTCTTCTTTGTTCTTGAAATGGTGCTTTTTCTCATTTGCATTCCTTGATTTCCCTGTCTACCTAAGGAATGGGAAGGTCTTCATGTTTTTGATGACAGCTAATTGATGTCTGTGGGTTGTGGGGTTTTTTTCCCCTCCTTGTCAATCATGATCTCTAATCTGCTCTTGAATGTATGGATTCAATTTTGCAAGTTTTGTGTTTGTCCCATCATCCTCCCCCTAATGACTAACTAGTGTTGAAGCCAGTAGGTTCATTTATGTGATTAAATTTCTTCTGCTCAGGTTCAGTCACTGTTGTCTTTGTACTTACCAATCCATATGCTTGTTGTAAGGTTCAGTAAAATACAGGATGATTCCATAGGCAAAATTCTTTTTCTGTACTTTTAATTTTGAAATCTCCTGCTGATAAATCGAAAACCTGTGTCTAGAAGCTTACCCAATTGTTGTTAGAAATTCTAGCCCTTACATTTCAGAAAAGTTTGTCAATAAGGCAAAAAAAGAACTCGGTGCTGTTACTCGTATCTGATGACAAAGAAACATCTGCTTGAAGAGCTTCCATTGCCTCAGTTCGAATAGTCTGAACTGTGCTAAAACCAGTTGTACAGTACCAGGGTGGGTTTTTTCTTTCTCACTTTGAAAGAATAGGAGATAAATGTCTTGCACATTAAGGAGATGAGCTATAATAAAACATATATGGATAATATGGCAGCAGTCCAAGAGCATTAGTATGCATGCCCTGATCGAGTTGTGGTGGCAGCTAGCAGTCACTCTCGACTTACAGTTAAGTGCTACTCAGTGAGCATGGAGAGTCTTCCTCGGTGAACTGTACCTGCTTTGAAAGGAAGAAGCACACCCCAATTTAAGGCATTTCTTGCCTGGATTGCCGTGAAACCTGTTGATTTGGAGAACTAGTGCCCAGCCTCTCCAGGGAGCAACACTAGTGATGGAGAGTCTGCGCTGCAGATGACAGTGTCTGTGGCCATGTGGATAACTGCATTAGGATGGAGTTTGTATATGTTGTAACAGAAACGTATGGGTAATATACAGTCATGGTAACACAGGACTGGTCATGCTAATAGATATGCCTCTTAATGTATGTGAATTTTGCTCCATGTGACAGTTCCATGAACATCGTTCATCACTACTGCATGATAATCTACACCCAGTTTTTTGATGGAGGGGAGGCTGCAGGTTCTTATGGAACGCAGTGGTGGGAAATCAGATATGAGAGTAATTCCTTTAGCCCTTGCCTGCTTCCTTCCCATATCTAATTAGGCATTGGGGAGGACAGCAAGAAGTGGGCGGCTGGCCAGATAAATTGTTACGGTGGATTGGATCTGGTCAGCAAGCTGCAGCTTGGGCATTCCGGTTTGGATTACAAACAAAAAAAGGGTTTTATATGAATTTCTGACCCAGCTTGTCTTGAAAGACACATACATTAGAGGTTGATGGTTGTTACGTTTAAAGACCAGATTCTTTTTCTGTTCTTAAGTAGAAGGCTTTTGGAAGATTTTAGTAGTTTCTTTTCCATCATTATCTGTTTATTCCCTTTGCTTAGGGTGGGAGTAATCTTTAGTGCTTCTCTGCATTATTACATGCCTCTTGCAAGTGTTCAGGCTTTTACTTTATTATCCTTTGGAGACTCTTTCACAGAGAAATGAACCTTGATGTCAGGTGGTAGTGAGCATGAATATTCCAGAGCCAAATAGCTCCTGCTGTGGAAAACCTCATACATAAGAAGAGAATTAAGGGAAGGAAATTTTCCATGATGTTCTTCTCACAGACATTTCTCATCTGTTCTTTATACTCCGATGGTGAACGCGACAGATAGAGGAGAAGGTTGCTTCATGAGCACGGGAGATCCTTGGGTAACGTTGGGATCCACTGTGTACAGCTATCAGTGTAGGTGTACTTCGTGTATGGCTGTTAGAATGGGGGGGGTACTATAATCTTAATTTTGCTTTTGTGAGCAAATAAACTTGGTCTTTTTATTCTTTTTAAATGATCAGTACTTTATTGATTGGTGATGCTTTGTTTGGTGCTTGTTAATACTAACATGCAAAACATTGCAAAGAGGAAAGGTTTAGCATTTTGTGTTGATTCTCTCCCTAATATGGCTGATCCATTAGCCGCTGAAAGTTGAAACAACTTGTATGATGACATCTGATATTTATACAACTATTTCATAAGAGGATGTAAGTTATATTTACCGTAGTAACCAAAACATTCTACTTCCTTTATCTTTTTGAAATTAGTTCTCACTTTGCTTTGTTTCCCAATAGCGCGTGTTCTGCTTATCTATGGTTTCACAATATTAGTTCGCTTGTACGGCAGGAAAGATGAAATAATGGCATAATGTTGGTTTTCATGATTATGGATGCTATGTATATTTCTAATAGCTCAAACAATTTTTTGTGATGTTAATGAATGTTTGGAAAGCTGAAAAAATTTTAAGTTGCTTTTTGTTTGAAGAAAACAACTGTTCTCACAGTATTTTAATTTAGCAAATCTGTGTTTTTATGTAGATTCATGCCTCTTGAAGAATGCGGTTTATGTCTGTTTGGCACACAGGCATACTTGTTAATCATCCACAAATGAAAATAATTGAAGAGTGACAGAGGTCTTGTAAATGTTTTGAAATCTTTGGGTTCATTTAAAAGATTTGTGAAAGCTTCATATTTCTGATTCTTTAAATCAATTAGCCTAGGGAGGTAGGGACGGCAAAATATTAAGAATTAGACAAACTTGAATCAACAGTTTTACACTTTGAGAAATTGGAGTTCTGTTTTGTGGTGTGTACTAAACACAAACTTAATGTGTCTTCCGAAAAAGCAGGACAATTTTAGTGTGCTCCATATTTTCCTAAGCCAGTAGTTTGGCAAGATCTGCTGTAGTTTAAAAAATAGTTATGTTTATGGAGCTGTTGTGTGTTCATTTTATTGAGGCAATGTGTTTGGTTTGAGGGTTTATGTTTACTACAATACAAATGAGAAGCTTTGTTTCTAAAAGGGTCTATCTAGTGTTTCTCAGGGTGGAGAATAGTTGGGGATAATTGTGTAAGAACTTTCTTTCCCTTCTCTTCCCTTTTTATTTTTTGTTATTTAAAAAAAAATAAAAAAATATTCATTCTGATGACTCAGTCCATACCTAGCACTGGCTTTGACTAGGAACAGGATCCATCTCACTTGCTGCTAGTAAAGTTTCTGTTTACTTTAATGTGAGATGAGTTGTATGAGTAGGAAATAGTCAAGAGGTCTAAAACTTACAAAGATACTAAAGATTCATAAGCATTCAAATTTCTAAGCTTTAAAAATAGAAGGGGGGAGCCTAGCATGTTGCAAATCTAGATGTATGCAGTAAAGTGGGAATCCCTGCTTCGAGTATAAGGCAAAAAGCACCTGCAAGCCTAAATTAAGAAAGTTGTAAAGTGAAATAACAAAATAGTAAGAGAATACGTGTGGTAGGTGGATTTCTGACACTCGCTAGCTGGACAACAGGAGAGGTTTGAGTCGCTGCATGACCTAGGAATTAGTATTGTTGAAGATAAAAGGAAGCATATTTGGGAGAAGTTGGCAACTAAGAATCCAAATACACTTGATAACCAGAAATCACTGCTGACTACTGTTGGCTTCGGCTATTTTGTTGGACACATGGCAACAATATTACAGTGTGATCCTTGCTGGAACTGTACAAGTGTAATTAATTCTTCTGTCGGGCTTATTTGGTTGTCAGCTTCTTACTCTATCCTGGTACTCTGGATCATTTTGAGAAGGAAGTATGCCTGTCTAACGAAGTCACACACATGTGGAAATAAAGCGCAAGTACACAAAAGATAGTTGCCTGCCAGACACTTCCAGTTTTTTGCTTTTCATAACTAGGTGTATTTTCTGTAATCAGTATGCTGCTGCTTGCTTTGTAATGATATCTGAGATTTCCAAACACAATAGAAGAGTATTTAAACAAGAGTATTTCAAGGTGAATACTGACAATGTACTGTTTCAGTGATGGTACAGAGACCAATGTATTTGTTTAAAAAAACAAAACACTTTTTTTTTTTGTTTTCCAAGCTTGTGATGTTTCTTTAGCAATCAGGTGCAGACAAATATTAATAATACTTAATATAGCACAATCAAAAGTGTAAAATAGGTGCTTACTTTTCCACCCGTAATCCGACATCCTTAATTTTAAGAAGGACGAAGTGATAGAGAAGCCTAAGGAGGTTGTTTGGGGTGGTGAAAAAGAGAGGATTTGGGAATAGGGAATCTTCCTTAACTATATGAAAGCATCATATAGACAAACTTGTGGATTTTTATTGGGTGTTTTTTGTATTGCAAATTATTGTTGAAAGTAGGTAGCTCCCCACCCCCCTTTTAAGTGCAAATGTAGAAAAGGTTATATCTGGCAGAGCAGGAGAAGGAGCTCAGGGACCTGGTTCTGTACTGGATGCCTTCAAAGGCTAAGAGTGGGAGGTGTAGTTCAAACTTTGAGATTGCAGGAGTTGAAACTGATTTTTACATCATGTTTTTACCTTCCAGATATGGGTGGCTGCAGAGTTTGAAGGCTAAATTAGAGCCTACAGTAGTAAAGGTATCCAAGTAGAATTATTAACAGACAACTGATTAAGGCAACTTTAAAGGATGCTTTTCACCATTTAAAGATGTTTCTAGACGTCACTTTGCTCTGAAATGCACTTAAAAAAAAAAAAAATCTCTGCTCTGCAGACAGCCAAAAAGCTGTGCTTGTGAATGTTAAAAATGACCTTGAGCAGAAGAGCTCAAAGGTTGTTTGTGGCTTTGTACTGAATAAAATAAACTAGTGCAGCAATGAGAAAAGCCTGCATTAAGGTTCAGCGCCCTCGTTCAGCAAAACACACAATCTTAAACATGGACACAGTCCTTATTCTTCTGTGAATACTTGTGTAATTTCTGATGAGGACACAAATTAAATACTAGAGTAAACCATATTCATGAATATGTATAATATGAAGTGTTGGTAATTTCCTTTGAAGGATATCTTGAGATGTCTGAAGCAAGAAGTGAACCCCCCAAAATGAGTAGTGCTATCTGTGCAACTAGTCAGCCCCACTTTTTTGAGATCCACCTTGTGGAGAGGTGCCCTTGGTTTGGAAGTTACTACTTTTGGCAAGGTGTCAGCGGGACATTGCTGCTGTGAGTATTTAAGAGTTGTTGGGAGACCAAAATCAAACATCTGGTCTTATTAGCAATGTATGGGAGATGCCTGGGTTTTAACTAAGATCTTGGTAGAATAAGGTTATTTCCTTTTTAACTGTATAAACAGTGAAAATCTGTTAAGCCTTCTCCCCCGGCCCTATGGATATGGAAAGAATCACTGTATTTTATCACTTATGTCTACCTTACTCAGTTCTTCTTGCCCTTAACTGTCACTCTAAAGCAGTAGTTACAGTGTTAATTTCTTATATAGTAGCATAACTAGTATATTCCGTACTAGTATATTCCATACTAGTATAAGAATGTTAAGTATACGTGAAACTAGTATGTTAATAATAAGGGTTCTCTACATTTGCTTCTTTAGATCTAATTTCTGTGACTTCAGCTTAGATGGGTAGAATTCACATAGGCGATTAAGTAGATGTAGCTAACATTTCATAATAGTATTCATTTTCATTTTTCACATGTGTTTTTCTTTATAACCATTCTAAGGTTTATTTGTGCTGATGCTTTAGCTGTTATTTCGGTACTTAGTTTGTTGCTGGGGACGCTTCCTTTTTCATGAAAACCCACTTATTTTTACTGAATTAATACTACTAATTTATTAGTATATTAGCACTATAAAGAACAATTTATCAAATTCACTATTTAGTCAGGTTACTTAAAATGAGTAGCCCCCCTTACCTAATTAGCACTTTAAAAAAATTATCATTGCTCTACACTATAGCTAGCTCATAAACAGCATAACAAAGTATAATAATGAGAATCATAATTTACAACGCTTGTCTCTAGAAAATTCTTGCGTGCTGTGCTAGACCAAGGGCTGCTTTGGATGCTGCTGGGAAGTTAGGTCAGCAACGTTGGGTGGCGTGGTCTCAGGACAATTTTTCAACTGTTCCTTGTTAATGCCGGTACTAATGGGAGTATCTCCGTTTGCTCCCAAGAGGATGTTTTTGTCAATAGCATCTTTGCTTTAGCAGATATGGTTTTATTTAACAGTGGGGCCCAGGTGGGAAGAGGATACATTATATTAAATTCTGTCATCTTTATCTTTTTTTTTTTTTGCTGTGCAGAGATACGCTGCATACAAAATAACTGCCTTATGCTTTAAGAAATTCAGCGTTGTATAGTCAAAATCAGCAGTTAGAAAATGGCAGAATTAAGGTTGCGCAGACAACCTTTACTTGGATGGTTTGTAAAATGCTCGTCCTGTCCATTACAGGGCTTGTAGGCGCTTGTGCGAGCATGCCCATGCAGGGAGCCAAGCGGGTGGAGAACAACCTGCCTCTCTGCACTCGTCGGCCGTGAGAAATTGTAGCCGAAAAGACCATTTTTTATCAGATGGTTAGAAATGAGTGACTGTCTGACCTTATAGATGTTACGGTGTCACGGTGATTGTGTGTGTGGGCGTGCAGGTTGCGGCTGTAGCTTTTGAGTCGCGGCTCGGTGCTGAGTAACTGCACTCCCTGCTTCTGTCTGATGTTCTTAGGACAACCTGATTTGGAAAGTTTTCACTGGACTGTTGTGGCCCTGGAAGAAAGCTGCTAATTTGTATTTTTGGATTTTGGCTTCTGCTTTTGGCAGGGCCACACGATGTGTCCCATACTTGGCAGCAACGACTACCTGGCTTGAAAGCTTTCATTGCGTCTTTAAATCAGCCTGCTCCAGCTGGAACATTGCAACACGAGTTCATTGTTTTTGTTTTGGGGGTTTTCACAACACCTAATGTTTGGAAAACCCATAATATATTTTTGTCTTGTTACATGTTGGAGAAACTTCAGAAACTGCGGATGTTGCATGGCCAGCCCTGCATACCGTGAAAAGACTTCTTAGTATTTTCTGCTAGGCTAACATGTAACATGTGAACTACTTGAACTGCTCTCTCCTAATCCCTTTTCCTGGTAACTCTGGGGTGAACTGGAAAGTTTTCTAGGAAATACGGTGTAGGACCCAGTACTGCAATAATTGTGTAATAGGTGGAGTGATCAAACTTCTTTTTTTTTTTTTCTAACCACAGTTGGTTGCCTGTATGGCAGCCTGTCATTCAAAGGCCACAAAAAGGACACGTTTGTGCAGAAAGATCAATGGACCACATGTATGGATCTGCTCAGTCTGTTTGCCACGGGCCAAGAGGTGGTGGAGAAGGCATGTGTGGTGGCGTGCCACCTCTCGCCTCCTACTCCCCTAGGGCGGTGGAGCAGAGGCTGGCCGATTCTGTAGGGCAGAGCAAGCCTTGAGATGTCTCTGAGTAATCACGGGGGTTGTTGGGACATCCAGGCGCTTCAGGAACGCTGTGGCCCTCTGTCCAAGCATAACAAATGCCTTGGAAGCCTTGGTAGGTCTGTGGAAAAGCGTCTACGTGGTGTGAGTTCCTCTTCTGCTGATACAGAAGGCACCGTTGCTGATATTGCTGAAAACTAATGCTTAAAATGGTTAAAGCCTTCTAACGAGGAGGGTATTTTGTGAGAAGAGCCGTGGTTCTCGGGAGCGTCGGAGTGAATCTATTTTAGTGGCAAATGGAGGGTAGTGTTGTAGCAGTTGTGACATAACTGCCAAAGCCGTGTCCTTCTTCAGTAAACTCAAATGTGTTTTGTTCCTGTCTAATAGACTATAGTACTTAAAAAAAGACTGTAGAAACCCAGCCTAGCTGAAGCACTCAAGGCTCAACCAGAGAAGAATCACAACCCCCTCTGCTGGCCTGAGTGGCTCCTTCTTCTTCTCCTCCTCAAGGGCTTGCCTGGCTGATATCCGAGGAATAGTAAAAGACAGTTCTGAAGTGTGACGCTGGCTCCTCTCGATTTAGCTGAGGTCGTTTCCACCCATTTGTATTTATTTTTTCCTGCAGAAATTTGATAGTGGTGGTGTTATTGGTCAGATTGAACTAAAACAGGTGAGGAGAAAGTAGTGATGGCTTTTCTTTGCTTTCAAGTGTGGGAATCCATGTTACTTTATAACTAAGGGTACAGAAGACTACTCCTAGTTGGCGAACTCTTTCTTACTGAAGTTGGAATTGGAGGGTCTGTGTGCAAGTATGTTTCTGGAGGAAGCGTCCATCCCTTCAATGTGCTGATAGTTGCATTTGAATAATGCTGCCAGATCCATTGGGTAAACTTGTGGTTTCATAGAGTAACCGTGTGTTCCTAGGGCCTTTCCTAGAGGTTGTCTCTGTGCGCTTGCTCAAGTTTTTAGAAAGCCTCTGTGCCACTAGTCAGATGATGAGCAGGCAGGCTGGGTGATTAATTTATTTGTTTTGTTTCCCCAGCGTGTACAGTCATGCTCTCAAACTCTTGGTAGGCCTGTCATGCATTCATATCCTCTCCTCTGCTTCCTTCTTGGCTTGGGATGACTTGAGAAAGAAATAAGAGGTTAAGGTGAGGAGTGGACACTGTTTAATTTGTTCTCATAAAACATGCATGAGACAGGTGGAGAGAGCTGGGGTTGTTCAGCCTGGAGAAGAGAAGGCTTCAAGGAGACCTTACAGCAGCTTTCCAGTACATAGATGGGGCCTAAGGAAAGACACAGAGGTACCCTTCATCAGCGAGTGTAGCTGTAGGACGAGGGGTGACAGTTTTAAACCAAAAGAGGGGAGATCTAGATTAGATATTAGGAAGAAATTCTTTACTGTGAGGGTGGTGAGGCACTGGAACAGGTTGCCCAGGGAAGTTGTGGATGCCCCATCCCTGGAAATGTTCAAGACCAGGCTGGATGGGGCTTTGAGTAACTTGGTCTAGTGGAGGTGTCCCTGCCCATGGCAGGGGGGTTGGAACTAGGTCATCTTTAATGTCCATTCCAACTCTAACCGTTCTATGGTTTGTGACCCTTCTCCTGCCTGCCCCGCTTAAACACAACATCTCCTGGTAGGTGCTACCACTTTCACTCGCAAAAATAATCTTCACCCACGGTATTTACAGAGGGGCCGAGGCCGTGAGGTGCCGGTCACCCCTTCCTGCCTGCGGGAGGAGAGCAGGGGAGCATCCCTGCATCGCTCCCACACAGCCCCTAGCACCGGCGGGGAAACGCCGGGTCTAGTTGCGGGGAGGGGGGGGGGGGGAGATGGGGGGGGGAGGGAGGGATGGGGATGGCAGTGTGGCTGGAGAGCCGGCCGAGCGTTTGGTGTTGGTGACAGCACCATTCCTGGGGAAGGGCTGCTTACATAAATCCCTTCTTTCACAGGGCCGCCGGCGGTGGCGGAGCCGCCGGGCCCCTGGCCGCGGAGCGGTCCCTTAGCGCGGCCGGGATGCGCCGCCGCCTGCCCGGCGAGGGTTAAGAGGAGGCAACATCCTGTCAGAGACCTTGTTTTTAATTTTGCCTCTCAGACTGGCACAGATCCGGCTAAGAGCAGCCCAGATTAGTTCGGGAAAAAACCTTTGAAGAGATTTAAGATGTCCTTCAGCCAGTTTGAAGGTTTTTGTCTTGCAAATCCAGTACAAGGGCGCCTGCAGGCATCTCGACCCTTGCTGTGCTGCTGATGCAGCTCAAGGTCACGCTAACCCGCCCTGTGACATTCAACAGCACACACACACACAAAAATTATGCGGTGAAACTGCTTCAGCGTTCAGCCAACCAACAACTTCCTCAGTTCCTCACTGAAGGAAGAAGTGTATATATTTTTTTTTTCTTTTTGTCGTCTTTTTTTTTTTTTTTTTGGCTTCGTAGATTTTTGCTGCAGGAAATAATCCAGGATTTCTGGTGTGTGTGATGACAAGGTCATTTCTTAATTAGAACACATGTAAAGAACAAAGCTAAATGGCTTCAAAACAGCTTTGTAGTTGATGGAGAGGATTTAAATTATTTAAAGAGATAGTCACCCAAGTATGATGGAAACTGAATTCTAAACACATTAACTCTTTCAGTACTCTATAGTTTCCATATGCTACTCAAAAGAAAATGTCAAACTTGATGAGCGTTATTGCAACTGCTGTTAAATGAACGTTTTTAACATCTATTTTTAGTTATGGTTGTATCATGCTTTCTCTTATCAAAGTTATGAAAGCAAGATAGCAAGATCTTATTTATTTTTTTTTTAAACAGTGAAGTGTTCCGCGCTGGCTAGAGATCAAGAGATAACCATAGGAAATTGCTTCTTGGAGATCAGTGACTTAATTGCTACCACATTTCATACTTTGTTCAATGTACTAGCATGAATATGTGTGTGTGTATACATGTGTGAATTACGATGCTAGTATACAGGTAGTACTTCAGGATGGCTGCTGGCAGAAATTGGGCTACTGTCCTCAGTGCTTGACGTGGTTGCAAGGCATAAGAATATGAAGAATGTGGAATGAAAGGAGAGAATTGACAAGATAAATGGCAACTTCCCTTAGCTTGAAATTAGCAAGCTGGCTGGAAAGACTAACTACAGGAGGCATCTTGGAATTTGATTTTTATTCCTCAGATTTGTTTGTTTCTTTGACTCAAAGCACCTAAATATAAAGGCATTGGTACAGCTCTCTTAACCATGCTTTGGGATGGTTGTATGCTAATTACCCATCCTTTTATCCCCCTATATTTTTTTTTTTATTATTTTTTCCTGTTCTGTTTTCTAGACTTATTCTGTCAGTGCCTGGGGGCTAGTAAGGTGACCGCCCATGGGTGGTTGCCTTGGGAGTGCAGAGCCCAAGGGGCCAGTGGCCAGCACTTGCCCCTGGAGCTCTGCTCCTGCTGCTGGGGGGGCTGACCCCAGCGCCCCCACGCCCAAGGAGAAGCTGGATTTACTGTGGGCTATAGGGACCTGCCTTTTGGTATCAGCACACAGTAACTTCCCAGGTTGGCTGCTTAAGAAAATTGTTGGGGGGGGGGAATGTTTGGAAATTTTTCACCAGGAGTGGAAAAAGGGGCAAAAAAACCCATTGAATAGAAACTTTGCTGGCAAAGTTAGGGCTGTATGTATGCTCAGAGATGCCACTGCGTGATACGTCAGAGAATTGAAACGTGGAGAAATGAGTCTTCCCACTGTAGCCAAAAGTAGCACTTAACTCAGATTTAAGCATTTCAAATGTAAATGACATAAAATTTACGGAGAGTTTATCTCTTGTTGTTTTTTTGGTTTTTTTTTTATATGCTGGAGTAAATCTTGTTCAGCTGGAACATGAGAGGCAGCAAATGTCAAATGTGGGGCTGAAATGGAGTATGCTTACTTGAGAGACTGTGCTGGCTCTGAGGACCTCCTTATGAGAAAGGAGGAAACTGCATTTGCCAGATTAAAGAGGGAAGATCAAGTGCTACAACTTCTTTCCTCTTTGGGTTGCTTTTTTTCCTTCCCTTATGCTATCTGGATCGAATAAGGCTTGTGGGAAGAAAACGATGGAGAAAAACGGGCTCCACGCAAGAAAGGTGGATAGGACGGAACTGATGTGCTCGGTGAAATCTGTACGTTCCTGCCCTTGCCTGGGGTGTGCCGTGCCCTTAATATTATGGGAGACCTAAGCTCACCTGCTAGTAATTTCTAATTTACTGTCCTAATTCATCGATTTGTTATCACTAATTGTACTTCATTTACTTCTGTGTAGTTTCCAGTACCTAAAGGGTTGAAAGGTTGCTGTAATTGGCACCCGCAGCTGCTCTTTCTTTTGACAGGGGATAATTTTGCAGCCTATGCTTTGTGTGACAGCTGCCTAATTGGGCATTCTCCCCTTGTAGCAAGCCTGCCTCCTCCAGCCTCCCTGCTGACAAATGGTGGTGGATTATAGATGAGGACACGCTGACCCGTTCGACCTTGCTGAGACAGCGGGGAGGGGCCTCCTGCTACTTGAGGGAAGCTTTGGGTCATTTAAAGGACAAGGTCATGAGCCAGGTGGGGAAATGACATGATATCACATGACAATAGCCTGATGACACGGTCAGTATGTCAAGGACGAACTCATCAGTATTGATTAACGCTGCTTTTTCCTGGTGTCTCTGCAAAGCCACTGATATTTCAAAAAATATTTTGCTAATTTATGCTAGGGAAAGTGCCAAACGCTCTTTTCAGGGTTATTTTGGGGAGCATCTGTACAGTGTTTTCTTCTCAGTACAGAGCACATGCAAAAGCAGCGTTGTTAAAACCTCACTGATGATAATTTATAGGGTTCATCTCTGGTTTTTTTTTTTTTTTTTTTTTTTGTAAAATGTACCTCTGCATGTACTGTAAAGAAAATGCCAGGAAGGATACATGACGGGGCAGAACTTAAGGAGCAGGGAGGCGGAAGGGGGGGGGGGGGAAATTCCCTGCTTTTACATTTCAGCGTTTCACTTTTCACTCCTACTTGCAATGCACGTGTATGAACCTTTATGAAAACACATGTATCCGCATACGTATGGCTGGCTGGAATGTGGGAGAAGTGTTTGAATAACAAGAACCAAAGAGAAAAGTTAAACATAAATTGAACATTTAAAGAAAAAGTCTTATATTAGCTCAGAGGCGCTCCAGTTAAGATAGTTCCTTCCCTGCTTTAAGAACTAACACGGTATCCAGCTATGCCAGGCAATAAAAACCTGCTAAGTGGGCTTTCGAAAATGTTGTGAATACAAGTGACAATATTTTGAGAGCATCTTCGTGTTGCATTTCTATGCTAATAAACTTCAAGGTAAATGAACAGCTTGTTTGACATTTGCTATGTTAGACAATAATAAAATGCTTTCTTGTGGAGTAATTAGACTTGATAGATTGATTACGTTAAGAGGTGAAGATAAATACAATCAAAAAGAAAACTCCCTCGAAGGGAGTTATTGCCTGGTTTTGAACTTTAGACGCTATCGTTCTGCTTTAGCCGATGCCTAATGGTGCGTCTTGCACACACGCCTGTGCGCACATGCATGTACACGCATGCACGCACACGTGCGGGCACGTACGGACAGGCACGGCGTGCACCGAGTTTCTGAAACAGCCTGCTAAGCCGGGAGAGCAGTGTTCACCTAGGAGCACGGCTCCCGTCTCTGGGAGATCTGATTTGTTGTTGGAAGCTGTTGTGTCTGAACCTCCTCAGTTCACCAGGATGTAATTTTACTCCCCCGAGGTAAAAAGCCGTCAGTGGGTAAAGTGTGATAAATTAGTGCACTCAAGTAGATGCGCGTGCGTGTGTGTGTGTGTGTGTGTTTAATTCTGACCTTGCTGTGCATGTGTTTAGCTGCTCTCGGTGCCCGAGTCAAGCCTGGTGGAGGTTTAATCCTGTGCCCTTGTACACGTATACTTGATTAGTAGTTGTGGTTATCTCAGCAGAAGACATTCCGCCCTCCTCCTTGTATTGGTCGGGACCCGGGCATTGGGGAGTCAAGTCGAAGGAGAAAGAAAAGAGATTTTGCATTAGTATTCTATGAAAGCCTTACTGTCTGCAGAACAAATTGATTGCTACAGTGTACCTGTGCTTGGCACCACTGCTGTGAAAGAAAGGTATGGTTGTAATCTGTTTTATTGTATTACATATTGTGACACTCCAGGAATGCTTAACGTTCAGCTCTTCTATGGCACATGCTAGAAGTCTAAGTAAAGAAAAATATGTGAATGAATGAAAAGTATGCGAGGCTGTTGTTATCGGCAGCTTTGTTTACTACGACGAACCAAGTAGCCCCTGCTAATGAGACAAATTTATTGTATGTGCCAATGGCAACGGAAGGAGATGGATAACTGAATTCTCTCTGTTATATTCAGTTACTCACATCGCTGTCAGTAGTTGCTGCGTACCTACACAGATAAAATTCTAATTAATCTTTTGGGGGGGGTTGATTTAGCTTTTAAATGTGAAATATACTTGAACATGGATGTGTTTGCCTCTTTAAAGAAAATGTGGGGTTTTTCCTAGTTTTATAATCTGCTGCACTGGTCCTACATGGGAGGGGGGAGCATGTGAGGGGAGGTATAAAAATATGAAAATCTGAGATGTGCTGCTATGATGAACAAAACAAAAACAAAGCTGAGGAAAAGTCTTACAGGATTTGAATCTTCATCTCTCCCTCTTCCCCCCACCGCCCCCACCCCATTCCCCAATAATGTATAAACATACACCCGTATTTTAATGAGAAAGCTACTGCTCTTCATTTCCTAACTCGGTTGCAGACTTTATACAGTTGATTCTCTGGTTTTCTAGACACTCGGCTGATGTCAGTTGTGTGTTTGATGGGAAGTGTGAAATGCTCCATTAATAAAATTCAGGCTCTTTCACAGAGACCTGTGCTTAGTGCTTCATTCTTGGCATCACTCAAGTTGTGCTGGTGATTATTTGCATGTTTGCTTGTGGTCACTCTGAAACATCTGAAGTATCTGCTCTTGTCATGCAGACATTCCCGACTAATTAAGTTTAGGACAGGTGGCAGACTCGTCCTGGGCATTTAAATCTGCATGTAAACCTAATCTAATAACTTGATGAGAAAATGAAAATTCATCTTTCTTGGTCTGTTATCACCCTGCACAAGCCACAGTGGTATTTGCAAAATCCTCTCTCTGCTCTTTGTCCTGGCAGGTGACAAGTAAATGAGTTGCTTTAAGGAAATGAGAGACTTGGAAAAACGCTGTATGCTGAGGAGCAGTCATGCACTATAATAGTTACTTCTGTCATATGGCCTTGCCGACTTAGGATTAACACTTTATAGATAAGTAGTATATTTATATGAGAGTACCCTTGAGCTTACATTTTACACCTTGCAAAGAGTGTGAATACAGCCTTATGCATCCAAGTCGTTGATCTTTGAGATCTTTGACAGCTAGGAAAATTTCAAAGAACCCCAGATAGGGAGGCTCTGTGATGTGACTGTACTCAAATAATGATGACTTCAATTACAACTAATTAGTCAAAACTTATTTATTCGAAGCAAATATTTTGTGAGTGAGCTATTCTTCCCCCCTGGGTTGGTTTTTTTTTTTTGGAAATATAAACACATGTTGTAATGATAACAAAAGTCGGTTAAAAACAGTTGCATAATCTACACAGCAGATTGCTAGATCAAGGGACTTGACCGTATCTAACAAGATTTTGGAAGTTAATTTCAGTAATACTGCAGAAATGGTTAAATCTTATCTTAAATTCTGTATTGGCTTTTTGTAGATTTTAACCAGTTAGTGGCAGGTGGTTGAGTTCTGAAGGAGGTGTTAGATAAATACAGGGCAATACTGCATTTCAATGCAATTAACTTTTGTTCATAAATAATTCAACCTATGACTTTAAATAAATGATTAGAGGAAAAGAAAATGGCATGTGATTAAATCCAAGTCCTTGAAAACATTTTACCAGTCAAGATTTGCTGTGACTGCTTTGAGACTTCTTATAATTCTTCTTTTGAGTAGAGTCAGTTCTGGGAGTTGTGGGAGTTTTTTTGTGTGTAATTTATTTGTTTGTTTGTTGGTTTGTTTTTTTTGTCAATTATTAGTGTATCAATAGAGATATGAGGTAGATTCTTTAGGTCACAGTTAAAAGAGGTCTAATGAATGTGTAGTTTTGATACCTTGATTTTCCTAGTGCCATGGAATATATCAGTTTGGGTAGCATGTGATTTTCCTGGGTTTCTTTTTTCTATTAATGGAAAGTACAAGGATGTTTGCAGAATTAAAACTTTTACTGCCAACTTTACTGAATGAGCATACTGGTAAAACTAAAATTTTGATGAGAATTTTGGAATACCACTTGGCTTGGACTGGACTGCTATTTTTTGGGGGGACAGACATGATACCCCAGACAAACCTCCCCCTAAAAAAAAACGAGCAAATAAAATTAATCTGATTTAAAAAAAAAACTCTTTACATTGGAGGCATGCAGTTGATTCCAGCACTGGTTAACTTTGTAACACCCACCGCCTTTCATCTGGAAAGATTTAATCTAGTTTTAAGTAAGAGTTGATGCTTGAGCGTATCATCAATTTGGGCAGACTTTCGAGGAGAATACCAGTTTAGGTATGTTTTTGAAAGGTATCTGTGCCCTGATTGAAATGGAGAACAGGCATTTCACAATCTCCACCTCCTTTCCTTCTGTTATAATGCTTTACCATAGTAAAGAAAAGAGGAAGTTGAGGCGTTGCATAACTTCTCGAAGTAAATAGATTTTCTGTGCAGATACTGAAGGCAGCCTTAACTCAACCAGATTCCTGCTAGTGCTAAAGGCAGCTGTGTAATTAATGGCCTTGTGTACTGAACTGAGACTGCTGCGAAACCTCTGGAGGGAATTATTTTGTCTATTGTGTTGGTTAACTTTCCCTGAAAATTAAAAGTGTTGCTGATACTCCATTGGGGTGACGGGGGAGGATTTTACAAGGTCTGATGAAATAAGCTCTGGTATCTTTTTTCTTGACCACTGGACAAAGCATCTGCAGCAGCTGAATGGGATTGAATGATTGAAATGGAGTGATTAACAAAAACGTGATCAGTCTTACTTGCGGGGGGGGGGGTGTGAGTGTGGTAGTGGAAGAAAGTGGTTTGTGGAAGAAAGTGTAAAGTTGCGCTTACAAGTTTTTGTGTGTTTTTAAGATGTTCTTGTTGTAAAATTGTAGCAGGAATTGAGACCTGGTTTTGGTACTAGCACAATTGCCTATTGCAACCATGGTAAATGATCTAGAGTAGACAAAATTATTAATCTTCTTTGTCTAATCTATTCTCCTGAAGCCATTTGAAAAACCTGGGGCTTGTTAAAAGTTGCAAACACCTTTGTTTTCCTTTGTTTATATCTTTGCTTCTGCAACACCAACCATACGTGGCACTGACTGTTGAGGTTTGGGATGCTTCCCCTCCTCCTGAATTTACATATTTTGTAAAGCAAACAGCAGCCACTTGATCTCTTTTCTGTCACTCTGGCAAACAGCACACATAGCAGGTATCTGCAAGGTCTACAAATGACTAAGTGTAGGAACCAAAGTTATTTAGGGAGTTTGGTCAATTTGGAAACTTCCAAGTTCTGAAGTTGGTGTTTGAGTTTGTGAGAACTCATCAGGAAAAATGTTACTATCAATTAGTAAGGGATGAATATTCTTCCTATGCTTTTTGGCTCTGTGTAAGTGGGAGGCAAACCCGTTTCTGCAGGCTTAGCTCTAGTTAGTGGTGGGATTTGCAGAGGATGCTCAATCAGGCTTGGTATAATTGAGGGTTCCAGAGCCTGGGCACCATGGAGCAGTTCAGCGTGCTCAGAAAAGCCACCTGTCTGGATTCACTTGCTACTGCAGCTTCAGTCACCCTTTCCTTCATAGCTCTACTTCTAGCATGGACTGCTGGAGTTTTGTTTATACAGTGTTATATGTATGGATGAACACACACCCTGTTTTCTAGTCCACCTGAGCAATCCAATGCTGTGAATGTCTTGCAGCTGAATTAGGCTGATAAAAAGCATGTTTTGGACAGCTTTCTAAAGCAAGGAAATAAAAATGGACCGGTTTGGGAAGGAAGTCCTTAGATATGTGTATGCACATTCTTACATACTTCACTATGAAAGATCCTTGCTTTAGGATAAAAAGGATTGTATTGTTCTTGGTTAGAAAAGAGATGGGAAGTGGGGAGTGGATCAGAAGAGCCACTGCTGCAAAACTATCTGCTGCCATGCAGTGGTCTTTCCAGCTCCAGTCAACTAAATAGTGCTTGCCCAGCTCATTAGGACTGTTTCAGCATGTCAGATCTCTGAGAAATAGGAAAAGTTCCTGGAATTACGTTTTTGATCCTAATGCCATCATTCATCTTTTCAGTTCAGTACTGACACAGTTGTTTTCTTTGAGAGAGTGTCATTTCAGCAGGTATAGTGGAAAACCTGGATTGACTATACTTGAATGACACACATCTCCCCCTAAAGGTGATGGCAGTGCTGGTGATTTTTCTTCTTTTGGAAGAAAAAGGCATTTACCGTGGTGTGCAAGTCCTTTCCTTAAGTAATCTCCATTGTTTCCTCAAGTTTAGTGTATTCAATTCTTGGTTTGTTTCAGTAGTAGAAAAAAAAAAAAAACAAACAGCACCACACCCACAAACTGTAGAGACAAAATATCTTGTAATTAAAGGGCCAAGCTGAAATTTAGAAAATCTTTCTTCCTTTGCTATGGATATGGACTTCATGTGACTCTGGGCAAGTTACTTAGTCTTCCCCTGTGCTCACTGTTCCTCATGTGTAAAGTGGGAGTACTCCGAAGGACCACTGTGGTCTGTTCATTGGTGTTTGTAAAGTGTTCTGCTTTGTTCAAAGACGGAATAACTTTTTTTCTTGCAATGTTGACAGTGCCCAGTAGCCTTCTGTGTGGTTTAGACCCGCACAGTGCACGTAATGAGAGGTCCTGGTTGAACAGCAGAGGAGTGAAATTACTATGATCAGTCTGTAAAGAGCAGTGGCTATCTAATATCAGATAGATGTCAGACCGAAGTAGGTCTTCAGTAACTGAAATGCCTCTTACTTGTCATTAGCTTGCTTGTGGGTGGGGTTTTTTATGACCTCGTGTTACATACAAGTAATATGGAATTGAATTCTGTAGTTCACTCAAGTCTGAAATAGTTTGGTATTTTCTAGAATCATGTAGTGGATTGATAGTCTATGTAAATCCCTTCTATAGTTAGGAATGTTGCCTACTGTCTGCAGCTTGGTGGTGAAGTACCTTGAGGGTTTTTTTTTTATTATGGAATTTTTAAATTATGGTTGTATGTTACATTGAAGAAAAACAGTATGCTTGGTCAACTTCAGACACTTCTGCTCAGCTTTTCTACCTGTGACTATCATTTTAACAAAAAAAATTTCATGGAAGGGTGGTTCAGATACGTGTTTTGTGTAATTTGCAAGTGTGGACTCTTGCACATAGTTACAGCTGACAGACTACAGTCAACAGAGGAAAAAATCTCTTATCAACAGTTCCCCTGCTCCTACGAGCATTTCTTCTTGTTCTCCACAATTTATGAGGTGGCTATGTCAGAGGTTTTTGTAGCATTCAGCTACTCGTGATGGAGTGCAAACCAATTTGAAATTAAAAATGGCTGGATGAGCTTTACTATGCAAAAATTAAACTTGTAATTAAATTTGCCAATTGAACAGAGAGGTTTAAGTGGCAGTACCTAGAGCAGCAAAGATTTTTGCTTACGTATCCTTATCAAATAGTCTGGGTTTTTTGGATGTGCATTAGGAAAACTGTCATAAATACTATTACCTTTCTCATGATTGACACCTGTGAGGAACATGTTTGCTCTTGGAAAATATCCATTTGCTTTGAAGTAAAGTAGTTAAAGGTAAATATAAGAATGCATGGAAAATTCAAGAAAGATGCTTTCAAGTAGTATGTTATGTTCAGATGTATTAGCAAAAAGGAGGCTGTTGTTATTCCATGCTCTTTAGAATCATTCATGTCTTAACAGGCAGCTGCCAAAAATAATTTACATTCAGTGCACGCTTTGGTTCTCATATGTAGAAGTGATTACAAGAACAGTTTAGTCTACTAATTTTCATTTTTGTGATCTTCCCTTTCACGCCCCTAGTATAAGTGGATCTTTTGGTCTGAATGGTGGTGGATAAGGAGTATCTTACTGATTTTTCTCCTTCCCTTCCTCCTGCCCTTTTCTCAACAACAGGTTATAGAGCCAAGATGTTTTAGATTTTCCAATCCTCCCTCTTGTTCCATTGGTCAAGATCATAATAAAAATAAAGTAACCCCTGATGATTTTGACTTCCCATCCATATGCATTGTAACATGATGTTTATTGCAGTTCAGTGGAAGTACTTCCTACAATGGGGGAGAAATATAGCTGAAGTTTTAGGAATCAGACTACTTTGAATTTCACCTCAGGCTTTATATTTCAAGGAGGTAGGTTGCTTGTATCTTTTAACAGTGGGCAGTATCCTACATCAGCTTATTTTTGCTTTTCTTTGTCTTACTCTTCGGGACTTCACGCTTGTGAGACAATGTCTGAGGCAGCTTGGATAGCCTCACTGTCTTCACCTACCATTGATGTTTTTCCTCCTTATACCTTCTTTTCTCCTACCACTCTTCCTTTCTGCTTAGTTATCCCTGTATCATGCCTTAGTATGTAAGCACTTTGGGGTTGTAGTCTGAATTTACGGGAATATAAAATGTTTTACAATTGTGATTATGCCATGCGGTGTTTCCCAGCAAATGTCAAGTTCAGACTGACTGGCTCTCGTAAACCTGGCAGCATATAAAGAAGGCAAGTGGAATTTGCATCCCAGTAGGTTATTCTAGGTAAGCCAAACTGTTCACCTTCAGAAGTGCTACAAGCAAGCTCTGGGTTACGTGATTTAGTAGAGACATACCAAAGAGACTTTGGAAGGAAGGGTTAAGTTTTATTTGCAATAAAACTGAAATCAGAGGTAGACCCAGTAAATCAAATCCCTCTGATACGAGGAGCAGGAGGAGAAATTATGGTCAAAAAAAAGTGGAGAACTTGCAGAATTAAGTCTGCTGTTTGAGCTCAGAAGGTTATTTCATTAAGGCAGCTGAGACTCAGAAAGCGTCCTTTGTTACATGGAAAGAAGTCTGGGTTTATGTTTAACCAATCCCTGGGACAGGTACTTTCTCTGCCTTCACCTTCCTCCTCAAAAGTTTCCTTGTTCATGTCATCTTTGGCACCATTTGCTGTCATGATTAAAAATGAATAAATAAACGTTGTTGCTCTGAAATTAAATTTTCCTAGGAGCAGTATTTCCTTTCCTTCTCTGGTCTTTCTTCCATCTTTGCCCTCTGAAGTAAAAACAGATTGCATCGAGGTAGGGATATTGTCGTCGTACCAGCCAGGGAAGGAAAAGAACTTTCACTAGATTTTTAATAGCAGCAGCTCAAGAGAAGGGGAGCCCTTTAATGCTCTATTTTAGCCTGTCTGTGCCCTTTTCTCCCCAGCATTAATCTTTTCCTTGTGTTCTGTTGATCTTCTAGTGTGTACCGCTCTTTCCTTCTCCTCCAATCGTATGTAGTAAAAAAAAAAAAAGCGATCAGGTGAAAACTGTAACAGCAACATGCATTGTTGTACTGCAAAAGCAATAAATGCATTTTTTTCTTTTGTAAGAGGAAGGGAAAACATACTTATTCTGGAGGCCAGTGTTGCTCTAGGGCTTCATTTAATTGTTTTCCAGCTGAACTCATGTTATGTATGTCTTTGGCATCTCACAAGTGCTGATATATTTATTTTAAACTTCATATAGACTATGATAAGGGAAAGGGAACAAACAGTATGAGGGAAGGCAAGCAACATACATCACTTGTGTTTTGGCTTGTGGTTTTGCAGGAGGTATTTTGGTGGATTTGGATTAATTTTTGCTACGGTGATTTACTGTTGAAGGAGAGGAAGAAATAGCCTCCAGAGTGTAGATGATCTTCGCCTGGGGAGCAGTGCAGAAGCATAATGGAATTTCCTGTGTGAGAGGTGCCTGAGTATTACAGTAAAAATGAGTGTTTGTGGAGACAAAAGGGTAAGGAAGAAGGACACAATAAGTGGTTAGGCTATGTGGGTAGAAATGAAAGAGTTATTAATGTCTGTAGAACTCAGATGAGAAATTTTAAACTTAATCTCGAGCAAGAGGAAAAACAATTGAAAACTTGAAGTAAAGGGTTATATGGTCAGAGTGTCTTGAGGGGAAGAATTAAAATAACAGCTGTGTTTTGTGTAGTATGGAAGGGTCATTGGATGTCAGTGATGTTACAGAAGTGTGGGCTGTAGAAGTAGGGAGCTGAGAAAAGACTACATGTCAGAGTAACTTAAGGATACTGGTGGGGGAAGATGAGTAAGATTTTAGAAAAGCAGAAGGCAATGGCAAGGATGGGTTGTGTGGTGGCATTTTTTTTGTTTGTTTTCTGTCATCATGGGTAAATGGATAGCAGGAGTGACAGAATAAAGATAATCTCCTGATGACAACTTTTTTTGATAGTGGATGGCATTAACTGGGCAAGGATACCTCTCTCCTGGCATGTTACACTTACCATCTTGCTCAGCTCAGTTTCACTGGTCAGGCTCCGATACAGTCACAAACTGACCACAGGTATAACCAGCTTCATAGGAAAACTCTCTATTTTAGTGTGTTGATACCCTGTCAAGAAGTAAGACAGGCTCCCTTTGATGACCTAATACTGAATTAACAGAATTACTTTCCTATTACGGTAGAAATAAAATTGTTTTCCACCATAAGTTTCTACATCCTGATTATAATGTATTTATTTTTGGCAGGGTGGAGTGAAAAGCAGATTCACAAAGATCCAGCACTGACGCTTGAAAGGTACGAGTTTCTGCCCCTGACCTTGGGAAGACATTTATTAACCTGTATCTTTTTCTCATCCCAGGAATGGAGTGGTAACTTGATCTAATTCACACTAGCTTTGGTCTTTATCCCTCTTTAAGAATTCTGAGTCAGAGGGTAGTTTATTTCACATCCCCAGATAGTCTTTGATCTTTCTCTCCGGAGATTGCTAACTAGGGTGCCAAGCTAACAATCTGCTAAAAGTTTCCTGGGAAGCTGGAGACATGATCACCTGCCCACTAGAACTTCTGGCCTTTTCTCAGCAAATGGATTTTAAATTTTGTTTTTAGAGCATAAAGTTTCTTCGAGAAGAGTGGGGTTTGGTTTTTGGGGCTTTTTTGGGTGTTTGGTTTTTTTTGTTTGTTTTGGTTTTGGGATGTTTTCCCCCTCTGGTCTTCCTTTATTGCCCCTCCTCGTTCAGTATGATTGGTTCCTGCGTTGATTTGGTATTTGTGAGTCATCTTGTGGTTCTGTAAGATTGTAAAGGTGTGTTTGAGCCTGAACTGCTGTTGGATGAAGTCACGCTAATGTAGCCTTCAGTGGAGTTTTTAGTATCATTCACTGGTGAAATTTAGCAACAGCAGTTGAATGAAAAACACCTTCTTTAGCTTTATGGCAGAATTGTTATAAAGGCTTCAAAAAAGAGAAGAAACAAAAAAAAGGTACAGTTTAGTAAGCATACAGGCAGTCAATGAAACTTATCTTCAGGTCATTGACAATGTCTTACTATATATTGATTCAGAAGATGCTGGAGTTACTTATTGATGGTGTATGGAGCTGGGAAATGACTCTTCCAGATACATCAAGGAAAGATGGCTTTATATAACACAAAGGACATGGGTTGTGACCTGTCAGCCATGCTCAGATCTCTACTGTGGAAGATTAAGCTGGAAATAATACCTAGCCTGATCAGCTGAATCAATACAGTTGTGGTCATGGATAATAATTATTAGATAATGACTTTATACTACGTGATACGTAGTTTAAGTTACTTTGGTGGAGTTTCATGTGTTTATTTGCTAGGTTGATGACTTCTAGATCTTTTGTTTTATGATAATTTCCCTCTCTCTCTCCATACTTTATCAGTAGACATGTAAGTGAACAGATAAAACTAATTACTACTTGGAGATGTTTCTGTGGGTTCCACCTCCCTAAAGCTGAGACAAGCTCTACAGAGGGAAGT
Source organism: Numenius arquata (assembly GCF_964106895.1). Taxonomy (NCBI): domain Eukaryota; kingdom Metazoa; phylum Chordata; class Aves; order Charadriiformes; family Scolopacidae; genus Numenius; species Numenius arquata. The sequence goes on along the minus strand of NC_133576.1, from coordinate 32,311,783 downwards.
TCACCACCTCCCTCCTACTGCCTTTCATTGTTACCACTAGCCGGTTTTGTTAGATGATGAATGGGTATCAGACTTCCAGCATGTGGGAAACCAGATCACCTGCTATGGTTGGTGAGTGTTGAACAATTTGAGGAGTGGGAAAGCTGGAATAACTGATCTCATACATCTTGTTTGGAAAGGGAAAATCCTACACTGTGTCCTGAATAACAGTAGAATATTCAGATTTTGAATGCAAACCAGTTTGCTTTTAATAATCATGATGCTTAAACTGGTCTTTTTCAGTATGGTAGATGTCCATCTATCACATGCCTATTTCTGCAACCTTAATATAAGTTGCATCAATTAGATGTCTCTATCTACAAATCTGTGTGTGTGCATAATCTTGCCATTATTTTGTTGTCCTATTAAAATCCATAGGTCTACTTATGTTAGTAAAAATAAATAAGTAAAAAGAAAATGCGAAGGTAAAGGACTTACTATGAAACTATTCATCAAAATGGTATTTTAACATTTTTTTAAAACTTCTTGATTTGACATTTCACACATGTAAGTGTAACCACAGACAATACTTTTTTTTAATTTTATTTTTAAAATAAAGTAGCACCTTTACAGATTGGGTATTGGCAGTCCTCCAGTGTTTCAAGATAATCCGTTGTTGTGGGCTACTTGACTACTGAATTGATCAGAAGTACTCTCTTTGTGCTAGCTGTCATATTCATTTTTGTTGCTATATTGGCTAGTCATTTATTACAGTTTGTCATTACCCCCTTTTCAAAAAAAGCACACTTGAAATGGTTTGTATTAGACTCTCTGTGTGGGAAGCTTTGGCTCTGCCTGTTAGAGCTCCCCAAAGAGGAATGACATAAAATTGGGTTTCAGGTGTTTTCTCCGTGGTGTTACAGCAAGAAAGAGAACCAAACCCACCACTACCCACTGTTAGCACATCCCTGCTGCTTGAAAAGTGGGGAATTTGATCCAAAATTCAGAACTGGCAGAAACATCTTGCTCTTGCAGGTTATGTATGTCAAGAGCGTGAACTTCTATGTAACAGAAGAAAAACCCAAAAACAAAACCACAAGACCCCAAACAACTGCTGCTGACTTGTTTTATTAAAGGCTTGGTTGTGATGATTAAAGAAAGTTTCTTATAGTGTAAGCATGAGAGAAGACCTAATGTGATACTGAATGAACAGTTTTTCACTGTAATATAGCTCAATTAAAGTAAAAGCTTTTTCAAGCGTTAGTTTTCACGCATTAGTCAGTAAAACTGAAATAAGCTATATGACTCCAAATAGACTTGGTTTAGAATTTGAAGTGTTGGGTAGCTATACTGCTAATTAACTAATGTGTTTCTTAAAACGTTTTTGGTTGTGAAATGTCTTATATACACATTTTTCATGTGTGCTTGGTTCTCAGAGTAAGTTGCTGATTTGTTTGCGGATCTTGAATGAACTTCTGTTTTTTAAAAAAAATCTTGAAGAATAATAATAATTTCCCGATTACTTATTTTTTTTCTTCCTAACACTTCAGTGCAGTGAGAAGCTTTCTCAGCATCTCACAAAGTAGGAATAAAAGAAATTCCACTTTAAAAAAATCAGAAAAGCAGAGGGGTTGGGGTTTTTTTCCCCGTATTTTGCTGAAAGGATTTAGAAAAAGAGGGACTAAGGAAGAGCAGAATTTTATTGCCCCGAGGTCTACAACTTAACTCCATTTGATCTTAAACCAGTGACTGTTTTAAGATCTGGTGAGTCACTATCAGGGCTAAAAACACCTATAGTGTTGTGCTAAGAAGCTCACATCCCAGGCTTCAGGAGTGATTTGTTTCTGGCTCTAGTAGCTCAGGCAATGCTATAGCATAAAAGGGTGACAATCTAATTCTTGTGAAGGATGTTTTCAAGAAGGAGGCATCTTTTTAAACTTGTGTTTGTGTTTTTTTGTTTTGTCTTTTTTTCATTTATGGCCTCTTCATTAGTAGCTGAACCAACCCAATCACACAGGTTGAGTGCTGCAAATGTAATGTCTATACAAAAATTAAATGGAGAAAAATCAGTAAACAAATGTTGAAATACAGCCGAAACAAGATGCGGGAGGGTGTGATGACACGAAGGTTTTACTGGCAATGTCTGAGATGCCCACATACAAGTGAGTTACGCAGGTCACCCCAAATGGGTTCCAATAAAAGCTTTATACCAACACGAGCAGCCCTATTTATAGACATAGCTCTCTATCTAAATATAAACTGCTCCCAGTCGTGTCTAGACTAACATCAGAGCTGTGCTGGTGTTGAAAGTGGGGGTTCAGAATTAAGAGTACAAGCCACACTATTCTTTAAGTTACTACTTGTTAATAACGAGCATCTAAACTTTGTGGCAGCGGTACACCTTTGAATGTCATGTGACGACGTGTCGCCCAAGACACCTTTTCTTCCTCTTGTTTAAGTGTCAGAAGGTACGTCTGGTGGACGTGACCTGCAAGCTAAATATTCTTCAGCATGTGTTTAAAGCTTTGAGAATGTATCAGTGGGTGGGTGAATGGATGGATAGATCAGTAAATAACTTTCTTTGCTAACTATTTTCAGCAGCTGAGTTTTTAATGAGTCTTTCAACTGTTGCTACTGTGTTTAATCTGCTCACTTACTCAGCGTTCAGCATTAAAGCAGCCTTCTAAGAGGTAAATGTTGTCCTGATTACAGAAGAGGTTAGTTTGATTGTGTTCTGCACAGACCTTGTGTTACGAGTTTTTTTTTTTTTTTAATTGAGAAATATATGCTGTGCACACAGACAATTAGGATAGATGAGCAAGTGTTGTGTTTGGAAGCGCACATCCAAATATACAATTGCTATATTAAGATAAGTAACTTGGACTGCATGAAGCTATAAACCGAGGTCCTGATTCTCTAGCAGTGGTCTTGCTGTCATGTCCTATATTTATGAGTGGGTTTTCCCTTTGGATTTGGGATTTAATATGTATCAGCACATAGTTTTAATAGAGTGACAAGGATGGCAAAAAGGGTCTTCCACATTCTTTTCATTTAGCATAAGAGTTCTTCCTTAGTTTACTTGATACACTGCCTAAAATCTCCTGTTAAAATAATTAAGGAGAGGGTAGCTGCCCTTAAAGGTAGGGAATACTTAAAACATGTAGTGTACTAATGTGAAGAAAATGTAGTGGTATTTCTGGTAAGTGCACTAAAAAAAAAATATCCAGTAGCTTTGATCAAATGCCAGCTCTTACATCAGTCCTCTTTGTAATCTTTCTTGCTGATCTGTGACCTTGACCTTGTGTTTATGTTTGTATGTCAAATCTATTTTAGGGATGGACCAACTAAGTTCAGTTTAATAGGATTTATACTCCAGCTTCATAGGATGCCTTATTAAAATAGAAAAATTAAAATATTTAAATTAATTACTCTATTTCTAGTCATCTTTTCAGATTTCAGAAGGTTTGAAAAGAACACATTGACTTTTTTTTTTTAAATCTGTTTAGGAGATGCTTCTTAAAAAGGCATCTTTATCTCACCCATGAACTCCTCCAAATTCAGCACAGACCCTCTGCCTGGAGGCGGGCTTTCTGCTTGGAGAAGTTCACCAGTGGCAGTGCTCCTCTTGCTTTCATTTGGCGTAAGTGCGGTTCAGCACTGAAAGGAGGAGGCCCTCCTCTTTGTCCTTCCTCACACTGCTCTCATAGTCTTGCATTCCCACACAGAGAACTGTGAAACACCCACTGAGTGGTATCTTTGGGGTTTCTTTTGACAGCGATGAGGTCCTTAGTCCGACTTGCCTGGCAGGAGCTTTCTACAGGAATGCTTGAGTCAATGCAGGGAAAGTGGCAGGAGCAGGCAGCTGCGGATCTGTAGACCAAGACAAGGGCTGTGTGATTTGACAGCATCTTCACACTTAAAGCAGACAAAAATTCTCGTGGAATCATGTTTTTGTATCCATTTAAATGTGCAGCTTCTGAACTAGTTTATTTATTACTAGCGTTGTTCTTCGTGGCAACTGAAATGGTCTTTTTTTCTGGAGATCAAGATGGTGCTCACTAGCAGCCAGTTAGACTCTGATGTGCTGGTGCCTCTTGCATTCATCAGGGCTCTTGAGCTCAGGCTTAATTTTAGACGTATGCTAACATGGCAGCGAAGTTGCTCGGTGTAACTGACACTTTAGGCATATGGCTTTATAAAGGCTTAATGAGGTTGTTGGTTTGATAGGCACTATGAAAGATGGGCCCAAATTAGTGAATACTTATGTGCAAGTATGGAGTAATAGATCTATTTTTAATAGGTCTTTTATTTTGGGGGCGATGATGTAATATGTAGAAAAATCACACGCTTTCTTCAGAAATTTATCACACATCCATGTTGTTTTGCTCTATACAGTTTTTAAATGGGTATAAGCACCTGTTTCAACTTCCTTGACATTAATGAAACAAGCCGTAAGAAATAGTCTTTTCTTGCTAATTTGCAATTATTTCCTTCATGTAGCACTCAAAGACACATATAAAACATTAGTAAGAACTCTTTTCCACAACCTTCTGACAGCGTATTATCTTTCTTCTTAAAATACTTGTCATTTTTATCAAGATAAAATTTGAGAAATTACTTCAAAGTGTATGCCCTTACATTGAGGGGTAGTTAAACACTTCCTTCTGCCAGCCATCCACTCTCCCTACCATGGCTTTGTGGCAATGAATACAGTTTTCATCAGTTTTTAGCTGAGTCAGTATTGTAATTATTCTCATTTGACTCATGGCTAAGGTTGAGTTGCAGCCGAATTCCTAATGTTTGAGGGTATTATTAAATAACTCTTAAATAAATCATCTCTGTATACATCTGTATGACTTAACAGGCTTTTAGTATTTTACTTAGGGTTTTGTGTTATGAATGTTTTCAGATTATTTCTGGCACAGTGGTAAGATAAGGATGTTCTGTGACACTTCTGTACAGGATATCGTTAGTCTCTTCTCCCCAGGTTTTGCTAAAGTTGGTTCTGATGTTGTATTTTTAATTCTGCTTAGTTTTATTGCTGCTTTGGAGAGAAAAAAAAAATTTTGTAATTGAACTAGTAGGTACCTTCTTGCTAATGCAGATTTTTCCTTTCCCACTTAACTGAAATTACACAAGTCTTTTCTGTGTCCATACCCTTTAGAAACATCATCGACAATAACCTGAAATCTCCCATTACAATAGAAACTATATTGTCCTTCCACTCACTTAAAAAAAAAAAAAAAAAAAAAAAACACAAACAAAAAAAACCCACACAAAACAACCAAATCATCTAGGTCTTTAGCATGCATTTATGGGGCTTTACATATAATTGAATACTGTGCAACTGTGAATCTATACTTCACCTTGCTATGAAATTGCTGTGTGTTTGTGTTCAGTTAGCTCAAACCTACTCTGTTGAGAAGTCTAGAAGGTGGCTTTCGTTTGTAAGTAACTGTGAGATGCTTGATCCCAAGTGGAACACAGGTACTACTGTCAATAAAAGCTGGGCGTTACTTCTTAGTACTTTGTTGCAGTTTGGTCTCTGTGAAACCAATTCTTGGTTAAAATAACATAAAGTGACTTTACCATATGACAAATCATTTAACATGTACAGTTACCCCAACAAATCCAAGAAATACACAATTTTATTGTAGTACTGTGAATAAATGGCTGTATCTTTAGATCCCTCAAACAGGCAGAAGGTCAGAGTTGTGTGGAAATGCATTATCTGCATGCATTGATCGTAACTCAAAAGCATCATTGTCCAGAACAGGCCATTGATTTCTTCACTGTATATTAATCAAGTTTCATTCTTGGGGAGCTGATGTAGAGTTAAATGCATAATCAGTGATCTGTTTTTGTAGGTGTTGGAGGGAATGGGAATCTGGTTGTTAGTTTCCTTTTAATAGCTTATTTATAGGCAAGTGAATTACAAAGGCTGGAAAGATGCATCCTCTGTCCATTCTGTTATACCTACCAGTATATTTTCCCACCCTCTATCCTGAAAATAGATTTAGGTATATGTTTTTGTGTCTGTTTGTCTTGGTCTCTGAATAAGAAGGCTCAAGTAACCAAAAACCTTTCTGTTCACTGTACTTTGACCAACGTGCTACCCAAGTTAGTTGAGATTTAGTGATACGTGCTTCTTCTGGATTCCTGTCCTTATTGCAGGTGGGGTGTAACTTTTCTGCCTTATCATTTACTTTCTGCTCTTCTTGTCTTCGATCACAGAAGATCACTGAGCAGCAATTCATGGGGCAGTTTGAGACGTCAAATACAAATGCCACCTGTGAAGGAATCAAGTAGGTTGAACATCTGTTCCTCTTATTACTTGTTCCTCTTATGTACTACAACTAGGAAAGATTTGGCAGAGAGTGTGTTTCTAAGTTCATGCCCGAGTGTTAGCAGAACCTGATCTAGAAATGAACTCGGAGATGCCCTTTACAGTGCCGTTACAGTAAAATAGAAATGTTCCTCCAGTAGTATTTGTAAGAACAAATATATGTGTGTGGGTCTGTGCTAAGGAATTGACTGAATACTCAGTTACAGGGGTAAATCAAAAGTGATATGAACAGGGTGGGGTTTTCCACATCTAAGAGTTATTATTTCTGTGATGTGCAATACTTTTACTTGTTAGAAAAAGAAATACTAATTTAAGGTAGGCTGACATTAGCTATTGTTTGAAGAGTGCCAAAAGCATGGAAAATGGCCACACGTGTTAGTCACTTCTGCATTCAGTGGAACGTCTTAGCAGGAGGTTCTGATGTGCAGGCCAGATTTGGATTAAGCTGTGCACAGCGCTTGAGTGTACTTGTGTAAACCTAGTAGTGCTGCTTAGAATCATAGAATCGTTGAGGTTGGAAATGACCCTTGGGATCATCTAGTCCAACCATCAACCCTACTCTACAAAGTTCTCCCCTACACCGTAGCCCCCAGCACCGCACCTAAACAACTCTTAAACACATTCAGGGATGGTGACTCAACCACCTCCCTAGGCAGGCCGTTCCAGTGCCTGACCACTCTTTCTGTGAAGAATTGTTTTCTAATGTCTAATCTAAACCTACCCTGTTGCAGCTTGAAGCCATCCCCTCTTGTTCTGTTGCTAATTACCTGTGAGAAGAGACCTGCACCAACCTCTCTACAATGTCCTTTCAAGTAGTTGTAGAGAGTGATGAGGTCTCCCCTCAGCCTCCTCTTCCTCAAACTAAACAGCCCCAGCTCCCTCAATCGCTCTTCGCTTACTTCAGCTGTTCTGGGGGTTTGCTTGTTTTTTGGGTGTTGTTGGGTGAGGGGTGTTTGGGGTTTTTTTGTTTTGTGTTTGTTTTTTTTTTTTTTTTTGTTGTTGAGTGGGGTTTTCTTGGTTTGGGTTTTTTGGTTTTGTCTTTTTTTTTTGTTGTTTTTTTTTTTTTTTTTCCCCCCCTCCCCTCCTTCCTGCTGGGTTTGTGGAGTGAGCTTCGAAGACAGGAGTTGTGTGTAAGTGAAGCAGAGCCGCCCGCCTGTGGCCTTGTGTGCGAGCTGTGCGCTGGCTCTCGGGGAGAGGCAGCTGGCCTGGCTTGAGTGCCGGCGTGGGACGAGCGGTGGCAGAGGCAGGCCAGCGTTGTGTCGAAATACCCTGCTTTCTCGGGGCAGGCCAGCCTCTCCTCCCTTGCCGCCGGGCTGGGCTTACAGTGGCACCTGAGCTGTCATGGCTCTCCCCGGTGCGCCGGCAGCCTGCGGCACGGACGTGGCTTTTTCTCCCAGCGCCGCTACTGTCGGGTGTCTGCCCTTTGTGCTCGTGCTGTCCCCTCTCAGGGAAGAGGCGCGTGTGTCAGAGCTAGATGGGCGTCTTCTTCGCAAGGTGCTTCCCCAGAGTTGGGTGAAAAAGCCGCCAGATGCGGCCAGCACTGCTCAGGCTTTCCCTCTTCCCTGTGAAAACGCCTGGCTGGAGGGTTTGAGGCCTCCTGACTCCCGCGGCTCTCCTTGCATGGGCCTGCCTTGCTGCCCCTCTCCCCCGCCCTGAAAGGCCCTCTGCATAAACACGAAAACCTCTTGACATTTCCACACCTCATTTAAGTAGACAGTGGAAATACTATATTCCCCCCGTGATGTATTACGTATCGTCCCAAAGCTCCTAGCTGCTGTGAGCTGGTGTTGCCATGGGCTGGGTGAGTCAGAGATTCCCGGACGGTGGAGAATCCCATGTGAAATCTGAGGAACAGGGGGTCTCGGAGACGAGGTGTCCAAAACCCCCTTTCCACACCCCTGGGGGGAATATATAGGAACAACCTTCCCTTCATTATGTGCCTCTGGGGCCACAATTAACAATGACAGTAATTAGCATTTATATCATCTTAGCAGTCTCTTAAAAGCCAAAGTAAACCTAAGTAGTCTCTACCACCAGAACAGTTGGGTTTTTTTCTTCCGCGCTGGGTTGTTAGTTTGCTAACATTTCAGTCCAGTGCTCTGTCAAATCTTATTCTCACAAGAAAAGCTGTTTCTTGTGCCTACTGCGCCGTTGGTTCTGCATTCCTGTCAATTTTGTGTGACTTAGGACTTCTCAGTTACTCAGTGCTGGCATGCTTTCGCAAAATGGTAGATTCTGCATCTCTTTGAGCTGTTGCAGAATCGGTTTTCTGACAAATCTAAAAAAAAAAAAAATAAATGCCTCCAGGGATTTTTTTTTTTTAAAAGACATGTAGATGTAGTGCTGAGGGGCATGGTTTAGTGGTAACTTGACAGTGCTAGATTGAGAGTTGGACTTGATGATCTTAAACGTCTCTTCCAACCAAAATGTTTCTATGGTTCTAAATCCTACCATTTAAGCTGCTAAAATCATCAGAAGGTTTTGATTGGGCTGGTTTGAGCCTATTCCCGTCCACTCACCCCCTTTCCTTCCCCCAGTACTGGAAAAAAAAAAAACAACACCCCTTTCTGTTTTCTGAAACTTAAGTCAGTAAGATCAGGTCTGTGTTTGGCAGTATGCAACTTAATGAAACAATGGAAACAAAGCTTTTTGATTTTGTGTACTTGTGCAGGACTTCGTCTTGAAGCTGTGGCTGTTGCTAACCCTGCCGCTATCAAATATCCTCCCAAAAAGGGGGTGTTTTATCGAGTGAGGAGGGATGCTGCCATGTGCTGCGGGACTGTGCCAGCTGGGAGGGAACACCCCTGCCTGGGATGGGGGACGCCGGCTGCGGGGCAGGGTCCGGGCCTCGGGAGCCCCTCCAGAAATCCTGCTACTGCAACATGATTCCCTGTGTGCCCTCTCCTGACCGAGCTGTTCAAAAGTGATAGGTTATCCTTTCCATGTTTAAAATGTCTTTTGGAGTCAGTTAGTAGGCCTACCAAAGGAGTGCATAACATGCCAAGCTCCTGGGAAGAAGCCTATTTTTGCTTTCTCAAAGTAATATCCAACGATTGTAGGAGGGGAGCCCAATTTATTTTTTTTAATGAATTTATTGTAAAAAGGCTTGTTGATTCCCAAGTTCTTTTCAGTGCAGCCATGGAAGAGTTCGCCCATTTATTGCTGAACTCTGCCCCACCATCTGATCACTTCTGCCTTTTTTTGTCTTTTTCTAAATTACATTTGCAAAGGGAACCTTCAAAATGTCTTGACAGCCTGAATCAAAACTGTGAAGAGGTCTCAGCTGCTCCATTCATCTCAATGGATTTCTGACATAAAACAGGGATTTAGCAAAGCACTTCAATACTCGATTCTCTTAAAGCACATGCTTAAGTGCCGTTGAAGTACCTGCACGTTTGTGCAGCTCTGTGGATTTGGTGTTGTGGGTGGTTGAATCAGGCCTGTTTCACTGCTTGTAACCTTAGCAAAGAGAGTCAACTGAAGTGCTTATACCACTGCTCTGAGTACATCCTTCCTGCCTGCTAAAATCAAAGTAGTACAAATTGAGTTTAACAACAAAATAATTCTGGGACAGCTAGTCTTATTTTCCAGAGTCATTTTAGGTCACTGCAAGATTCTGCTGCAGTTTCCAGTGCATCTAGGAATTTTTTTGGAGACCTTAATTTCATCGTGCTCTGCAGCATTTCACCGCAGACAGCTGTAAGGATGGGGAATCATTTAAAATCCTATGTTTTAGGTGCTTTAGCAGTACTATTCCTGGAGCTGTTGAGCAATGCACAGCCTTTAATATATTTATAGTCAATTATCTTTCTGAAGTTTGCATCTACTATTACTCCGTCTGGGAAAACAGGGTACAGAAAAGTAAAACCAGAAATCAGACAGCCTGTCTGCAGCACAGCGAGTAATTGGACCCCTGGATCCCAAGCTGCCACTGTAATCACCGTACTGCATTCCTCAAATCTGTAATAATTAAAATGACTGTCTGAGCCATTGGTTGATGTGGTGGGCTGTAGGCTTTACATTTGGGAATATGAGAACAGGAAGGCAGTGAGCAAGTGAGAGACATTTTTTTTTCTGGCTCTTCCAGTAGTTTCTAACCATTAGAAGACTGAATTTATTAAATAACCAAAGATTTTAATTTCACAGACCAGTTTGATTTCAGCTCTACAAATTCATGCTTTGACTCGACTCAAAAATGGAACATAGATTACTACAGGAATTTAATAGTCATTAAAGAACTCTGAAATACAGTTAATAAAAATGTTTTATCTGTGTATACATATACACATCTCAACCTCTATTAATCATTCTAGCAATGTGCATGAGTTTGGATAATCTCTCTTTTACTAAGTGTTCATGTGGGCAATCTGCTAGCCATTGCCGCTCTCCTAAACAAATACCTTAATAGTTTCTATCAGATTTTTTCATAAGATCTTGAATTAAGACTGCAGAAGAAGACACCTTGATAATATGAAGTTTTATGAGTTATCTCCATTAGATTGTGTAGTCTACTCAAATAATACTAGTCTAGTGTTGTTAAGTTACCGTGGTTCTCTGTTCTGTTTAGCAAAAGGATTTAACTAGAAATACTAGTCTGGGATATTGGAAAAATGTCTATGGATATAATTTTGCTAGTTTACATTGTGAACTGTTCTTAATTTCTTAAACGGTAACAGCTGATTATCTGTTTTGTTAACTAGGAGGCTGCTGCTTGTTTAGAGTCTCCAATTAGGTTTTAGAGCTGAGGCATTTGTTAATTTGAATAGTTCTTTATAAAAAATAAATATATATTCAGGATTAAAAAGCCATTGGCTCGGATGTTGTTATGGTTTGACCTATTATAAGATGAGTTCTTAAATGTCATTATCTTTTGCAGCAGTAATACTTTATGGTAAGCAAAGGATCTTAAAGTTTATTATTATCATTCTTTTAAGATCTTTATGATGGCTAAGTATATCTGTAGTTTGCAACAAAGAAAAACTCCAACAACTGCAAAAGTAGAATTAATATTCTGGGCATACACAGTTTCTGTAGTTCAGTGTACATTTTAATAGTCTCTTATCTTCCCTGTTCTGCCAACAGTTTCTCCCTAGGCACGTTTTAAAAGGCTGTAGGACTGATTTCCCATGGTATGCTCCACTGGGGGAGCGTCTCCCCAGGTTACGTTTGTGCCGCGAATCCTGCTGCTGCTGCTTTAGTTCTGTGTAGGCAAGCATGGCTTAATGAGCTGTGGTCGGTGCCTGTTCAGGGAGGTTCTGAAAACACTCTCTGCAAAGCAAGTGTTTTATTTATTTGTTAGGATACAGAGGTCTGGGAGAAAATAGTTGAAACAACCAAAAGTAGTGCATATACAGTAGTTACATGGTCAGTAAAGCATGTCAACTTTAATTTATTGATTGATTTTGTCACAATGGTTTAAAATAATTTTTAGGTCTAGGGATTCATAGACATCAGAGGTTAATGTTAGAGGCTCATTGCAATCAGGTTACTTCGGCCTTTATCGGGAAATATGAGATGTATTGATGTAGGGCTTCTCCTTTCTCTTCCTTCTGCCTTTTTTCTTCATGTTCGTTTTTTCTTTCCTCGCCTCTGCTAATTTCCAGAGTAATATCTAATAGTGAAAAAAAGTTATTAACATTTCAGTGGGTCCAGGGAAATTCTCTGGTATGGTCTATATGTTTTAAAAGGTTGCTGAATAGTTACCTTAGCGTGCAGCTAAACATTAATTTCCAAAGCTGGTTTGGTTTCCACATGACCACATTCTGATAGTGGAAGAAAAGTGTACTTGGTTCAGAACTTGCTGGAAATGCTTAGTTATTGCATTCAAACCCTGAAATTTACGACTTGACTTTCCATCACAAATAAGGTGTAGGTTTAAAGACATTTTTTTAAAATGCAATTTCAGTTCTTGACAGATGACTTCATCACACTTGTGTATTGCATATTAGGTCATGTAAGGCTTTATAACGCTGTATTACCTGTTGCAGCACTAGATCAGAAAAGGCTTTTTAGAAGGATTGCTGGTGTCCCATTCCTTATGTGTTAAGTGCTTTTCATATTTCATTCTCTTTAATGAAGGCTCCTTTTCATCAACCCGATTTCAGTGAAATTATCAATATTTTCTTAGCACTGGGTAATTTAAAAAAAAAAAAGTGGCAAAACACTTCTTAGAGTAGCTATTGATGTAAACTGTACTGGCTACAAGTATCGTCATCTGCAACAGGCTTTTTGAGTACCCGAAGGATTTGCGTAAATGCATTGTCATCTTTTAATTACCCGGAGCTGTAATGAGTCAAGTTTTACTGAATATTGGCTTAATAGTGCATTTGTTTGAGACTTTATCTTAAAGGTGACCTGCAAGGTTTGCTTTTATCAGACAGTAAGAAATCTTGAAAAAATTTCAATTCTCTTAAACACAAAACACAAGGTATAAAATGCTACTCACTCCTTTTTAAGAACAGCATGCTGTCAGCTTAATTCCCTTTTGAAATATGAAAATGTGCATGCAGATAAACGGTTTATTTTTGGAAGCTGGAAAACTGTATTTTCCGGATAAAGTGCATTCCCAAATATTTGAGGAAAAACGTCTAGCTGTATTGATGTTGCAGTTGCTGGATACTTGTTATATTCATTGGAAACCTTGGGTTTGTTGTTTTGGTTTTTTTTTTCCCCAAAGATTTGTTATTTCTGATTTTAGTCTGTTTTGGGTTGAAACTGCAAACGCCCACCCAGAGGTACACACATTTTGAAGGAACAGTAAGATGATCAGTAATTTTTAATTAGATAAATCCACATTTACGTTGTCGTTACGTATTTGAGTGAACACTGTGCCTTCTGCAGGTAGTTATGTAAACGCTGGTTAATGTAGACATGTACTTGAGACAAGTACTGAGACCCCAGCAATAGATACAGACTTTTCATTTCATATTTAGATACGTGGATGTACACATTTACACTACAATGCATTGCTGGTATTATTTTGGGTTTTTTGTGATAGCTCAGTTTTTAGAGTTTCTCTGAATAACTTAAAACCTAGTAAGGGAGTATTTGCGCAGGGGGATGTATGGGCTGTTAACGTTATGGCTATGTAGTTGTTCTTCTGATTTTTTTACTTTATTTCAGATCTGATGTTTTTCTGACTTCTCATTGCCTGTAGCTTTTGAATTAAAAAATAGCCTCTGGGAAATCAATCATAAAATACTCATTCACTTTAAGGAGGCAAGGTTTTCATCTGTGTACATCCTTTTAAAACTTGTAAATACAAGTTTTCAATGGGTTTTTAGTCTGTGAAAGGAAATTGCAGAGTTAGACATGTGGAAAGACACTTGGCTTTGCTCGTGTTGAATATTTATGCCCATTTAGGATTGAATGAGTGAAGGAATAGGCATGTGTGGTGTAATGATCTCAATATTGAACTGTGTGGACTGTCTGAACTGTTCATGTTATCGTTGACCGGTAATATAACTAAAATTGAAGAGATGCATCAAGCATAAGCGTCATTGTTGTGCTTTTTCAAACAGCTTTTTATAGCACGCTGCCTCATCCAAGGAGGTATTGAGTAGAGATCTTCTACATTCTTTGAAAATAACAAGATTTCAAGGAAGACCTGGATGGTTTTTTTTTTTTTACCATTGTGTGTGTAATACATGGCAAGAATGTAAAGGTAAAAATCCTCCAGCGGAGGATTTTTATGTCAGGGTTTATATTGTATCAGGAACATAAACAACCATTTCACCACTCCTATCATGTGACTATTCTAATGACTTGTGTTAGTTGGAAGTTGTAAGAACAACAGATTTCCTCCCTGTTGTGCTATCATACTAGATCTTGCTTTACTAGATAGTACTGGGCAGCAGTGGCAACTTGGGTTCTACTTTTAGTGATGTCATCTACCTGCCAAACAAAAATGTACTCGTATATGATGCTACCTCTTCTGTTATTAGAAAACAGATTCAACATGAACCTGAACAGTGACTTTAGGCGTGTCTTTTCCCATCAATTCTCTTTTAGAGCGATAGTCTGCATGTCCTGTGTATTTACATAATAAGAAGAAAGGTTGATGCAACTGTGAAATAATATCAAATGTAATTTTTTAAAACTAGAGTGCCTTAAGATTTTCCTTTCATGGCTGCTATTCCTTATTTTCAGCTGTAGGATAAAGAAATTCCATGAACACTTGTAGTAGCTATACTTAGGGTAGTTAAGCTTAATTTTTGTATAAAATATTCTCTCAGAACTGTTTTCATAAGTTCTGTAAATTAGTTACGAGGTACTTTGTCCATTACTTGACTTCTAATTTCTTCTGGAATGTGGTTATTGCTTATGTATCCTGAGTGTCTGTCTAAGACAATGTGTGGGTCTTTTTTTTTTAAAAAAAAAAAAAAAAAAGTAGTTTTATGCAATTAGATCTTATCCTAAATCTTTTCTTTCTTGACCACTTGTTTTTTGTTTTGTTTTTGTTTTTTTCACTTAGGAATTTTATGTACTTGGTGGAGATGGAAAAAGATGAAAAACAAGCTGACTTCCTGGAGAAAGAAGGCGGCAAATATTTAATGGAACTTTGTTACTGTGGAACCATGTTTTGAGTGCTCCTCCTAGACATCTTTCAGAAATACTCTAAGATATCAGCAGATTGATATGATTGGAAACCTGGGTCATCAAACAGTATACACTGGAAAAAGCCTGCTTGGAATATGACATTTTTGTATTGTTTCTGAAAGTCTGTGAGAAAACACTATAGACACCTACCCATTATTTCTTAACTCTGCATCTCGATTTAGCTACGGCAAAACTAGTCTTTAAAGTAAATAGAACCAGAGCCCTTTTGGAAACTTTTATTGAACATGACTCATGGAGAAGAGCTTGGCTCTGAGATGCACCAGGATTCTGTTGTTCTAACTTACCTAGAGGGATTACTAATGCATCAAGCAGCAGGAGGCTCAGGTACTGCAGTTGACAAAAAGTCTACTGGGCATAGTGGAGAGGATCAAAACTTTAAGATTTCTGGAAATATATTTCCCAGCTGTCAAAGTAATGGTCCAGTTCTTAACACAAATACGTATCAGGGATCTGGCATGCTGCACCTCAAAAAAGCAAGACTGTTGCAGTCTTCTGAAGACTGGAATGCAGCAAAGAGAAGGCGGTTGTCTGATTCCATTGTGGATTTAGATGGAAAAAAGGAAGCTTTGTTAGCTGGCATGGTTGAAAATGTGCCTAAAGGCAAACAGGATAGCACATTACTTGCCTCTTTGCTTCAGTCATTCAGCTCTAGGCTGCAGAGTGTTGCTCTGTCACAGCAGATTAGGCAGAGCCTTAAGGAGCAAGGGTATTCCCTTAGCCATGATTCTTTACAAGTGGAGAAAGATTTAAGGTGCTATGGTGTCGCATCCAGTCACCTGAAGACTCTACTGAAGAAGAGCAAAGCAAAAGATCAGAAGCTGGACAACAGCCTGCCTGATATAACAAAGAACCTGCCTAAGGAGAGGTTTATAGAATCTCCTCATGCGGTGCAGAGCGGACCTAAAGTGATAAATGAGCCACTGTCGTGTGCTGCAAGATTGCAAGCTGTTGCAAGCATGGTAGAGAAACGATCTAGTCCTGCTGCCTCGCCAAAGCCCAGCGTAGCATGCAGCCAGCTAGCTTTACTCCTTTCAAGTGAAGCTCACTTGCAGCAGTACTCCAGGGAACATGCTTTAAAAGCACAAAATGCAAATCAAATAGCAAGTGAGAGACTTGCAGCTATGGCCAGATTACAAGAAAGTGCTCAGAAAGATATTGGCCAATTTGGTTTAGCAAAAGGAATGACAAGCCATCTCAATGGTCAAACAGGATCATCAACCAAAACCGTATCTAGCAAAAGCAATATGGCACCGTTTCAGAGCTCGGTGGGAATCATACATTCGCCTCCCAAAAATGTGGGATACAAAAGTACTTTGGAAAGGAGCAACCTGAAAACCTGTCCCAGCAACAGTTTGCTCTTGCATCTGCTGAAAAGCCAGGATACCACCAAACATGTAAAAGGGCACGAACAGAGTGAGAGAGCCAGCATTTTTGAAGACAGCAGCACACCAACAACTATTGATGAGTATTCAGACAACAACCCTAGTTTTACAGATGACAGCAGTGATGATGAAAGCTCCCATTCTAACTGTCTTCCTATAGACTTATCCTTTAAACAGAGGACAGACAAACCAGATGCAGGTCCGCCTGCATCACTGGATAACCTGACTCAGTCCTTGCTTCATAACTGGGATCCAAAAGTTTCCTCTCCAGAGAACAAGGAAGACAAAGACACTCCGAAGGCTTCTAAGCTGAATCCCCACCAGAAAGTAACGCTGCTTCAGCTGTTACTCGGGCATAAGAGTGAAGAAAAGGTAGACAAGAGTAATGACCCTCAGGGACCACACAGTGCAGCTGATGTGGCAAAATTCACTGTACAGACTGGTAAAAGGACTCCTGTTACTGACAGTCCCAGTGCAAATCGAATGACTCCGTTAAGCACTCCACCTTTGCTGGCTTCTACAAAAGCAGACTCTCCTATAAATCTCTCGCACCAATCGTTAACCATCAAGCGTAGCTCGCCACCGTATGCCTGCAGCATCCAGCCAGACAGGCTGGTGAATCCCGCATCTAAACATTTGATAGACCTTTCTAAAAGCAAAGAAATTCAAGGAGCCAAGCTGAACAGGAACGATAGTCCCCAGAACTCTTCGGCTTTCAGTGCCAGCAAGCTGTTGCAGAACCTCGCTCAGTGCGGCATGCAGACTTCCATGTCAAGTGAAGAACAAAGAGCCGGCAAACAGCTGCTAGCAGGGAACACAGATAAACCTGTAGGCTTGATTGATAGATTGAGCAGCCCTCTGCTTACGAATAAATTGAGTACACATGAAGAAAATAGCAAAATATTCAGTTGTCAGCCTGCACCCGCTGAACAAGGACTTCCAGGTTCGGAAATAGAAAATCTCCTTGAAAGGCGCACTGTCCTTCAGCTGCTTCTCGGAACTCCCAATAAAGGTAAAAGTGAAAAGAAAGAGAGGATGCTTTTAAGAGATGAAAGTTCTCCAGAACAGACAGATAAGGCTTTGAATGAGCAAATATTGACGGTGAAAATAAAAACTGAACCATCTGAAGAATCAAATGTTCCTTATAATTCAAATACACAACAAGTGAGAGAGTGCAAGGGTAACAAATTTCAAGGATTTGTCCATTCACTGCAGAGAAACACAGCTGCTTCTCCAGCATCTGAGGAGTTGAAATCTGAGCCTCTTTCGCCTCAAGATTTCTCTTTTTCCAAAAACGGCCTGCTAAGTAGGTTGCTGAGACAGAGTCAAGACAGTTACCCTGCAGACGAGCTGGACAGGAGTCACCGAAACAATGACCTGACACACCTTGAATCAAAGAGTCTTTGCACAGTACCGAAGAAGAGGAAGCTTCATGCCGAGCCTTTGGAAAATCCATTAAAAAAGATGAAAAGTAATGTGTCTGATGCTGCAAACAATCACGCTTCCCCTACCGAGGCACTGTACGGGCCTTTGCTGAACCAGCAAGAACTGAAATTCGGCAGAAGTGATGCTGAATTTAAATATGCTGTAAGTCACGGTTCAAATAACGACAGTGAAAATAGGAGTTGGTCTAGAGATAGTAAAGGCTTTAATGTGTTGAAACAGCTGCTTCTCTCAGAAAACTGTGAGAGAGATCTGTCACAACATAGGAATAACCTACTAACAGAGGGCAAGAAAAAAGGAAACAAAACCAGTGCAACAATTAATAAACCTGAATTCAGCATTTCTTCAGTAGGTGCATTAATGGGAAGCCCTGTGCAGCAGAACAACTGTGTAGACCATAGAACATTTCAGTATCCCTTAGCAGTCAAAAGTCCTGCTGGTTCCCCCTTCCCTGAACATATGGGAAGTACAGTATCTAGACTTGAGTCCGACCAGTTTAGCATGTGTCCCGTGCCCAGTGAAAAAGGGCCCATCAGATGGGTGATCACAGGTATGGACAAGAGTGATTATGAAAAAGACTCTCCGAGACTGACCAAAACCAATCCAATATTGTACTACATGTTACAGAAAGGCGGCAACTCTGTTAGTAGCCAAGAAGCACATGACAAAGAAATCTGGAATGAACCTTCATTTACTGATAGTTCAACTCATGTTACAATCAAAGAGGAGTTGACATCCGATGCAGAGCTTAAAACTCCTTTTAGTAACTTAAGAAGCCCTTACAACAGCCATATGGGGAGTAAGATCTCTCATCAACATGGTGTGAATGGAGAAGTGCATGGACTTCTGGAAAAAGTGCTAACAATCAAAAAAGAGCCAGAATAAACTACAGCCTCCTCAATGAGTTTACAATCAGTGGTTTTGAATCTTTGTTTTAAAAAAAAAAAAAAAAAAAAAAAAAGAAAAAAAATGAGTATGAACTTGACTACTGTATAAATTGAGCATGATTTTAGAAAAGCATGGTCTAATTGAAACACGTTTTCATTTGATAAACTTTTTATTTTTCTGGTGATGTTATTTAAAATACATGTAGATAAAATTTGCTTTACAATAGATTGTCACAAGGAAACTAGAAAGGTTGTAATTTGTACAAGACATTTCTGTATGCATCAGATTAAGTTATGAGTACTCTTTGATCAGAGTCTTACTTGGATCTGCAAGTTTTTGGTATAACATAAAGTGTAAGCGTACAGCCTAGGTGATGGTAATGCTGCGTTTCCTCCCTCCCTGTAAAATAATCCTTATTTTTTGGAAGCCTGAGCATAGAGACAGTGTACTTTTTTTTTTTTGAATGTTTAATATGTTTTGTGAAATTTTAAGAATAACTTTTAAGAAATGGAGCAGTCCGTCCAAGGTATTAGCTCGTCATATTGGAAAACCTGTGTCAGTGTTAATAATTGAAGTGCACTGAAATGTATTTTTTAGTGCTTCCAAAATTTTTATTGTTATTTTTAAATCTTGTTTGTGGTCCTGCCAGAATAGTGGTGTAAAATCTATTTTTCTTCCTTGCCCTGCTCTTGATAAATGCCTTCCTCAGAATCCTTAGCCATAGTTGTGAGTTACTAGTTACGATTAAGGGGTTTTTCTAGGGTTTTATACAAAAGGCTGATTTTCATAGGCCATGCAAGTACTGCATGAGTCATCTTAACAGCGCATTCCTGTCACTTCCCTGCTTAAAAGGGGAGAGCCAAAATGCCTCTTGGAGTAGTGCCATTAAGAAAGCTTAGTAGATATATTTGGGGAGGAAAATAGTAGAAAGTTTGTGAAGCGGATGAGCGAATTGTCTCTTTAGTGCTAACCTGCTTCCCCTGCAGAAGAATACCAACTGTGCTAAAGCAGCACATCAGGCTTCCACTCAAAGATGGGATAGATTTTAATGAAAAATGTGTTGGCCTCTTCCTACAGCCAGGGAAAAGAATCCATATTCTGCCAATATTTATTACTCTCTGAACAACTGATGCATGATTTAATGCACTACCCTTTCACTGCAGAAAACCTGGTTTTAGAATAATTTTTCAGGTTGCACTGAGGATAAAATTGTGGTTTTGTCATGTTCTGTAATGGATAGCGGGACACGTCCGAGAAATCCTCCTCTGCCCTTTTCCTCAATCCCCACCTGTGCTGTGATTTGTAACATCTGGCAATATCAGCCTGGGATGGGAGTAACTGAAAATTGCGGTCAAAGCTGAGACACCTTAAAAGAATTGCTGGCTGGGGAAGAGCCATGCAGCTCTGCTTTCCTGTTAACACTGTCAGTGTTAACTCCATTTGCAGCCCTTATTTCTCATGGGGAGGAGGAGGACAAAATCCAGGTCTTCTAAATTATATGCATTATTGGCAACCATAAGTTTTGCTGAACTTTTTACTCCCCTGAAAAAAAAAAAAATGTTCTCTGTAGCCTCTAATTTCACTGATAGTCCCCTATCCTATCAGCAAACAGCTAAGTAGTTGGCTTGCATGGATAATGAAAGCTACACTCTGCTTAATTTTGACAATTTTCACCATTGAGAGCCAATGACATGACAAAACTGCTGTTTCTGTCCATCTCATGGTTGCATAGCAGAGAGGAGAGATGGGGCATTTTGCTCTTTTCCTTTCAGGTTTGGTTTCGGAGATCCTTTTCCCAGATTGCTGGCTTGCCAAGACAGAGCGAGCTGTTGTTCCCCTCTCGTCCTCTGCTCCCTGCCTGGGATCAGTTTCCTGTCTTTCCAGTGCAGTCCCTGCTGAAAGGGACTTCTCCTGGCTGCCAGCTGGAAAATGCACCACTATTCTGTTTTACCCCCCTGGGGGATACCTTCTTGTAGGGAACACAAATATTTGGCAGTATCCGATATAAAACATTCCCCCTGGTTTATATGAGAAATAACAGAGCGATTTAAAGATATATTTTTATGTTATTTGGGTGAAGCGTAATATATTAATGGGCTGTACAAAGAAGATTTATATTTTAAAACCTTCACACAAATCTAATATCATTTTAAATGTCATTGTCTGAAGTATAATATAAAAATAAAATTTTGTTTGTCTTTAATATTGCATTTATAAGTGGCCCAATGACAATTCCGATGTCTCATAGAATAATCATTAACGAGATAAAGTATATTTTGGATTGACAGTGGAACTGAATTCTTTTTATATGAGTCAACCCAGCAGAAATATTAAAAAGATGGTATTTGTTCCATCCATTAAATGTCTCTTAAAGTCTTAATTGATTATTTTTCTTGAAACAACATGTATATAGCTAGGAAATATATACAATATAGAATAATAGATGGTCCCCGGAGTAAATACAGGGCTGTAATTTACTTGAAGGGCTCCACAGAAAAATGCAGCTTGAATGGATGTGAAATAATCTGGTTGGAAAAACTTCATCAGAACAAAGTTGAGATGAAAAGTAGGGAGGAGAGTCTAACCCTAACAAAAGGTAATATTGGAGTCTAGGAGTGTGCTTACCTATGTATTTATTCTATGGTAGTCTATTGTTATAATATATACTTTTGAACATTTAGTTTTTGAAGTTTTATAAAACATTTAAGTTAAAACGTTAACAGCTTGACCAGTTAATTATTTAGCTTTCTTTTTAGGTGATGTTAATGAAAGGGTATTACCATTCTCACAGACGTCAGTAAACTATAATACACAAAAACTTAAGTTTAGGACATGCTGTTCATGGAAGAATCTTACCTCTTGTAGGCGTTGCAATCTCAAGCAGCGTGTAACATGACGATGAGGCCCTTGAGAGAGGGTAGGGCATGCTACCTGAAAGCTCTTTAGTCAGCTGCTAAGAAGGCTGCAGTCTCCTATGTGAAATTCTCCAATATCACGGCTGTTACCCCTCCCTAGGGAAAAAAGGTCGTCTTTAAAATCTGCCCTGTCCACATTTACAGCCTTTAAACCTGAGGACCAAAGGCTCTTTAAGCATTTTTTTTTTTTTTTTTTTATGTATCTTATAGCATGGGTGAATAGAAAGGGGTCACCATAGTTTTCCTTGGGGACTTTTCCAACAGAAAAGGGGGTGCAGGAGCTGGGTTTGCTGCACCAGCAGAAGGCTTGGGCTGGCCATGTTTCCCCAAGCAACTCAAAGACCCATGATTTCCACCAGTTCCTATAGATGAACGGTAAACCAAGGTCATCTGAGTAATGCTTGGTAGTCTCAGCAACTCCTGTCTCCTCGGTTCAGTAGACATTCACTGGTAGGATAATGCATTTTGGGTGTCCCCAATATGCTCCCTCAGTCTGGGGGAGTGGAAGCTTCAAAGATAGCTGAGGAGGCTGAAGTTTCAGCTAGGCTTTTAGACTGTAGACTTGGAGGAAAACAAGGCCTTGTCAGATATTGGCAGCAGTAGCTGTGTAGGCGAAGAGGTGCAGGATTGATGGGTGCTGTTGTGTGATCTCACCATCAAAGGAGCAGGGGAGGGAAGGGGAGGAGATCACATCCCGCTTGTAGCTGCTGAGACTGCTGGGAGAAAGCTGCCTCCAACCCGTGAAGAAGTTAGGGATGTGTCTGGTACATCTAAGTTGTAATTGCAGCCCCTTGGGGCTTATACCTGAATCAACTTTAACCTCACTTAACTCAGAGTAGTAGCAGGAGCAGTTGGGTTGCTAAGTGCCCCGGTGCCTTGCTCGAGGGGGCACCTACAGGCTCGTGCGGCTTCACCCACTGTGGTGGTGCAGCGCTCCGACCTGTCTAGATTTGGGGATTGGCTTGTAATTGCCAAGCAGATACGCCTTCTTTCCAGAGGAAAGCGTACAGGACTGAGAGAACCAGATTTCTAGTGTCTCCTCTGCCAAAGTTTGAGGAAATGATGGGGGGTAACGCATGACCACAGAATCAAAGGTGTTTTGCTGGAGGGCTTCTCTACTGATACCATGTAACTTGATGGCTCAGTTTGAGAAGTTTATAAACATTATGAGATCAAAAGGGAATTCAGCCATACCTTTCACTTTTCTTAGCCATTTACTCTTAGTAATGTTTTTAAATTTTTAATTTACAAATGTTTTTAAAAGAAAGAAATGAATGGTTTAAATTTTCCCCGTTAAATGTTGGTGAAAGTATTACAGCTCTCATTGACGTCAGTGACATGATATTACCAGTTTGTTCTCTGCCACATCTTATAGAGGAGTAAACTGGTAAGTATATATTATATATATTTATATATAATGTAAATATATTGACTTGTTACACCTATAATATGTTGAAATTGGTTTTTAAAAGGTGATGTAAATAGTGGTTTCCTTAATGAAAAATACATATTTTGTATTGTTCTAATGCAAAGGAAAAAAACCCTTTTAATCTTTTTTGTTATGTATATTCCATGTATAAGTGTAAATATGATCGCATAGGTTTAAAAACTTTTGCATGTATGTATACAATTGCAAGTCTGGAAGAATGTATAGAAAAATACTTTTATTTAAAGTTGTGATTACCTGCTGCATGAAAAGTGCATGGGGGACCCTGTGCATCTGTGCGTTGGCAAAAAAAAAAAAATATGTCTTAACAAGTCAGATCAGTTCAAAACACAACAGTATTCCACTTCTGGACATGACTTCTGCTGTGGTATTTTAGCTTTGTGAAAGAATGTGCTTCAAATCAAAAGGGTCTGGGGAAAAAAAAAAAAAGAACAAAAACAAATGCAAACCTAGTTTTAAAACATGAAGTATTCGTACATCGATAATCAGTCATGTAAGTTCAGGACTCCATTTTGCGTAATTGAAATATTGTACCAGGACTATTCCATCCCTGTAAAACAAAGGAATATTGATTTTCATTACCATACATAAGAATTCGGGATTTTACCACAACCAATTTTATTGTGATGTGTCTTCAGTAATTTATCTGACTGGTCTCATTTTTTTATTAGAAATTAATTTCCTCATGTGATGTCACAAAACTGTACATACTGCAGTGTGAAGTTTTTTTAAATCTTTCAGTGTTTACTTCCTGCAGAAGATTTGAATAAATGAGAAAAATGCATTGTCTTGATGGTTTTTAAATCTGCTTTATTTCATGTGTACTTTCTGTTATTGAAGTGTTAGCGGGCTCTTTGCATCAATGCTATTAATATAAATTTGTGACAACAAAAATATCTCAAGGAACTTGGGGACACATAGCCTTCAACAAGGCCGCTGACTGGAAAGGGAGAGTCATGGAGCTGGAAATGACACAATCTAAATCAGATTAGCAGCTTTACTTTACAAAGCGCTATACTAGGCTATATTCAAATAGCCTTCTGCTTATTAATTGCAAGTCAGTGACCATAAACTGGAAACCTCTAAATGGGAATTCTCGTGTGAAAATCCTGTTAAACAAATGTTGAAACATTTTTCAGATCCCCTGTGCAGGGCGGGAAAGGTGTGTTTTCCCACTAAAATCTCCTTTGGTCCATATCACAAGGAACACTTTTTAGTTGTATTCAAATTAAGTTCGTAAACATGTAGAAGTGAACATCATTTACCTGTGCAGACTATACAAAGATTTACCAGGGCACTTACATCATATTTTGTAGCTTTTAAGTTAGCTTATGACGTTAGTGCAAATGGTGGATTTCAACATTAATGCAAGCGCTGTTTCTCTGGAGAATTTTTGTTCCGAGATGTATAGGGACGCTGTGTCTGAAGCTGTACAGTTGCAAGCAAACACTTGGGTCCTGACTGTCTTGGGTAACAGTAACAGCTATTTTCATGAATCATCCTACGTTTTCTGATCTCTTAGCAATAAATATGCATGCATGAGGTTCTTTGGAAGCTTTCTGGAAAGCATAAATCATAATCCATAAAATTGATTTAAAAACAGTAATTCCAACTCCATAGGTCTCAGCTAGGGCTTCGTGAGCATTCTGATTGTTGGGTATCCTAGATGGAATAGGATTGGGATACTGGCTGTCTTTGGATATGTCATCTTAAAGTACGTATATAATGCCACCAGTGATGCTTGACCTCACAGGGAAAAGACCCTTGACCCAGCTTCTGCATAGCCTCTTCTCTCTGCAAGTAGGCTTGCCCCTGATTTGAGGGATGAATGGCTAAGCCAAAATACAGCCACGTGAGAAAGCAATATACCTAAGGAGCCAATCTAGTCTTCTAATGGCAGTGCAGCTTGGAAATAATTTGTGAAATACGTGCTTCCTCACTGACTCAGTTCCTTGGGTTTTGATTCTACTCACCAAGCAAAACCAGTGGGATATGCTTTTATTTGTGATGCCCTAGGACGGTTCCTTGGAGCACCTGAACGTCACTGATTTTTGTTTTATTACTCAAGGGGGATTTTAGGCTCTTATAACTTCACTACATACAATTTTTTTTTTTTTTTTTTTTGTGCTGTAACACAAGTAAAACTTGCTTTGTGTCTACCAGAACAAAGAGGCCTGCGGAGTTGAGCGTGCGGTATGCTGAACAGCCTGTGGAGTGATGAGGATCTTGAACGGGTGTAAATATTCCAGGAAACATTTCACTCCAAGTGAACATTACCAACATTTGCTTAGTGATTCATAATAAACTCGCTCAAAAATGCCTCAAACCGGTAGTGAACTCTTTCCAGACAGACCTGTGGTCATGCGGAATCTTCTTGATCTTCAGTTTGTTCCTCACAAAATGAAACCTGCACATGATGTTGATTTTTCACAGAACAGCCACTGGATAAAAAAAATGAAAGTTTCTGCTTCAGAGATTTCAGAATGTGTGGGGAAAAAAAAATAGTAATTGCATTCAGGGGACTCGGCAGCCCAATCTGATGCTCCTCAATGAAATTAACTAGCGTTGTGGACATCAAGGACAGATGTGGACTTGGATAGATCATTTGCAGGCCTATGCATTCTTTATCAGGGTAGAAAAAATTGTTGCAGTAGTAGAAACGCATCTACACATAAGAAAAGTAAAGCAAATTATTCTTCAATGACTGTAAACTTTGTCAAGAAAAATGCGATTTTTGAACTGAAGAATACAATGACATTGTTCTTCTGTGTGACACAACTTGGCCCATTAGACACGTGTAGTGCACCCATGGGAGGGTCTGCAGGGACTTGATAGGAGCCTCGAGCAATGGCTGTGACATGCAGGTAATAATTGTTGATGATATTTTTGTTTCCTTTTGATTGTCAGAGTGACTCAAAGGGAGCATGGCAGAAACTCGGCAGGAAAATCCTCTCTGCTGGTAAATATTAGTGCCAGTAATGAAAGAGCACATGCCGATCCGAGCTCACAGCAGCTCACTTTGATTTGCCTTTTTAAGGACTGCTTGCTCTTAATGAATAAAGTTATTTGTCGCTTTTTCCAGATTACTTTCCTGATTAAACTATTTAGAATTTAACTGAATGCAAAATGAACATTATTGAGTTGTGACTGCGCCAGTTAGATAAGCTTGATGCCTGCCTGTGCAATTAAACTCAGCATGTGCCTTTGGTGCATCTTGGTGTGCTGGGGAGAGATGTCCCCCCCTTCACAGTGTTAGATGATCTTGATTCTCTTTGCCCAATCTAGTTTGGTGAGGTGGGGATACTTTCATGCTAAATAGGAGGCAAACTGGGCTATTTTGTAAGTTAGTGGGGGCTCTCTGGTCCTGGTCTTTACTGAGGCTGGTGTCGACTTTTAAAGTCACACCCTTTTGGCATGCTCAGAAATTCTCTTGAAAATTGCAGTACAGACCTCAAACGTGACTTCTGCAAATGAGTTGTGGGTAGCCACTGGCACATAGAGAGATCCAATCTGTTGCTCTTATCCCTTAATATTTGCCTGTCAGCACCTTTGTAACTCCAGCAAAATGTCATCGTTTTCCAAATTCTGCCTGACTAGAACCCATGTCCAAATCTCATTGCCAGTACCGAGAGAAAGAGATGAAATTCAAGTATGTTTTGGAGTTGGATGCCATCACTTGGGAAAAGCTTTTCTAGGGGTTCTGTGGAAGACAGAAGGAAGTTCCTCAAATACTTCTGTTAGCTGTTAGAATTGTGCAATTTTTTTCCAGATGTGTTATTCACATCTGGCTCTGAAAGAAATTCTTGGGCTTTTTTTAAAAGAAACCTAAGTGACTCTCCTATGCCTTAGAAATGGCTTAGCACGTGATTCGCCTTTGGTCACCAAGGCTGTGTTCCTTCAGTTGCTACATGCCAGTATGTATCTGCATGCCTGTTTGCTGTGGCAAACCAGTGGCTTGGGGGTGTTGCTCACCCCTTGGGGCACAATTAATTTAAGGGGAGGAGGAAGAAAGAGGGAAGGAGAATCTTAGGGTAGCAAGCTGCAAAGATGTTCCTCTCAAGCGCCTTCCACTTTCTAATCCCACCTCTTTTTCCTCTATTCAACGTGGTCACGGGGAGAAAGCCTTCGTTAGCATCTGCAGCAAGAATTGGATATATCCAGGAAACAAAAACCTCACTTAGCTATGCATGTCATAGATAATACACTAACTATAGTTCAGTGTCACTGCTTAAATCTCAGAGTATTACCGATGCAAGTTTATTTACTTCCTAGTCCAAAATCCAAAGAAGCCTTACATTTTATTATGCAGAGCTACTAATAGCTCATTGGTCAGCCTGTAAATATGCTTGAAAATCTGAAAGGAATTAGTTTAGCTAATCCTTCCATGTAGCGATGTGTCCATCTCTTGTGCAAACAACTGCTAACTCTCATGCCATTTTTTCCTTTCCTCTTCCGTATTATTTTGAGTCCTTCAATCTCATTTTTAAACTGGATGGGAGCCCAGTCTGCAGCCATGAAGGGCTGAGGAGGCAAAAAAAAAAAAAAGTATATATTTTTAAACAAAAAAACTGCTTTGAAATAAGTATTTACCTAAGGTACTACATTATGTGTTGACTTTATTGAATGCTATATCTTGCTCTCTCCTACTGAAATTATTCATCCGAGGCATTGCATAGCGCCTGTGTACTGAGCAGAGAGGTGATGACCTCTAGCAGCACCTACCCCCAGTATCTCTTTCCTTTATTTCAGAATGCTGCTTACCATGGCAGAAAAAAGCAAAGTGTATGTCACAAAGCCTTTTTCCCCAAAAGAATGCTATTTAAGAGGTTTTAAAAGTGGCACAGAATAGAAGGTGCAAGTCCAAGGACAGAGTAAGAGAAGGAAAATGTGAGAGGGAATTTTTTTTTTTTAAGCATCCTCAGCGTGGTCCAGCTGGCAGCCTGTTGCCTGCTCCCATTCTGTCCCACCACCTGTTTCCCAGAGGGAAGGCACAACAGCAGTGCAGGCAGTGGTTGCTTCCCAGGGGGCCAAATGCTTCCGTTTGCATGAGATCTGACACAGGGAGCTGGTGGCGGCTGCTCTCACCGCTGACGAAATGGGAGCAGCTGCTGATAGAGGAAAAGGCACTGACATCCCCTGCTGAAAAGTCTTAACAGCCCAAAGAATCATCCTGTATTTTTGCATAGCATAGATTTGCAGTTATTAATTTAGAAGTGAAAGGAATAATTGTCTAGAAACAGACAGCAGTATTGAATACATCCCACTTTTTAAAACTTGCATAGAAAGCCTAAGGATAGTTACATAAAAAGATGACTTTTTTTTATATCCACTGGCTTCAACAGATTTTTTTCCATTGTCTGTCCTGTCATTCCCACATCTGCTTAGCCCTTGAAAGCTTGGTTCGCTTTAGTAAGAAAGGTGCTATTCCAGTTTTTCTGTCATGTTTGTCTTTCTTTTTACATAAGCATTTATGTTGTGCTTACATTAGAAAAATATAGCTTGCTCTCCCTTGTTTGATTTCAAACTGTGTAACGCTGTACAATTCTGCCTGCAAAATGTCTCCTGACAGTACCAGGAACCTCCTGCATGGAACAGAAGTCTCCTCTGACCCAGGCTAACTGTTGTTCCTCGCTGCTAGGATGCCTGGAGCGGTAAGTGGTAACATTAGCGATGTGAGATACTGAGCGCTGCATAAATTTCTGCCTAGTTCAGTTGTTGTTTCTCCCAGTTTGGATCAAGGGGATATGGAAATTTTTGGCAGTACATAAGACATGGGCTGCAGAAGTAGCAGCCAGTTTCCAGGCCTCTACTATATTCATGTTACCCTGCATTAATGGCACAGCTGTGCCAGTGTCACCCTTTGAGCATGTGCCCAGTTGGCCCAAAGCAAACATAATTATACTGGAGCTGAGACGGTGCTGTCCATTTTGATGTGGAATGTCGCTGCTTGTGGTGTGGAGCCCTGTGCTTTGCAGGAAAGTAGAGGATTCGATGTATGATACGAAACTCTTGACAACTGTAGAAACATCTGTAGGGTAGGGTAGTGCTCCTCGTTTTTTGACAAGCCATGCTGGGTGCTTGGAGCTTGCCCTTCTCTGCTTGATGCACTGTTGCATGTATTTTTTCTGGACTGGGAACCAGAAGGGGAAGAATTGGATGAATGAGAACAGCACTCACAGGGCTAAATCCAGTCCATGGAGGGTGAAACCAGATGAGAGAGCGATGGAGCACAGAGACCTCTGTCCAGAAAGGTATCAAGGCCAAGAGACAGTTAAAGAAGTAGATTGGTCAAAGAAAGAGCGTTTGGAAAGATGCTCTGTATCTTTTCTATCTAGTATGTAAATTCCTGGTATTACCTGGGACCTGGCAAGGATTAAAGGAGGTAACAAAAAGGGGCCTTCTGGCCATAGCTGCTGCTGCTCAGTGGGGTGGGGATACACAGTGGCCAGCTAGGTAGCCAGCATCCTGAGCCTGGAGGGAATGATGACTGGGTTGGGCTTGCTGAAAGAGTCCAGGGTAAGAGGGGGACAGAGAAAAGGACCCTGGGAGGAGTATTGTAGTACCAGGATGCCTTGCTTTAACATGTATAAAAGCAGAAGTCCCTGTCTGCTATGTTTTCTTTTTCCATAGGAGAAGTTACAGCTGCTACATCATCATGTTTATTCAAGCTCAGCAGCAATCACTGCAGTCTTCCTGCCATGAGCAAGGGTTGCTCTTGCCACGGTATTTGGAAATACATGACATAGATCTCTCCTACTGTCAGGTGGTGCCTGCAGCCTGTCATGACTGTTGTATTTCCCACCACCATCCTCACCAGGAGAAGAGGGATGGCCCCCAAATTACAATTGAGGAACCCCAGGTTTGCATTGTGGTTGACTGTGGGGTTTCATGAGATTTCAGCTGGGATATATGGCCATACTGCATGTCAGGATTTCTATGTTAAGTAGACCAAAAAATACTTGTCCTTGTTTTAGGGAAACTTGAGTGCTAGTAGAATATGAACTGTACGTGTACCTGAGATAGACAAGAGAGTATCATTTGTCTTATATCAAGTTTTGGTGTGTTAAAAGGCATAGCATGTGGTTTGGCCTTCCTATACCGAAATGTGAAGCTTCCCATCAGATGGGAAAATCCCTGGAGATGATGGAACTACTATGATCTGGTAACCTGTCTGACAGATTACAAGTGATGGATCAGAAAGTAAAAGGTAAACTCCACAACTCTGGTCTCTTTTGCTTCCTATCTGCATTGGTTATTTAAATCTCACTCTCTGACCCTGCCCCCGCTTTGGTCATCTCACCTGGGACCTTTGAGTAAAACTAGGTTAAAATGTACTTGCAAGAGGAATATTTTGGAAATATAACTCAATTGCAATGCATTAAATAAGCAAGTTTAAAAGCCAGTGAGGATGAAGAAAATGGAAGAAAGGTTTCTGCAGCCAGAGAGTAACCTAAGTGGAAGTAGGGCACCAGCTATGATTTGTACCTGAAACTTGTGAAAGCTGACCCCAGGCTTGCGATTGTGTAGCAGGTCTAACCCCTAATAGGCTTGGACAAGTAAATAAGACCTTGCAGCAGTGAAAGTGCCTTATTGTGACTACACTTGTGGGGGCCTGATGACTGTGTTTTTTCTCAGCTGGGCTACACCTCACTGTGTTTTCCTCAACATAAAGCTCCTTTGCTTAGGCTTAGTTCCAGTGTTCAAGATTTCAGTGTATTTTTAGCATGTTGTTTGTTTATCATCTGCCATATATTTCTCATATCAACAGCAGGGCAAGTTAAACATGGGGTCTCATGTCTAAAACAGCTTTTCTTGAAGAACGCAAACACAAACAGGGCTCATGCACTCTGATTAGATTTTTTTGTGAGGAAAGGGGGACTTTTCTAGGAAGAATAAAAAAGTGGAAAATCTTTAAAGCTGATCGTGCCTCCAGCTAATCCAAAATGTTCGGATTTATGTGCAAAATTAGGAATTTTGGTGTAGGGGATTGTTTTAGTGTTTCTTTCTGTGGAGAGAGATGTGAATGAGCACATGTACATAAACACATGCAGAAGATGGGTACAATGGCTCGTGCAGACAGAAGAAAAATTAAGAAAGCTGACAATGCAAGGGCTGGTGTTTTAAAAACAGTAGGGGTGTATAGTGAGCATTCTTGTGGAGTAGCCATTATTTATTAAGTAGAGACAGAGAGAGTGGAGCTATACAAAAATATAATGAGACATGCTTCAAGGAATTTGCAGCCTATTACAAACTCAGAAAAAAACACTGCAGGCACATAAAGTACATTAAGTGCTGGTACAAGTTAGCAGTAGTGAAGGAATCTGGCTGAGGTCATTGTTGAAAAGTATTGTGAAAAGAGTAAGTCTGGAGGAGGAGGAGAGGGGAAAGTCATCTGAGGTGAAATTCTTTGGAAGACTAAGTGGACCTGGCACCGGCTCCTCTGCATGGGGTGGATTTTATCCTTGATGCTGGGGAAAGATGACTTCCCATTTGAAGAGGCTGTTGGGGAGAGGAGAAAAGGGAAGCAGGTTGAACTGGAGGGAAAGTTCTTATGGTTGGATTGAAGGCAACTTTTGAAGGCGATGAGGGGAAGATGAGAGCAGGAGGGGAAAGAGGGAAGAATTTGGAAGTGTGCAGCTACAAAATAACAACTGAGCTTGGTTTGCACCTACTCAAGAAACACTGGTTAGATATGGTACTGAGCTGATTTTCAGGAGTTGAGTCAAGATTCAGTATCTTCTGAAATTTAGAAAAATTGTAAATAAAACAAATAGAAGAGGAGGGAGATTTATTTAATCGATAGATTTACTACCTCAGCATTGTTATTCCTTATTTCAGGAGGGAGTGTGTTGTTTCTTAACTTGAAACATGAATGATTATCTATAGATTGTGTTATGGAAGTGATCAGAAAAGGGGCCTGTTGCTGTGAGTTTCCCTAGTGATCCCTTAAAAAAGAACAAATCTATCAGCCCAGAAATAAGTATGAGGAAAAAACATGAAGATCAAAAGGGGGGTGAGAAAGAAGTTACTTTATTAAATTGCCCGGAGGAAAAAAAAGTTGAATCCCCCCCCCCCCAATTTAATACATTTAGAAATCTAAAATATGCGTTGAGGTGTTTGGCTAAAAGCTCTGATGTTCTTGGAAATGCTGCTGTGCCCATGCCAACTCATTTGCAGCTTGTGTGGGTATGTCTGCACAGCCACAGCAGCAGAGCAGCGCTGGGCTACGCAGACATGCTCTCAGGGCTTTGCATGCGACTGGCCTTGAGATTTTAGCAGAGGTGCGAAGTGTCATCTGGATCTGAAAAATGAGCAGTAGCGAGGTAAAAACAGGAAAGGCTGTGTGGAGAGAGCTGACTCCCAAGTCCCCGGGTGCTCCCTTTGTTTATACTTAGCTGGTTTTAACTAGCACAGAAGTATAGTCTGGTGTGTGGGTGGTCCCTGCACTGCAACCCAAGGCGAGTCTTTGCTTAGTTAAAGGTTAGTGCTGACAATACCATCTTATCACTGCAAGCTGAAAAAAATGTAGTGGGACTTCCTAGTAGTGAATTTTAGGGAATTTTCCTGATTTCTGGTTTCCAGGGACAAGAAAATAACAAATTGCGGCTGATATAGCGTAGCTATTGGGAGGGTTTCAAACCAGCCATGGTTTTATACAGTTTGATGAAGCAGATGACCTTACCTGCTCTATAATTTACAAAAGAACCTACCCACACCTTCTCTTGTTCCATAATATTACTGTGTGTTGTTGGGGCTACACACATATGGTGGAGCAAAGCAGCTACAGGTAGCAGATGAGCCTGGTTGCTCTCTACAACAGACTGTGGAGAGAAGGGGCAGGTGGCCTTTCTTCAAGTCTTCGCATCATGAATTTCAGGATGGAATTCTTTGTCCTTTTTATAAATCACCGAAGAACATCTTCTGACCTTGGATTTGTTAAGCTATTAATGCCTAGCTTTCACTTTTCCAACGTAAAAACAGAGCAGGCTTGTTTCTTTTGGGTGTGATCTTTGGCTCTCTTTTGGTGTAACTTAATGGGTGTTGGTAACACCTCAGCTCTGCAGACTGACCTCACTTACCTTTTTTATAGAGAACATTGAGACTTGGACTAAACAACACTGCATTTAGATATAAATGTAGGTAAACTGCATGTTGTTCCCCAGATACCCTATTATGCATTTAGTGGGATTTGCCATTATCTTCAGTTTCTGCATTCCTCAAGTCCTCGCTTTGGAGCAGGGATTCTGGAATTTATGGGTTCCTGCATTTATTTCATAACAGGGCAGACACTTTAAGTCAGTGAATTCAACCATCCTGACAAAAAAATTGCTTTTTCCATTGTCTTTCATAGACTTCTTAGAAATTTTCCAGGATGCTCAGAGTCCCTGTGACCCTAGTAGAAAAATATCTGCTGTTGAGAGACAGTCTCTAAGGATTAATCATGTACAATGAGTAAAAGATGCAGGAATACTTGATGAAATGAACAGAAATTTTTCAAAACAATTTAGATCTCATTGTATGGCAGGTGACTTCTCACCTATTTAGCGTGTTAGTGTGAATATACCTTCTGTGCGTCTCCTCAGCAAAATCTGTTTAGAACAACCCACACAGATCCGGAAGCACAGACTTGCACTTTGGAAAAAAAAAAATGCAACTGTGGACCGCTGCCCCTGCCAGATTACAGGAGTTTATTACTCTTAGGGGAAAGCTTAATAGTCTGTTAATTGAGAAGACAGAAGATCTTTTACACTTGGCTGCACACTATTATTAGGAGCATAGCAATAAAGGGAGCAAACCTTAGCCTACATATTCAAGAAAATTTTGCAAAATAATTTTAACAAGATAGTGATGGATTATCTGTGCTACGATGTGTGTCGTTCTCTGCAGAGCACAATAGGGCTAATAGTAATAAAAACATTGACTACAGACAGGGATTTTGCTGATTTTTATTATTGCCATGGACAAGGTGAAGTTGCCTAAGCAAGCCACATGGTTGTTCAACATTTTGTGAGGGCCAGACCTGTGAGAAGAACTGTGGTTTTTCTGGTGCTTCTGACTTATTCCACAGAGTTGCAGAGTTGCAACTTCATAATAACCACGGTAGTGTTGAGCCAGGCCTAGCTTGCAGAAAATCACCAATTTATCCAAAATCTCACCGCTTTTTAAACTTTGAATCCAGACTGCTAGATCGGAGTGAACGTTGAGTTCCTTGAAGGTACAGAACAGTTTGTTCCAAGGTTTTGCTCGCTTTGTATGCAGGCGAAACTGCTGCTTTTCAGAGTGTGATCTGATGGTACTGTGATTCACACATAGTAGCACTGGTACCATGACAACTCCAAACTCAGCTGTGCTTGTGAATTTCAATCTCAACTCCCACTGCCAGACCCATCTTTTCTAATTCCCATGGTTTGGTTTTGTTGAGTTGGGGTTTTTTGGGGGTTTTGGGGTTTTTTGGTTTGTTTGGTTGGTTTTTTTAATGGTACAGTGTCACTCTGAATTGCTTCTACAGATTTTAGTGCAAGTTGTTTCTGCCCCAACTCAAACAAAGAAAAGCATTAAACTTGCAAACACTTCTGGGTCTTACAATTTTATACCGAAGTAAATTAAGGCTCTGTAAGCAAGAAATGATTTGATAAACTCTATTGTGATTGATTCTTATCAACTTAAAAGAAGTCAGGCATGCGACTGTGCTGCCAGTATGAAGTCTATGAAATTTAGATCTCAGGCATGCTTCTGAGTAGCTCCTGGTGTTTGCATGGGGCTTTGTCAGGGCAGCTGGCTGAGCCCACGTCTCTGCTCCAGGGAGACACAGAGGTCTCTTGCAAAAGAAACTGTGGGCTTTTGAATCTGCATATCTAAATCCAGTACGTTTCCAATGGATCTGCATCATACACCATTTAGGAGAAGATTATTTTAAAGCAATGTTTAGAGAGACTGCACTGGGGAACGTAGAGAGCGTGCAAGCGTTGTGAAGCAAGGGTAATATTTCTTTTTATGTTTGTACATTTCTTGTCACTGTGATTTAGAGATGCTACCACAGGGGGTTTTTTAAGTTTGTTTTTTTTTTTCTACCCAGCAGTACAAGTTAATTTCAGTACAAATACTCTTATCCTGTGGGTATCTGCTACAGGAGAGAAACTCACCCTCTGAGGGTACTTATGCTAACACATGGGACATACAGCAGTCTTTCCCCAAAATTTGAACACCACCTCTGTTTTAATCAGGCTGTCATCTGTTTTTATAGAAAATCAATTGGTTCCACTGCAGAAGGCAAAGTTTCTGGGGCAGAGCTAGAGGAAGGCACAGCACTGGGCTCTGGCTCCTTGTGGGGAAGAGCCAGCAGGTGGCCATCCCCTGCCCCTTGCAGCCCTTTTGGGAAACAAACTCCCTGAGGAAGTGGTGGACACACATTCATGACGTGCGTGTTTTTAAAACTTTGTGCTTCGCTGAAGAAGCTACTGTTTGAGCCCCTATTGAAAAAAAAAAAAATAAATAAATCAAGGCTGCTACACAGGAAGGGTTTGCATCTGGTGTGATGCGACAGCTACACTGTAAGGAGCTTTTAGTGGCTGACACGATGGAGCTGACAAAGGGTTTTACCAGGAGGGGTATTTTAAATGAAGAAAACTTATTATTAACTCCTACATCTGCAAGCACTCAGGGGTAGCTTGAAACACAGGAGCCAGCTCTGTTGCTGTGCGGCATTTGTCTTCACCGACAGATTATACACCTGGTTGAGTTCTTGCTGACCCTAAATTTCCAGTTTTTTCTTCTGTGAAGTTGTTTTTTTGAAAATTCCATGTAATTGGGGACTTTGCGACAATCCGTTTCTGGTGTAGGTGACCGCTTTTCAGGAGGCAGGCACAGTACCCAGGAGGGCAGGGCCCTGCTGGCCCCATGGCACCATGCCCACCAGGCCAGACCAGGCCACATGTGCCAGCACCATGATAAGCCTCTCCCTGTCCCTGCCTCCCTCATGGCAGGGCCCATCCTGGGCTCCCCAGTTCAAGAAAGACAGGGAACTACTGGAGAGAGTCCAGTGGAGGGCTACAAAGATGATCAAGGGACTGGAGCATCTCTCTTATGAGGAAAGGCTGAGAGACCTGGGTCTGTTTAGCCTCGAGAAGAGAAGGCTGAGAGGGGATCTCATCAGTGCTTATAAATATCTAAAGGGTGGGGTCAAGAGGATGGGGTCAGGCTCTTCTCAGTGATGCCTGGACGAGGGGCAACGGGCACAAACTGGAACACAGGAAATTCCATCTAAACATGAGGAGGAACTGCTTTACTTTCGGGGTGGCAGAGCACTGGACCAGGCTGCCCAGAGAGGTTGTGGAGTCTCCTTCTCTGGAGATATTCAAAACCCACCTGGATGCATTCCTGTGCAACCTGCTCTAGGTGGACCTGCTTTGGCAGGAGGGGTAGACTACATGATCTCCGAAGGTCCCTTCCAACCCCTACCATTCTGTGATTCTGTGATCTGACCCCACGGTGGCTATGGGGGCTGGGGCTGCCTCCAGGCCACCCTGGCTCCCTGTGGAGGCGATGGGACCTGCCATGGCCTGTCAGAGTGGGTGGCCCAGGCCATGTCCCCAGCAGCCCTGTGACCTGGCAGGAGCAGGGAAAAATAATGCCTATCGAGCTCTCAGATGAGGCACTTTTCCTTGCTTAGGAGGAGCAGAGGGCAGGGGCCCAAGCAGGGTGTCTGGTGGTGGTATCTGAGAGTGCCAGAAGATGCATGGAATTTGCTTGCAAGATGTGCACCATTTGCTGACGTCTTTTTGTAAATCCCAAAAGTGGGGAAAAACGTAACAACCTCAAGGTGAAGAAGAGGAACTTTTCAAAGCTTTCGTTCAAATGCATTTTTAAAAAGTGCAGCAGATCTATTGTGTCTTATGACGAATGCTGACTAGCCTGAAGTCTCCTGATACAAATTCTGTCAGCTCTGCCAAGAGCTGAGATTATTTTGGGCTCGTCCGGATCATGTCAAACCCATTCACACCCTCTTATGCTGGCACTGGGCATACCGATGCTGCTAGTCTGACCAGGTCAGGTATGATGCAGATGTAAAAATAAAGCAGGTGCCCTGCATGGGAACGTGCTGCAGCTGGCCGAATCCTCCCATCCTGGAAGCAAGAGATAGAGGTTCACCATGCTACCCTCAGGAGAGGGCTTCTGGAGGCCAGAGCTCACAGGCACTTGGAGATTGCTCAGAAAGCAGGGGATGGAGCTTGAGGAGAGTGGTTTTGCTGATGGCGGCTCTTCTCTGCCAACAACGTGATAAAATCTCACAGCCAGCTGAATCACCACTGACATTGTGTCTTTAGGTCTTGCTAGGAAAAAATTGAATACTGTGGCTAGTATGGCATCTCTGCCATGCCCAGATCTATGAGCTACTTAAGAGAGTTAAGGCAGTCTGAGGAAACCTGACTACTACTAGGGCTGCCACAGAGAAATCTTTAGTAAGACACTATCAAAATACAGGAGACAGCACACAAGCTGATACTGGCTTCCTGACCAAGGGTTTCACTGTCCTTTTCTCCCCAAGAGAGAGAGGTGATGTGCTGGGTCTAGTGAAATGGCAATACAGGCAGTCGTTGTTGTCACCAGCTAGGGAGGAATCTCAGCCATTCCACAAACCAAGCAACTGACTGAGCCTGAAATGTGCCCAATGAAGAGAGGGGAAGTTTCTGTGTCTGAAACTGCTGTTCTTTTTTCACGTTGGTGAAACTCAAGTCTGCACAACTACGTTTGCAGAGAAGCATGAAAATTCCTCGCAAGAAAAGCTTGTGATAACAGTTGGCGTGCTTCACAGACCAGAGATGCCGACAGACAGCTCTCAGGAAGTGAATGGGAACACGGTACGAGAATATTAACATCTGTCCACCAGGAACGGAGCACAGGGGCCACGTTTTCCAACAACTGAATTGAACTGACATAGTTTGGGCAGCTGCCTTTGAATGTGGAGCCTTCAGAGATCTGCATCTCTCCTCTGCAATTTGACAGCCCGATCATGTGTAATACTGCTGGTGGCTAATCTTTCCCCATACGCTTGGGTTCTGTTGCTGCAAACTGACTGGGTCCTCTGATAGCCTGCCAACAGTTAGAATTTTAAGGAAAAAAACACTTTGCAATTATTCTTTTTTGCATGTTTTAATATGTTCAGATGTGGAAGTACTTAACTGCATAATGCCCCAGATGTCTGAAGGCCTCTTGAGGAGGAGAGTATGCATTGGTGATACTGTAGCCTGGGACAGTGCTTTTTGTGTACATTAGGAACAACTACAATTAGTAATGGATATTTAGGACAGGAAACCACCTACCTAGAGACGAGACTGACTACAGACGGAGCCATGCTCAATAATTCTGAAAACGAAGCAATATTTAACATACAGATAAAATGAAGATAAATCTGAAACTCAGCCACTCAAAAAGCAAGTTAAAGTAGGTCAGCGAATTTAGACCCAGCACTGCAGTTTGAATAACTCACAGAAAGTATCTGCATATTTTTCAAAACATAGGCACTGCCTAAAGCGATTGCTTTGCAGCAGATCCACAAGTTGACTGAACATCCAGAAGTCTGATCCAAGACCTTCCAATGCTGCAATAACATAGAAAATGAGACTAAATCATCATCCTTTTTTAAGAAGTGTTCCATCAGGGAAAAAATTTAAAAGGGTTAAGCTTCAGCTGATGTGCGCCCTACTTCTCATATGAGCTTACTAGAAACGGTAGTAGGAATACATCTTCTCTGAGAGTAAGCGAAGCATGAAGCTTGGTATTGGACTTTGAGTCATACCATTATGCCCCACCTTGGGGTCTGTGTGATGCCACAATCCTTCCCCCCATCTTAGTCTTGGCCACTACGGGCTGCTTTGTGCAAGAGCAGAGCCTACCTACAGCCAGGGCTACCAAAAACCTCCCTGCACGTGACAAGGTTAATTGAGTGTTAGAGTGTGGAGAAGAAAAGGTAACAAGTATTCGGCTTCCCCTGGGCAATGTAGGTTTGTACCATGGAAGTAATGCCTCTCTGAGATCCCAGCTGGGCACCTAGAAATGCAGCAGGCTGGAGCAGTCCTACCAGAAACAACTGTACTGGTCATCATTAGGAAAGCATGCAGCAGGATCACTGTTTCCTCACATGGGTCCAATGCTAGGAATAAAAATGGACTTAATGTTAACTTGTTCCAGGGGAAGAACAGCAGCATTGGCCAATTACTGGCACTGGCAGGTGACTTCTCCCTTTTTGTTTTGGTATTCCTGCTTTCCTGAGAACATGGAAACTTCTGTTTCTGGCATGCTGTTTCTCTGCAGGTTTTCCGCCAAAAACAAGTGAGTTAGTTTAAAAAACCTTAAAAAAAAACCAACACAAAACAAAAAAACCAACCCAGAATAAAGTGACACCACATAGCTGGCTGGAATCCTTAATGTCTCTTGATAGCACAGGAAAGCTTGTACAGACTTTCACAGTGAATGACTCAGGTTGGTATTTAAATTTATTTGAGAAGAAATCAACCTAAAAATATAAGTGAAGACTGATGCAGTTTTCTAGGTTAGGTCTGCCTTATTTAGTGAGCCTCATTACATGTTCAATGACATAAAACCAGGTGGCAGTTGACACACTAAACCAGTCTAAACAGGTCACAGTCTGCTCCAATGTCAATCATGTGCCTGGGGTCAGGAAGTAAAAGTAGGCCATGACTTCATTTCTAAAAACATCAGATTCAGTTTTGTTCCTTGTTAGTTTTGGTCAGCTCTCATGTTGAAATACAGTGGTCACATGCATCCCATGTAAGTTGCTGGACGTGAGACTGTATCTTCAGTAGGAAGCCACTGCACAGGTTTACTGCTGCTCTTCACTGTGCAGTGTCCACCCCTTCTTTTTTTTTGGCTGCTAAAAGGGTGGTTGTTTATTGTCCCTCCTGCCTCGAGCAAAAATCATTTCAAATTTCACAGAACAGCTCTCTTAAACAGCTCGCTCTATGTATGCCAAAGGTATACACAGTCACAAAACATACTTACTGGCATAAAAGTCATAGCTAATAGACTGGCATCATGATCTCTCCTTTGGAGCAGCTCTGGTGATTTACATCAGCTGATGGTTACCTCTGGTGCCTCTCTTTTCAGTTAGTAGGGTAATTACAATAATACACTTTTTTGCTAAAATAGGGTTTTCTGAAAATATATCATATACAGCAGCCAGCCAAAAGCTGATGCTGCGTGAAAAGAGCTTTCCTAAAACTGCATTTTCAATGAAACAAAGACATAGATTTATTTCAGTGAACAGAACTTAATTGTACAATCCTACCAAGTTCATTCCTTGGTTTCCTATCTTGAAGTAGTTACTCCGTAGGAAAAAAATTAATATTCCTTGAAGTATCAAACCCCCAAATCACAGATGGCAGGCATTGGAAGGGACCTCTAGAGATCATCTAGTCCACCCTCCCCACCCTCCACCCCCCGTCCCCGGTCAAAGCAGGTTTACCTAGAGCAGGCTGGACAGGTTTTGTGTATCTCCAGAGAAGATCCTCTTCACAACCTCTCTGGGCAGCCTGTTCTAGTGCTTTGTCGCCCTCAAAGTAAAGAATTTTTTCCTTGTGTTGACATGGAATTTCCTGTGTTCCAGCTTGTGCCAGTTGGCCCTTGGCCCTTGGCTGGGCACCACTGTAAAGAGTCTGGCCTCATCCTCTTGACACTCACCCTTTAGATATTGATAAGCTTTGCTGAGATCCCCTCTCAGTCTTCTCCAGGCTAAACAGATGCAGGTCCCTCAGCCTTTCCTCATAAGAGAGATGCTCTTAATACAGCATTTAACTTTCTTTTCAGCTCCAAGCTAGTTGTAAGGCCAGGAATTAAAAAGCAGGGCTCTCCTTTTAAAGTCTCATGTTAAATTGCAGTGAAAGCAGTGCTGGGTCAGCAGAGAACCGGCCTGAGATTTTTGTGATATACCTCAGTCTGGGTTTCTTTTAGTATGCAGTACCACTTTCGCTGTGCGATACTTCATCATGTCAGTGATGCTTTCACCAGGTATTTTGGAGGCTTTAGTAATAAAAATATAGGCAACTGATGAATCAAGTGAAAATTCATCACAATCCTTTTAGATAAGATGCTGAAGAGCCCTTGACACAAGTCCTTTGGTGATAAATTTCTATTGTGTATTAAATAAAATTACTTAGAATCATATTCCAATTTTTAATTCCAGGCAGCTGTGTGGATCATCAACATTCCTAAAGGATCTGAGATAAATTCAATTACTGAGAAACGTTTCACCTGATATAGAAAAGTTGAGTGGTGTGCATTACATTATTAGATGTTTGTTTATTGATTTCTGAGGAGTTATCCTATTATAGTTTTTTAATCCTGCTAAAGACTGCCTCAGGTTTTTGAGAAACACTTTGAGTCTGAACAGCCATACTGAAGGAGCGATTTATTTGGTCTTAGTGTGAGAAAAAAATAATCAGCATTTTAAAATTTGTCACCAGTTGAAAACTAAGATTTAAATTTGACAAGGAACAAATCTGGATTAAGTATTTTAGATGTACTTCTCAATAGAAAAGAGTGGTCAAGCAGAAAATTCTGAGACAGTTCATAGATGGAAAAAAATATTGCTGTGCAAATGTTAAGAGAGAAATTTGTTGGAAACTGAGACAGAATCTTTCCAAACTCTGATATGTACTGTAGCATAAACCGGATTTTAATGTTATGTTCTATTAATTGTTATCTGTATCACAATTCTGTGTGGATCAGTAAATTCAGTATAATATAAAAAGAGTTCAACATATATATATAGTTGGTGTGTTGGGGAAATAGTTCCTTTCATGATTATAGAGTGATTTGAGAGCCCTTAATGGAAATGCCTCATATTCTTGCTGTTATTAGGCAAGCACACCTGGGTTGATGTCAGCAGATTTGCAGTTTCTGTTGGATATGGAAATACTATTTTCTTTCCCAACATTGCTGCTGTTGAGAGATGCATGAGCTGTATCGTCTCTTGTGTCAGTACCCAGTTAGAGGCAGCTGCTCACTGGGGTGGGCAGCAGGAGAGAAAGGGTTCCTCAGGTCATAGACTTCAACTACAGCTGACAGGAAGTGGCTGAGTAAGGCCCTTGAGTTTTGACTGTGAGTCTGGATGAGGTGAGTCCTGTGCTGCTTTGTCCTGATGCAGTTTTCATCCAAAATCACTCTGCGTGGGCTTTCCACAAAGGATATGAGTCTAGTGGTCTAGTGGGAGGTGTCCCTGCCTATGGCAGGGGGATTGGAACTCAATAATCTTTAAAGTCCCTTCCAACTCTAACCATTCTATGATTACAACACGTCTTTTAAAGAGTTGCTTGTCACCTGCTGCAGAACGGGATACAACAGTGCCATCCCCTTTTACCTGTATCCAGCAAAAGAATCATCCAGTCAAACCCAATACCACTTCTTTTAGACACCCATGTGTTCTCTCTTCTTGTGGCTGGTTAAAAGCACACCTTTACGCACTAGAGACCAAACAAAAATGAATTCTCCAATTCCATATGTCTGAATAGAATCTTGAGACTGAGACATAAGCAATTAAAAACAAACCCCAAATCCTGGGACCGAAGAAAGAGACCTGTGCTTCACAGTTCTATAAATACATTTTGATTTTGCAAAGCAACATAGTACTAGTGCTTACCATTATAAAATAAATGTGTTCTGTTAAAAAAAAAAAAAACCACAACAAAACAAACCCAAAATTTTTTAGACTTGTATATGAATCTCCAAAGCACGCTAAAGCTGGTTGTGTGAATATTTGGTGGGGACTGCAACCTAAAGTGAGATCGTTTTCCCAGTGGAATTTTTAATTACTCATTTTTCTTGTTTTCCTTCATAGGAATTCTCTCCAAGGTTATGTATTTTAGGATCATAAATGTAATTGTATCCTCAGAGCATATCAGTTCAGTTTATGTGGAGAGCATCATGGCATGTGTCATATGAATTCACTGGTCAAATGCTATCTAATGCTGGTCTGCTTTAGTTCAGATTATCAGTAGTTTGTAAGTGTAAGACCATGATCTTTGTTGTCAGTCAGTAGATATCTAAAACAGAAATCACCGAACCTTTTTCTCAGAGTTATCCTGCTGCTGACAACACAGACTCCTTAATGATAGAAACAAAAACAGCTCTGTTGAGTTTTTTGAAGGTCTGCAGAAATTAGTAGTACTCTAAGTTTCAGAATAATTGGAAAATAATCAGTCATTGTCTATTTACAGAAGCACATTTTCTAGAACAAACCCAAGAACTCTGCCTTGTAGAAACAGCTTAGCAGCCAGCATTGAGAAATCAGTATAAGTTTTAATAAGATCTTTAATGAAATTGAGGGTTTGCATTAACAGAATGCCATAGCTTCTCAAAGTATCCCAGCTGTATATGTTTTCAATGTAAAGTATTATTGGCTTGAATATAATGAAAGTATAAAGGGGAAAGATGTTCTACTGAAAAATCTATTTCTGACTTCAAAGAAACTTAAACAGAAGAGGTAGAAAACATTAGGTCACTGATCGCTTTCTTCAGAGCCCTTAGAAGTCAATGGGAATTGCTGGATTGGATGCAATCGACCACAGCAAATGTGAAAGCTTGGTATGAAAATACCCTCATAAGCGAAGAGATATGATGTCTGATGGTTCTGGATGCCAGAAAATTACTTTCCATGGGGATTCTTAAAAACATTACTTTTGCAACAAAGAGATGTACAAAATATTTCATGCTATGTTTCATACCTATTTTCCAGTGTCTGTGCAGCCCAGTGATTCAACTAAGAGTGAGGAATTCTAACGTGTTCATGCATTTCTCTCAAAATTGTTAGGTCTTCACATAACTGAGAAAGTTAATGAGTTCAAGTTACTTTTATGTATTCAGATAGTCTCCTGAAACTCATTATGATTGTGGGCAAGTTACTGTAACTGCTATTGAGCCAGGTTGCTGTTTATTTCAGTTCACGTTGTGTTAGAATTTCATTTCTAGAACTGGTTCAAATCTACATATTTTGATAAAAGCAGCAGTGAAATCGCCAATTAAGCAAAGGGACCAAAATAACCAAGATTTACATTGATAGAAGAGTGTAGGAAAGCTTCCTTCTCGTAATACTTGGCTGTAGAGAGTTTTATTAACATTTTATTTCCCTGTCGTAGCCGGGTGATACTGGCTATCTATCTGCTGCACAATATAAATTAAACAGCAGCTGGTTGGCTCCCACATTATTCTGTAGATGTCTTCAGTATAGGCATTTCAAAATTCAGCCTGGTATATCACTTTCCATATGTTTCACACTGAATTCTCAGGAGAGGAATGGCGTGCCTTAGCCTAGATACTTCCAGTCACACTTTCCTTGTATGGGAAGTCCTGGTTCATGCTTAAATCACAAATGTACTTTTTCTAGTTCTCCACAAGCATTGGCATTTGCTGTTCTTCTTGTAGCTGCCTGCCATTTGTTTGCTGCATTATCAATATGGTTGAACAAAAAAAATCTTTAGACAAAAAAAAAATGTATTTGCCACTATTTGAAAGATTCTATGAGAGGCAAGGTCATAGCAAAATACCTCAAGTAAGCCTGATGCATAAAATATCCAGCAAGTATCCTGTATACTAGGGGAAAATGCAATCTCATTTTTTTTCTTTAAAAATA
Organism: Numenius arquata; assembly: GCF_964106895.1. Lineage (NCBI taxonomy): Eukaryota > Metazoa > Chordata > Aves > Charadriiformes > Scolopacidae > Numenius > Numenius arquata. The sequence continues at coordinate 32,267,121 of NC_133576.1, read as the reverse complement.
AAAATAGAAAAGAAAAAAAAACAGAGAGAGATTTTTAGTATTTACGGATTACTTTTGCCCTGATTAGCCATAGCTCTTACTAGACGCATTGGACGCACCCAGTAAGATCTCATTTATCAGGATTACAGGTGAAAGCTTAGAAAATGGAGGATTATAATAAGATCAGCAGCAAAAGGCCAGAAGTACCTTTATGCCTACCAGGCAGTGGGGTAGTGAGCCATGCTGTACAGGTAGTAGGGGCAAATGATGATTTCCCATTTACTGTGCAGTGTCAACACACTGATACATGCTGCTAAGCTTAGAGGTTAAGGTTTCCTATTCAGCAGAATATGTAGTATTGCTGTGGCCAATATTTTCTCATGCTGTCCCATGGGTTTTGTGTGCTTTGAAAACTGTTCAGCCTAAAAGAGAAAGCAAATTCCGAAACTTTTCCTGGAAGTGTGATTCTTTTTCCCAGGGTTACCTGTACTCAGTGGCACATTAGGGTGAAGAGGCAGCGGAACCATAGCTGCTGATTTGCACAATGGTGGGTGAAGACTTTGTTTCAGTCTGACTGATGGACCTACTTACTCTGGCAGCCTCTTCATGACTGAGCAGCCTTCTATATGGATCTCATCACTATCTATGGTGGGGAATTTTATTTTATATTACATTTATTTATATTTATATAACATTTTATATTTTACCTCATCTGTATGGGAATCCAAAGCTATAGTCGCACTCACGAAAATGAGTACAAACCTGCTATTCCAGCCTTCCTTAAAGAAACCCCAAGGGCACCAAGAGGCCTTAAGCATCCTCACACGGGACCCCCACACTCTCCCCATGGGCCTGGGAGCCCGATTCTGCACCTAGGCACGTGTATCTGCTTCTAATCTTGTCCCCAGTCCAGCCTCCATTTGCTCCTGGCAGGAACCCCCAGTTGGGACCTGGCCCCAGTCCAGTCCCTTGATGCCTCAGGGGTTGCCAATAAGTTCTGCTGCTGGTCCCAGTTCTGCCTGCTGCATTGAGGGGATGAAGAGTGTGGGACTAATGGCACCCTGGGCTGCATTAGGAGAAGTGTTGCCAGCAGGTCAAGGAAGTTGATGCTTCCCCTCTGCTCAACCCTGGAGAGGCCACATCTGGCATGCTGGGTCCAGTTCTGGGCTCCCCAGTGCAAGAGAGAGATGGATATACTGAAGACAGCCCGGCAAAGGCTGCTAAGAGGATTTAGCGTCTGCAGCATCTTTCCTATGAGGACAGGCTGAGACGGTTGGGACTGTTCATCTTAGAGAAGAGAGGGCTCAGGGATCTTATCAACGTATTTAATTATTTCAAAGGAGACTGTAAAGAAGACAGAGATGGGCTTTTTTCGGTGGTGCCCAATAACAGGACAAGAGGCAATGGGCACTACTGTGTGTTGCCCTTTCACTGTTCACCCAAATATGTGGAATAGGAGAACTGGTGGAAGACCTTAAGGACACTTTAATTGCATAGCTATGGAAAAAAAGAAATGTGATTGTCCATTATGTGAGAGCTATCTGACATCTTCCTCCAATTTACAGTCTTGACATTATTAGTTCAGGTTTATCCTTCTGATAGTGATGCCTCATGGCCAGGCAGTTTCTGGACTATGTGTGGTAACCCTTACATAATTATGCTTGGAAAAGCATAGGAAAAGCAGAGAGATTAGGAAAAATTCTGTACTAGATATAGGATAAAAGATTCATCTTAGCCCAGTATTTTGACTTGGAGTAGCTATTAGTGCATGTTTAAGGGTTGCTGTAAGAGGGAAAGCATATATTAGTACTTTCCCAGTATGTCCTTAGCTTCTATCAATCGGCATCTTAGTTTTTCTTGGAATTAGAATTCATAGTCTAAGTATTACTAATTGGACTAAACTATTCAATTTTCTTGTTCAAGACTCAGCAGTCTTCAAGTCCTCAGCAATCCAAGCTGTTATGATAGACTCTATAACCTCATTTTCTCCTTTCATGATGATATAGGACCCCGTGATTCTCCATTTTAGAGTAGGTTTTTTTCTCCCAGTAGAGTCAAACGAGGCTTTGTACTTGCACCTAGCCTATTCATTTTTTTGTCCTTGGCAATGCTTCCCAGAGCATGACAAAGGACTGCACCTTCACTAGAGAACTGAAGGTCACCAGGTTAACCTCAGCAGAGTGAGACCCCAGCCCAGGGAGGAACCATCCGGAAGTCTTCATTCATTGATGACTGCAGGATTGTGTGCCCATTCACTGGAAGTCATCAGGCCGTCTTCAGTTGCTTTGCTGTTACCCAGAGACATTTGTCTTACCATTAGGATATGGAAGAGAGAGGTCATTGTATGAGCTTACCCAAGGCAGTGATTCAGCTTTTTCACAGCCACAGTTGATGAAACAAGGTTTCAAGTGATTGATATGTTTACCTTGGTAGCACTCTCTCCAGGTCAACAAAAATTGAGGATGCAACATATCTTTGCTTTTGGGAAGAGAGCTTATTTTGATCATCAGCAAAAATATATTTGGAATGAAGGATGTATCCAATGCTTTGCTGAGACTCTAATGTTTACTTTCTGCTCTTTTCCACAGGTGCTGCTCTGGGATAGTGTGCAGTAAACACCCAGCAGTCAAGAAACTCCATCAATGCTGCTAACACCAAATTTGGGATGTCCCCTAGCACAGCTTTGTAACAAACACTGAGCTTCTAACTTGCAACAACTTTCCATGTATCAAAACTGCCATGGTAAGATCCCTTCCAGGCTTGCAGCACTCTCAAACTTGTATTTTTCCACAGGTTGTTAGTATAAAGAGCCTTGAGGATGATGCTTGAATCTTTTAAGGACACCCTGAAAATCTTCAGCCAAATTGGTAAGATTAAAACCACTGAGTGTCAGGAAATGGCTCTGAATTCAGATATCTCCATCAAATCTTTTGAATGGAGCCTCAGTCTCTGTGATGAAGCACCGAGCCAAACCATTGGCCAGAAAAGAAGAAAGGCTAATCAAAGAGAAACCATAATAATGTTCTGTCATCTAAAAATTACATATTCACTCTGTAACCATACCTCTTCATCCTGGACTGGCTTGTTTTGACATTACTGTATGTAGAGATGGTGAAAGTGAAAACAACTAGAGCTGCTGGCAAACAGTGATTGTCAGTTCTGCTGGACAGCTAATAAAATATTGGTTAAGCTCTGTAATGGAAACAAACCCAAAATTAATGTAGACCTTCTTAATGTTTAAAGCCCTTGTATTATTAAAGTTTGGAAGTTTGGGTTTGTTTTCACACAACAGGTCCCTTAAAATAAAAATAAAAAATAGTTTAAAAAAAAGTGGTAGCCCTTTGTTTTCCATTTCAAGAATGGACTTTTCTGGTTTGCATTTTTCTCAGTTATTAAATTAGAAGTATTATAGTTGATCTATCAGTCTATGAAATTTCAGAAATAAAACTTATTCAGTTGCAGAACCTTGTTACATCAGCAGAGACAATGACAGTACAATAGTATCTCTTATTTGGCTATAACATGGTTCCTGGGCTGGATCTGTAGCGCACTGAAGATAAATGGAAAATGACCGCTGAGTTTATTCAGACCTGAACAGGGATCTGAATTAAACTCAATGCACAGAGAAAGATAAGATTTTTTAATCCACAGAACTTGAAATTCTTCTAGCAGCTTTGTGCCCTGAGTCAAAGTCACTTTTCATTTAGCAGCTTTTAGATGCATAGCATTAGTAGGAATATAATTTATTTTATCATTACTGGTTTAATTGCTTATATTATTATGCTTCTTAATGTGAATGCAGAGAGTGTAGTTACAAACTTTCTCAATATATTTCACAATTATTTCCCAAAAACTTAGCATTTATTTCATGTGTTAGAGACAACTAGACTGAATGTATCTTTTTCCCACCTGAGTAACTTCTGAGTAGTTTGTGAGAAGAGATACAACACTGAAGTTAGAATCTGTAAAATATCATGATGTAAAACTCCCAAGCTTCTTCTCACAAAGAAGTTCAGCCTTACGTTTTTGATGCATGTCTAAATTCTATAATGATTTAGAGTCTACAGATTTGAAAATGCCTAGAAGACTGTATCAGCATCTTACCAGTTTCAGTGCATCCAATGTTTTCTTTAAATGTGTCTGCCTCAGTTGATATTCTGCCTAAAGGCCAATAGAGTAGTTTTACATTTGGAACAAGTTCTAAAATTTAAATCAGGAAAAGACCATTGCTGCATTTTCTATCAACTTTAGAAAAAATCTACAGAAGAAATTATATAACCTAGATTCACAGTTGCAAAAGGATTAATAGTAATATTTCGTATTCAAGGGGACAAGAGAGATAGGTGTTATATAATGCTTCAAAGCTGCTGAACAAAGCAACTTGATAATGGAGGTAATAGGAAGTGAAATATCCAAGGTTTAAAGAAGCTCTGATGGAATGGTGCTGTTAAAGTCACCAGGAAGGCTGCATCTCTGGAGATAACCTTAGCAAGGAACTAGGCCAACTTACTGAAGCTCTCAGCTTCATCTTTAATAGATAAGAAGCTCGTTTTGCAAAAATCAGTGCAGCACAGTTAAATTGAGGCTCTGGTAATTATAGTAGCTGAAGTTCCTCCGTTAGGTATCTCTTCCATACTTTCTATTATATATGTTTATGGTGCCCTGCTATCCTGCCCCTCTACCTTTTTCTTTCCAGCCTCCAAAATAACAACAGGTTTGACTGGTTAGACATGGTATCCAAAAAAAACCAGCTGGTCAGCAGTCAGGCAGTAACTGGCATTATGGTAGTATTTCAACTCTAGAACAAGAAAAGCTACGGTGTACAGAGAGACTACTAAGGGCAGTCTCAGAGCACAGCATGGTTAACATACCTCGGCAAGAGGGAGGCAGCAGAGCATGGAAGTATATAGGGCAAAAGGTCAAACAGTTTTTGGTAACAGATTTACACGTAGCTTATGATCTGGGTTTAAAAGAAGTGTAGTGCAGTCAAGAAGCAATAATGAAGTTTTGGAACCCACCTATAGCATTACAAACTCTGCAGGTCCTTAAAAAAGATAGACTAGATGTCATAATGCCTACTGAGCCCAGAAGAACATAACACAGAGAATGCAGCAGAATTACAAGGAAAGATTGCTGCAAAAGCCAAAGAATGAAAATTGAAGGTAGAGAATATGTGGGTAAATCCCCAGAGAAGAAACAGGCATGGTGCTGCTGTTGCTACCTTTTACAATAAAAAAGAATAAGAACAATTTTTTAGTTAATTTCCACCTGACAAGATGACAAAAGAACACTTGGAATGACTATGACGAGCCTATACGCCCCAAACCCTTACTAAGTCATATATTGATTTTTATAGAAAAAAATTCTAGCCTTTCATGTGTCTGGTAAATGTAAATCAGTGATTTGCATTACCAGCTGCTTACTGTTATATGCCTATAGTGATGTAATAGTCTTAACTAGAGGGATTTGCAACTTTATTTCTTTTTTTCTCATTTGGAAAAGTATAAGTTGGGTGTTGAAACTGCAGTGAACCTTATTAAATACCTTCCCTATCCTCACTGGTTGCCTTAAGTGCACAGCTTCTTGTTGCTTTAAGAGGGATGAAAGATTTAGAAGCTCAAATCTACCCGAAAGGCAGCACACACATGCAGATCTGAAGAGGGTGCTTTCTCATTTGTACCAATGCCAAAATTTTATTGTGATGCCTTGGAAGCGTCTCTAGGTATTGATTCTGAAAAAAGATGGCACAGGCTCAGCCCTAGTGAAAGCATTAGAGTCAGCTTATCCAGCTTGCTTTTGAGGACTTCAGCCATCTATCGAGTGAACATAGCGGGTTTTGCATATCCAAATGAATCATTCCTGTACAGTAAACTGTATGGGAGAGTATAGGAATGCTTAGCTTAAGCTCAAAGCTACTAAGCTAATATATACTTCACAATTAACACTTTTTTTTTTTTTTTCTCTCTCTCAATATGAATGTTTGGTGACTTCTTGCTTTCAGACACAGTTACTGTGATTTCAACTTTAAACAGCGGATGTTTCTTGTCAGAGAGGCTGTCAGCCCTTCCATTATTAGTCACGGGGATCGTCACGTGCTCTTTCCATTGTGCCTGTAGATCTTTTCCCTTCTCTGGCTCGTGCTGCGTAACCTCCTTTCTCTCCTACGTCACAAGCGCTGCAATCCTTTTCCTTTTCTGTTACATGCACAGCAATAATCTCCTGCTAACGCACCAGCTCTGACTAAGAGAATAAGCCCTGTCACCTCCAAGCTCAAGCAGCTTCCTGAATAATGCCACATGATGGGAGATTACATGCTTAAAATGTATTTCAGTCTCAGAGTTTTCTTGCTTGTAGTAATTCAAGCCCTTCCTTGCAGGTTGTGATGTTGCCCCGATCTCTCCCCGGGCCTATAACCCTGTGGTCCATTGTCTAGTGTGACCTGACTCCATATTTGGCCATCTAATGAGTCTCCAGGTTGCTGGTGAGTCACGTGCCTTCTGAAGTGCCTTTAGCTCCTAGGAATGGCACTTTCCCATATCCCTCAGCTAAGATGTTGCAAGAGCAACGCTGTGCCCTGGTGCAGTACTTAGACCCCCAAAATTGCAAAGTCCTATGCAAAACAGGTTGCATGTTGCCATCCTACTGTCTTAGAACGTAGCCGATTATTAGCCTTCTTATTTACCTCTGTAACGTTGTAGGTATGTATGCATGTGTCTGTTTTTATCTAGCTGGGATTTTCACTAAGTTTTCAATAAATGTGGTAAGTATAAATCTTTCAAATTTATTTTTGGAAATAAAGCAAGCAGGTTGATATATCTGAATATCCTAATATGCACTAAGAATGGGGTCCCTAAATAGCTCTGTTACATAAAGTCTAAGTTCGTGTGCAGGCGTTAGGGTACATATGTGCTCTTTTATAAAATTCTAGTATTGAAGCAACTTTAGAAATTGGATGCAGTGTTTCTTCTCATCTCTTATAATTTTTGAACTGTTTCTTTTCCCTGAAGTCTGAAGACTGGCAAACAGGTACAGAATTCTGTAGTAAGGCTTTCATGCATCATGCAGTCAGAGATCCTTAAAACACTATTTTCTTCTGCACAGAATCTTGTATGGGTGGTTTTTTTTTACGGAAAATGAGTGATGTGGTAAAGCCAAAGTTGTGCGGGATGCCAGAGCTCATTATGTGCTCTGCTTCACAACTTTGAGAGTGGTATTTTGCTCTGTGTCATGCTAGATGTGAAATGAGGGTATTAGTTCTTGCCTTTTTTAGTAAGCCTATTTGAGGTGAGATAAATGTGAAGGGATAATTATACACTATTACTATGATAACGCTGTTCTTTTTAATGTATGGTTTCATGCAATACTTCCTAAAAATCTTAGTGCTTTGCCATTGAAGCATTCATTAGCCTTTTCCCTGTTAAGCTATGATTTTTCATTTTTTTAACAAAACAGCATGATTTTTCTGCTGTAGCTGTCTTTCTGGCTGAGGACTTTCAACCAAAGCTTAACTGAAGGAAAGAGAATAGGTTTCTCTTTCAGCACACTTTTCTTGGCAGTCACATGAAATGGATACAATCTGGAATTATACAGAAAAGTTTTAGGGTGGAAATAATTTTCTTTTTATTTGGCTATGTAAAAGTTTGCTGTCCAGTCAAGGTTAATTGTGTAGCTAAAACTTTTCTAGTCAGATATCAGTCGTCATAGTCTGGTTATTCGAGTCTGCTGTAGAAACACTTTTGTTGATACAACGTAATGCATATTTTCACATATGAAAATAAAGGAGTTTTCTTTCTATTGCAGAGCTGTGATTTCTTTAACCTGGGTGTACAAGTTTCTGTATTTAAAAGTGTAAGTGTATTTGGAGGTAGTAGAAATAATTTACCACAAGTAATAATGTAAGGGAGGTCAAGAGCATAGAATTCTTTCTTTTTATGATTTCAGTTTGTTGCTACCAAGAATCGTCCAGCCAAGAAACAATTATTCCTGCCCTATTACATAGCTATAAATAACTGAAATTTCAGTGGTATTTATTTACGGAGCTGGAGAGATTACCAAACACACATTGGTTTAGATGTATTTTCTGAGACGTAAAGCTTTTGCCTGAGTTTTGCTCTGAAGTTTGAGCCTGTAGTGCAACAGATGCTTAATTTGTAAGGGCATCAGGTAGAAGAAGGTCAAAAAAGGGAGGTCTGTTCTGTTTGTCAGTGTCTCTAGACTAGAACGTGGCACAATTCAGGACACCAGACTTAAGTTGTAAAGTCATAACATGGAATCTGGACTGTGGTCTCTATGCAGTGCTGAGATTTATTATCCTGAGCAGGACTATTTGTGAAATAGCATGGCTTATTTAAGCCTGGGTGACTGCTTAGAAGCATTATTAAAACATAGATGGAGCATGCTTCTTTCAAGGTGACACATGAGCTTGCACTTGAATTTTATGGACTCTGTTAGGTGCAGAAGCTTCACCATCTACTCTGACAGAGGTATGGAAACTCCACAAGTTCAACATAATTTCTTCTTAATTTAGATGGCAAAATCTGTGACACGGGAAAGGGTTTACGGCTGAATGAATCATAGCATACAAGAAGTCTGTAACTGAGATCTATTTTTCCTGACTCCTACTCCACGGATATTTCTTCCCTTACTCTACTGTCATGCTGTCAAAATGTGCCATCTAAGCTTTGTTACTGATACAATGGTGTTATGAAAGAAAACTAATTAGAAAACTGAAATCTTCTGCTTTAGCCCTGTTAGAAATTCATATGGAAGGCAGTGAGAAACACCATAACACCAACACTGTAAGTTTTTTAAAATACGTTTTATTGCTGGATTTATTGAGAAATGTCATTAGTAGATTTGCAGCATCAAATGGTAAACTGCATAATGCAAGGAATAAGAAGCTGACAGCAACAACATATCAGAGACAGCTAAAGCAAAGTGTTAATTGTGATTCAGGTTCAATATTTGGAGGGGCAAGCTATGAACGCGAGAATAGGTAAGAAATTATAAATAAAATTTTCAGCCAGTCAATACTTAAGACCTTGATTTGCTGAAAGACATCTGGAATGTTTCTCAAAGTCTCAGTTTTAAAATTAAATTATTTAGGCACCTAAGGCTGTGGTCAGCCACTGCAAACAGGGCCGTGCATGCGCAAGATGCTACTGCCCTCCACATGGCCACTGCCACAAGCTGAGTCAGAAGAGCAGAGATATCTCGGAAGGAGTATGAATTCTCCTAAATTGCCTCAGTACTAAATTAGTCGGATTAGTTTAAACTGCTGTTCAAAGTGGTTTAAGCATTAAGTAGTTGATAGCTATTGTACTTATGTTACTACGAAGCAAGTAATGGTAAACAATTTTATGTTTGTTTATGAGACAGCTGAAATATTTTAAGCAAATAACTTAATAAAAGCAATAACAATAGTCATTAAACTTCTTACAAACTATGCAGAGTGTACCAAAGACTTCAACAATTCTCAGAATTATTTGTGTGCTATACTGCTTGAATTTTCAATCAGAATTGGCAGGAACAGTAAACTAATTAATGCTGGATTACAATGGAATTCCCACAAATGGGTATATGACATCTAGATTAATATCAAATGAGGCCTTCATGATTAAGGTTACCATGATGAACACCAAAGGTATTAATAAAGATTAGACCAATTATTAGACAGTGTCAACCAAAAGAGGATAGTTCAGTGCAAAATTATGTTCAATATGAACAAAATCAGTGCCACCCCTTAAAATTCGTGTTAGCAAAATGATAAGGATCTGACTAAAACTGAAAAGCCCAGACTGTTCCCTTAAAAATGCTGCAGCCTGATCCTTTCTGGTGAGGCAGGCATACATGTTTCTGCTGCTTGAGGGACACTGTGTGGTTTGACAGATGTGTATTCAGCAGGACCAAATTGGATCCACCCAAGGACCACCGCCAGCATTGTTATGTACAGAGAAGAAAGCATTTCTAAGGTTTGCCAAATATGGTGTCCTTAAAACTCAAATAACAGAAGAAAAAAACCAACAAAACCCAGACCCTGATTCAATAGCCGGGCAGATGGCACGTGTGGGTAGTACATGAGAAAGTTTTTCTTACTAGTTTCTTTGCATATCATCTCCCTGTAGACTTTGTTGTACCTCAGTAGCCTTCTTATCTTTGCCTCTAATTTTCTGCAGTTTATTTAAAGGATTAAATTTAATTGAAGTAATAGATTATCTGAGGATTTATTTTAAACTGTAACTTACTATAACCTAGTAAAGTTTGTATGTGTAAAAATGAAGTGTTTTTAAAATATGCTCACATATTTAAATTAGTGACAAATGTTACTAGATTTTGGTGGAGTTACGTGGCAGATGATCAATCAGCTCATGCTGATGAGCCAATGGAGCCAAAACAGACATATCCACTGGGCATCATAGAGTGCTGTAAGAAGAAAGACAATGTTTGGAGGTTGTTTGCAAGGAGAAAAGTGCAAGGATAGAAGAGAGTTTGATCCAATACACTGAGGGGAATGTTACAGATGAAGATATATGGAACAGGTCACAGAATTTCATTCGCTTTTCTTATGCTGCGTCTGAAAACATGTCCTCTACAATGGCACCCAGTGCAAGAGGAGGGCTCGGGAGGTTGGCGAGGAGTCAAGGACATGGCTTGGCATGCACTATCTCGTCCCAGTTCAGAAAGTGAACAACCTGCCAGTGCTGATGATCATCAGGTCATGGTGACCCTAGCCTTTATTTATTGCAACGGTGTATTCTTTGTTGTGTAACCACATGGGCATGATATATATAATCTGTGGTTAAAAAGAAAAAATATAGAAGTCGAGCCAGGGACATCCCTGCATTGAGCCCCGACTGGACACGTGACCCAACTGTCCCCTTTTCTTCTGCAACCCTCTGCATGGTTACTAGGGCTCCTCGCACCGACTGGAGTGTGAGGGTATGATCAATAAACTAATAGCTGTCTAGCCTTTGTGGTGGTCCCACATTTCAGCTGACAGTATGAAAGTGCACAACTTTCTGAGAATCTTTTCGCCTACACCCAGTATTCTTGACAATTTTTTCCCATTTCTCCAATCACAAGTAAAAACACAGCAACCTCTATGATGGTGAGCGAGTGCTGGGAGCAAAGCCTCTCTCCAAAGGGAGCTGCCAGGCTGGGAAAGCATAAGGGACAACAAGATGAGCTACGGTGAAATAAACAGCACAATCCAATTATAGTACTATTTTTGGAATATGTTTTAAAACATTTTTAAGTATGTTACTGAAAAAGGAAAGTGATAAGAAAAATCTTCCTACCACAATATCCAGTGAGATTAGAATGATTTACATGCTATTAGTACTTTATTTGATGAATGTAACTGTTCTCTGTTCATGAAATAGCTCTGTGATGTCCTTTAGTGCATTTGCTGTTCAGAATTATTTGACAAAGCATTACTTCAATGTTTCTTATTTAAATCAAGCTTTCTGTGAAATTTTGATTTTGGTGCTTGTTTCTGAAGTCCTGTTGGTTACATGTGAAAGGTAAATTATGCTGTATTGCGTTATCATTTGATTGGACAGCTGGTGCAGGCAAGACCCTTCCCCATGCTTGTATTTTTTTTTTTCCTATAAACCTCCTCCTTTTCAGGCAATTTAAATATGAATGCATAAATATCTGTATAGTTTACACTGTAGAGAAATCAAATTGGAATAAATTTTAAAACATTTTGAAACAGTAACAGGTTTAACCCCTGTCTAGCAAATCTCCTGAACCTCACTCTGTATAATAGGAAATACAATCTGGGATATAGAGGAGAAGCAAGATATGACACAGATCATCACCAGCTCCTATAAACAGATCACCAGATAACTCCAGCTCTGTTGTTGCAGTTCAGCCAGAGGGACAACTTTAGTGTAGTGGAGTTACTTCTGAACCAGTAAAATCCAAATTTTCCCCAAATACGCTTTTTTTTTTTTTTTCCCCAGAAAGTTCCCTTTCTTTTGAGAAACTGGAAGTATGAAATGAATCTGCATTTTTTTTTATCAGAAGTGGTATCTTGCCATGGAAGGAAAATGGCTGCATATACATGGTGGCAGGGCAAGCCACAAACGGACAGTTTAGGGCCTTCCTTACTTAGACTCAAAGGTGCTAGCTGAGTTTTCAAAGCTGCAAAGCAGCTGTATAAACCCTCTTCATTTCAAACTGGTGTTGAGACCAAATGGCCTAATTGTCTTAGGCCAAATTCACAGCTGAAAGTGGTCTGCTGATGCAGCTCTGCCACCAAGTCCTGCTGGTGGTAGTTTTGATAAGAGCTGGAAAGATTGGTTTTGCCACTATAGCCAGTTCTGATTTCCTGGGTGAGATCTGCTAACAAAATTAATTCTTTCAGGAAAAAATGCTCTTATGTTATTTTCACCAGAGATTCTACTGCAAAATATTATTGAAAAGAAAATTTCCTCTCTAAACTACAGTGTTGTAATAGTGAAAGTTTTTTATGTTAGACTATGGCCTTTGAAAATTAGCAATGGAGTTTTATAAAATGGACTGGTGAATTCTTTTTAAAGCATGTGTTTCAACGTAGAAAGGAGTTTTCCAAGAGCTTGCCTTGTGTTGAACAACATACTTGCCAACTGAAGAACATCGTACCAAGCCCAGGAGTGTAAACCCTGCTGAGAGGTAAGATGTATCAGGTTTGGAGTTGTTCCAGTGTAGTTGCACCCCTCTTAATTCACTTGTGTCATGGACAGAGCAAACTCACATTTGCCTAGAAAGCGGTATATGTAGTAAGATGTAGCTGCGACAATACATTTTAAAAAGTAGCCATAATACCAGTAGAAATGTTCTCAGAGAAAAACTGGAGTAGAAGGCATGAAAACAAAAGCAGATGGGATGATAACTCCTATAACGTTTAGTGGTCTACAATGAAATAGTTTGACTTTAAAAAAATCAAATGTCAGTGAATTTTTTTTCCAACTCACCACGTTCAGTGACCTTTGCATTGACTGTTCTCTGTGAGCCTTTGAGATGGAGCACATGCAGCATGTGGAGTCCCATGTCATGTCGGTCATCATTCTCTGTTTGACATTTCTTGTGTTCCTAAGTCGATATGTTCCAGATTAATGAGGCATTTGTTCTCAATCAAGAAGCTATTTAAGAATACACTTTTAATTGTAATGGGTTGTATATGATTAATTATTTCTACATGGCTTGCTCATATTTTTGGATAGTTCAAAGCAGATTTTTTTTCCCAGTGGGTACTGCCCAAATCTTTTCAATGTTCATACTAGTTATCACCCAATAATTTCTGGAAGCGAATTGTCTTCATGAGGGGTTGTGAACTTCTTTGAGAAATTTGCCTGGAGCTCCTTGCTGGAATGACCTTCAATGTTCTTTGTCTGTAAAAGGAATAAGAGGGCTAACATACAAGTTAGTTGCAAAAGCTGTGTGTTTAATTTGTGGGTTTTTTTTGAAAGACATCATTGTTTTAGAACTACTCATCTCACAGTTGGTTCTGATGAGAGTGTGTAGCCATTTTGACATTGTTCTGTGCTCATCCTTTGGTATTAATTGAGGTCTACTCTTTTAACTCAGCTATGTCTCTAGAAGAGACTGTGTTTCAATGGCCAGTACATTCCAAACTGGACCAAATTGTTCTCTACATGTGAGCTCCCTGCATGGGGGAAAAGGAACGTGCCATGTGTTTTCATTTCCAAAGCTTGCTTCAGACGCATTTCACACCCTGAGGAATTTCCGTTTGTTGCTGTTCTTGAAAGGACAAAAGGCTCAGTACTTTAGGGCTCTCAGTCTTAAGGGATTATTGGAAAACTCTGATTTTATGACCTCATGAATGAATGGGATATAATTTTGGCAAGTGTAACCATAGGCCTAACAGTGGTCAGTACACCAACCTCTGAGCTCAGAAGAGAGTTTGTACTCATAAGGGGAGAGATAAGAATTTTTCTCTCCTCTGAATTATTGAATAATTAAATTAATATTAATCCTGCCCTTCCTGTAAGATCTGTTTTTTGTGGCTACAGAGACTGCAAATGAATCACCTGTAGAAAGATTTGGGTGCAGAGGGAGGCTTTTTCCCTTTTCAGATCACCTTTATCTGCAGCTGTCAGATAGATAATATGATCATCCACTCACACGATACATTATCCTTATATTTATAAGTGGGTCCAGTCTAGTAAAATAATAGCCGTGAAAATGCTACAATAAAATAATAATAAGAACCCAAAGTGCTTGTTAGAGCTGTCTGTAGATAGCAGTCTGCTATTCACTGCCTTGTGACTGATTTTTTTACAAGTTTCATGTGAAATGCACTGTGGGCAGCTGGCATCCAGCTATTTTTCTTGGCTGTTTCCATTTTACACGAGCAGGGGTAACATTAAGAGGAAAGATCCATTTGTTCAAAGGGACCCATTAGGTCTAAACTTAGGGGATATAGCATCAGATTATGTGCTATCTGTGGGTGGCTTTTTGTAGCATATGGTGATTGAATCTATGTTCTCTCCTTCTTTTCTCATACAGAATATGTCATGAGGAGCGGCTCCTCCAGAAGAGCTTTCTGTGTAGGAAAGACATTCAAATTACTTTGATTTTTCCTAGTATCTATCATGGCAGTATGTTCCTGCAGGGCAAGGGACAGAGCTTTGTCGGTTAGGTTTACAGTAGAAGGGCACAAGTGGTGCAGAATGACTTAGCAGAGAATTAAAAGGAAGAATTGCAAGTGAAACAAATCAGAGTCATGGAAAAAGTACAGAGATGATGAAAACATCCAATAACTGCCCCTCACTGCTCCCCCCCAGTACGGTGTGTCATTCAGGGCTCTTCTCACAAGTGCTGGTGACTCATTTTAGTGAAACTTCAAAGGTTAGCATCCTTCCCCATTACTCAGTGGGAGGTCATCACCCTTGATGCAGAGGCAACAGATCTGAATGTGTGATTGTATATAAGCTACCACAGCTCATGGCTGATTTGTTTTAATTTAAACTGCTGCATAGTATATTAACACACAGAGCAGTAGAATGAGAAAACGGGAGACTAGAAACACTTGACTTTCACCAGCCAGGAAGGCTGGTGAGAAACATAATCCTCGACTCTACCCAGTACAACTTGATGGTGGTCATGGGTCAGAGCTCTTGTTCTAGAAAGCACTTCTCCTATCCTTTGTTGTCAGAGGCTGAATTTTGCACTCAGAAGTGCTTTTGTATAGATGCATGATTGTGAAGGGGGTGAGATGATGGCAAAGATGAGTAAAGAACTGTACTCTGGAGTACTGGTTTTGAACTCTGTGGCTACAATTGCTCTATGAAAAAAACCCCAACAACCCACCTTGTGTTTTGCCCATGAAGTTTATTTTGCTTCAAAGAAAAATAACAACATAATTTTTTAGCCTGAGAGTTAAGACACAGCAAAAACCTGAGTTAGCCTGTAGAAAGGCAGAGCTGAGACATGAAACTGTTCTAGTTAAAGGCAAAAGGGCATATGTGGAGAATGATAGAGAAGCAAAAGTGAACTAGAATAGTTCATGTCTCACTGAAACTTAAAAAATATGCTTCACTTAAAATGATAATTTATGGACGTCTGATTGCCAGGTATTCAATTTGGTCCTGGAATCACTTGAACCCAGATTATATTTGTGAAACAGTCATGCTTTGCACAAATATTGTCAGTGTCAGCTGTATTGAACAGTCTGCTTTTTTTTTTTGTATTAAGCATAATTATAATTACTTGAGTATAATGACAGTTATGTCCAAAAGGGACCTCTTCCAATAAAAAATTATGCTATGCTACCTATTGCAAGTCTCGTAAATGGTTTCATAATCGGATTCAGTCATCCTTTCCTCTATCTGAATGGCCTGTAATCTACAGAATCTGTTGTTAATTTGTGAGTTTGGGGTTTGAACAGAGGTTGCTGAGAAGGTCATGCAGAGTTAGTGCCAAGCACCCTCTTCAGAGAGACTGATGTAAATATGGCTGGGCTGGCCCAACCAGACCCTCTCATAAGGTCACCATTGTTAGCTGAACTTTGGGACTACTAGACATAGTAAACTAGTTTTGACAAAATAGTATACCTTTCCTACTGAACAGAACTTGAAACTGCTCATGTGGTGGAGTCATGAGATTGCTGATCACATAAAGGAGAGAGAAAATGCTTCTCAGAATATTCAAGGAAAAATTACCTTTGCTCTAGTCTTCATCTGACAGTGCAAACAAGTGACCAAAATGGTACGGAGATGTTTGTAGAAACGCTTGATGAATGATAGGTTAAATGGAATAACAGGTCATGCAAAGTCTGTAGGAGAACTAAAAATCAAAAGGGTAATTTAGGACTAGCTTCCTAATAGTGAAGATTTGCAGGTCCATTGCAAAGTGCATTTTATTTTATAGACGCATTACAGAACATTATTCTACGAGAAAGGCCTGAAAACTTAAAGCGTGGGTTGCATCCCAGTGAAAGAAATTCTAGAGCTGAGTTAAATTTCAAACTTCATGTCTCAAAACTGAATTGTCCTCCAAAGTATAGGCTGGGTGGAACAGAATGAGGAAATAAAAGCTTCAGTTATGTTCTGAGAGTGAGGTGGTCAGATCTAAAGCATGCTGAAGTGAGAGCTGGTATTGATTTTGCTGAGGTTTGTATCAAAGAGCAGAATTGCAGTTATCGGTCAGAGCAACACTTTCAGGCACACTGTGAGAGCTTTTTTGCTTGCAGATGCAGCAAGGCTGAAATGCTGAGCTTCAACTTCCTTATAAATGAAGCAGGACTGAACTGTTCTGGGAATATTTGAACTTTAATAAGTTGATCTTTAATAAAAAGACCACTTGCACCATGGCAATCCAGAACACATATGATGAGAAATTCCCTAAGGACAGCCCAAATTAGAATTTGTTGTTTTTCAAGACTGCAGCTATCCCAAATTCATGCATAGCAATTTATTATCTTCCAAGCCAAGGGCATTTCCTATTTCAGTTTCATAAATGCTTATCGTGGCCATTAGACACAGGACAAATACTAAAACCAAAAGTAACGTTGTTGACTTTTCTGCCTTTTGGAAACCTTTTCACCCAATTGGTATCAGTCTCTTTGCACCGATTGAATACCCCTCAGGGAACTCCCATAGCACAAATCTGAATTGTGTTATGTAGAACCAGGTATATTTTAGATTAACTGTTTTGTCTGTTTTCTAGAAGCATAGTTGCTAAAAGATCAGCATGGGGATCTTATTCATTAGAGAATGAAGATAATGAGAACACCTATACTTGACACATTCACCATTGACAGAACTGATGAACTTGAGCTTGTGTGAAATAAACTGTGTAAAAGTCCTGGTGGAGAAACATCTGCCGTAAATGTTTCAGTAGGGAAAAGATATTGTCTGGCTGAAAAATGTAGGACAAATTCACAAATGCAGCATGTTGCTGTTTAACAGATATACGTGGCCTTAGGGACCCATGTGGCTCCATTACTTGTCCAAAGTTCAAAATAAAGAGAAAAATAAGTTTTGACAGTCACTTCTGAGGGGAATGATAACAGATCAAAGGACTTTCTTTTATTGCGATATTTTCATCATTATGGAAAAGAATCACTTTGGACTTTAGCTGCTGTTTGAAATCTTTACCTTTTAATAAGTGAACTCTGTAAATGTAGCTCAGAGAACAAAGGTTCCTCTTTTACAGTTAAACTTTTAACCCTTGAGGTTGAATTGGTGGAGACCAGAGGGAAAATCCACTGTGTTTTCACTGAACTTTTTACCCTTTGAAAAAAGCTGAACAAGTTTAAAGTTCATACACTGAGCAAGAGGTCTCTACTGGGGATTTCTGGTATTATTAACTTCCTGACCTCAGATAATTAAAAGGGAAGAGTGGAGGCAGTGCAGACTTTGACTCAACTTTGAACTTTTAACCTCTTGAGGAACGTTTTTAGTGTGCAAGTGGTACACACAGTAAACTCTCTTATTAACTTTCTTTAACCCATGGACGCAAAAAATGTCAGCAGGCCAAAATTATCCCTTGTCCTTTATGTCATATTTCTATTTGTGTAGCAGTTAAAACTCAAGGGGGATATTGTTTGGATACAAAAAGTGACAGAGAGCGACAACTATTTTCCTGGAACTGGCAAGTACAGTAGGCAAGCAAAAAGGAGAAGCAGCCATGAATCTGTCAGACGCTGCAGCAGGGTTTATAATTCAGACTACATTGGGGTTTACCTTTAGGACATACACCAATATTTTAATGTTACCCCTTAGCAAAATTTTGAAGGTATTTTATCTCTTTATTCGACTAGGCTTTACTTCCTCAAGCATTAAACATAGTGATACTCAGCAGTCCAGGAGATTATGGATTTATTGACTAGGAAATAATCAAACCAGTAGCATGCTGAATGCTGTATTTGAGCACACAAATTGTACTTTCTCATGGCTATAACATAAATGAAAGAA